>NC_134458.1:122571570-123171570 GCF_047948215.1 Lycorma delicatula
TTTTGTTAGGGTAAAGGCTTTTTTAATATGGGTAGTGTTTCTTAATTTTTTTTTCTTCAAAATATTAATTAATTAATTGTTTAGTTAAATAATTATTCGTTTTTAGAAATTAGTTTTACATTAAAAACAGCTTTTGGCAATTTTCTATCCCCCTAATATAGCACTAATTTCTAATTTAAAGAAAAATTTCAATTTTAACTTTAAGAAATTAGTGCTATATTAGGGGGATAGAAAATTGCCAAAAGCTGTTTTTAATGTGAAACTAATTTCTAAAAATGAATAATTATTTAACTAAACAATTAATTAATATTTTGAAAAAAAAAAAATTAAGAAACACTACCCATATTAAAAAAGCCTTTACCCTAACAAAAAAGGTGGGAAACCTATAGCTTGGTAAAAATTGAAAATACATTTTTTGAAATCTATTTTGTTTTATAAAAGAGGTTCATTTTAGTGTTTGCTAACAATCTGTACTTAAAAATTCTATATTACCATTTTGAATGCAATACAATTTTTATTTGAACTAACATGCGAATATAAAATCTTATTTAAGAACAGAAATTATTCAGCAAAGTAATGATAAAAATCCTGCTATTCCCTTTCCTATGATGAGTTTAAATATATGTCATAAAACAAATAATTAACCTTCAAAAGTTAACCTTTAAGTAAAAAAAGCAACACCCAAAAGAATAAAAATAAATTAAACAAAAGAACAATTAAAAACATAAAATAAGTCTTTCAAAACCAAAACTCAGTGCTAGATGGGCAGAAACTTCTGCCACCAGTGTACAGAGTTGAATACTCTTCTTTTTTTTCTGTTTAGCCTCTGGAACTACTATAACATATTACTGCAGAGGATGAATGACTATATGTATGAATGTAAATGAAGCGTAGTCTTGTACAATCTCAGGTCGACCATCCCTGAGAGATGTGTGGTAAATTGAAACCCAGCCATCAAAGAACACCAATATCCACTATCTAGTTAGTATTCAAATCCATATAAAAGTAAACTACCTTTAATAGGATTTGAACCTTAGAACTCTCGACATTGAAATCAGCTGATTTGCAATGACAAGTTCACCACTAGACCAACCCAGTGGGTTTGCGAGTTGAGTAGCATCAATTGCTATGATCATTACCATTTACTAAGCATCAGTCATATCTAATTTATAAAATTGATAACATTCAGTGATGTATGTGAACCAATTTGCTATACATGGCTCAGGCCTTATAGTTCTTATGGCTCAGGATTATAGTTCTTGAGAACCATCAGGTTGTAAGACGATTAGTTTACTATCATGTCTGGAAACTCCTCCAGAATTAATTTAATGAAAGATTTTTAAAAGAATGTTGACTTATTCTTAAAGCAAAATTACCTCAAATTTGAAGCTTTTTTTAATATTTCTCTAACTGTATCTGAAACAAGCAATTCTAAATCAGCTGCTACATATCCAGGAGTCAAATGTGCAACTTCATTACAAGTATCAATACATACATCTAGTCCACATTCTTTAGACATAATAGAAAGCATACTCTGTCGTTCTGATTCAGTAGGAACACCCATCATGAGCTACAACACAATCATATTAAAAATAATTTTTTTTATATTACAATGAGTATTTTTTTTAGATTGTTTCAACTCAATAACAAAACAAAGTATGAAAATATAATTAAACCTATTAATTAATAAATGATATAAATTTATTGATAGGGAAGAATAACAATCTGAAAGAAACAAGTATAAAACAAAAATTAATGAAATATAACCAGAAAAAGAGGGTAATGAAAGATGAATAATGAAACACAAAAACACAATATACCAGAAGTTTGCAAAATCTTGCTATTTAAGTAATAAAATTTAAAAAAAGACACAAAGCAATTAAGTCATTTAAATTCAAATATTTTTTTTCATTATTTAATTAGATGTTACAATGACAGTGAATGTCATTTTAGGTTAAATAAAACTAATTACATAAAACAATAGTATAATAAACTGCATTATAAAAACATTTTTTTGAAAAACTGCTCTCTTAAATAATATCTAAGTACACTAGTGATTTCTTCAAAATTTAGAACAGAAAAGGCAAATTTATGAAATAATATTCTAAAACTTTTTGGAAATTTTCAGTCAGCTTTAATCTTAATGCAGCATATTAGTTTTTAAATGTATTATATTTATAGAAGTTTAGCAAACTGCAGCCTTGCAGTAGAATATATTTGTAGAATTAATTTTTCCACTTACTTCTTTGTTATTTTCTTCCATGTTCAATACTTTCCTACACAACCTTGCTTCATCATAATATCTTATATGAAATTAGATTAAAAACATAATTTAAAATGTTAAAACTATGGAGAAGTATGTTTATTATATCAGTCACAGATACAAAATGAAAAAAATTCTGCTTCTATTACAATCTCTTGTCGTATAATGAAACTATCTGCTTTTTTGTATCATAATTTTTAAATATTATATTGGTTCCCTAAACAAATCAACAAATTAGAAATTAATGTGTACATTAATATTTGTTTTTTATTTAGTAAATTTTCTTGAGTGTAATATAAAATTTCAATTTATTGGTACTTATTTCTAATATTTGTACACATTCTCTAATGTTATCAATGCACTTAAGATTTCTGTGTGCTAAATTTACATGCTTGTAAATGTAATTGGAAAGAAATTTTTTAATTTATCTGTTTGTTATTCCTACAACATGAAAAATATTTTTATTAAAATCTTTTCCTGCATATTTTATAAAACAGCTTGCACATTTAACCCATTAGCCTAGATTTATGGAAAATCTCTGTAGTCAAATTTATATTGGACTATTTATAAATTGGAAAAATTCCAATTTCTGGTTACAATCATCATATTTTTACAACGGATATTGAAATTATGTACTTCCTTACTGTTTTATCTATGCACTGATCTAAATATTATATTAATCTTTCATATTTTAAACAAATAATAGCAGAAATAAAAACTGCATGCATATAGCATTTTCAATCAATTTTTAAGCTCTTATAACGTTAAGTATTGTTTTTTATTATGTATGATTAAAAGAAATGCTACCATATAATCGTAATGTAAATATTTATAAAAACTGAAAAAGTCATAAAAAATTGAAATATGACAACACTGTTACGTTATTACATAAATAAGGAAACCTAAAATACACTACTCAATCTTATTAACTGATTTGTACAGGAAGTTTCTTTTACTTATATATAACGTATTATTTGTAGTTGTAAGAATTCAGTACAGAAATGATAAATACTTGATGAAATGATATATATAACTTATATAACTATTATTTCATCAAGTATTTAACATTTCTATACAATTGTTACATTACTTTCAGATCCACATTGTTCAAATCCACAAGATTAACAAATAATTTTCTTAATTTTTCCAGACAGATACAGAACTAGTTTTTTTTTTTTTTATTTATGGATATCTCACTTACCTATCCCTAATGTGATCTATACAATGTAAAGATCAAAAATCTTTACTTAATACTTTATATCTACAAATAATGACAAGCAGGAAAATTGGGATTTTTTCATCTACACAAATCAGTTATTGGGATAAGCAAAGGATTATATTATTAATATATTCTGTTATCAAAAATAAAATGCGGTTTTTTAACTTTTGGTAAAAAAGTATTACGTTTAAAGTACGTACAATAAAAAGAATTTGCATAATTATATAATGTAAACAACCTCTGAAGTGAAACGAGGAGGTCTTCTAAGAGCTGGTGACAACATGTCAGATCGATCAGTAGTAGCAACAACAAATACACCAGGAGAATTAATTAATGAATCTAATAAATGTATTAAAGTTGATTGAATTCGAGCTAAATGTGATGCAGGTTTTTTACTACTTAAACATTCTACCTGATCCAACAACAAGATACAAATACCTGCAAAAATATATATAAACTACAAATTAAAAAAAAATACAACAATCAAAACAAAAGATTTATAAAAACTAAGTAAATTTAAGACAAGCAGAGTGATCTGGTGGTAGACATAATATATTTTAATCAGTATTCCAAGTATACTATGATAAAACGATTAAAACATTATTAATGCTGTTCTGATTAAATATTAAATCTTTAATCATGATTTATTTTATATCCTGATTAAATATTTATATAATAGTTATTATATAATTTTATATCTATATTATATATATATATATATATGATATAAATAAAAATTACAGTGTTTAAGACAATATTTCCTGCTTATTGTTTCAATATCTTCATGAATCATACACAATTTTTTTTTATAACTACATCAAAAGCGTTTCTGTGCACACATGAATTTGTTTGTACAAACCATAGTCCTTGCCTACTACACTCAATGGGGCTTCAGCTGAAATCATAGTGGGTAGAGTGTACTGGGTTACAGGATAATTAAATATTTTTTTAATTTATTAAATATTAATGAACTCACTTTCAAAATTTTCTTCCATATTATCTTTTAAAGCTAATTACCAACCCCTTCTTTAGAACAGTTACTAACAGCTGCTCTCTACTGCTGTTGTTAATATAAGTTGATTCATTAATATTAATTTTATTAATATAACATTTCATTAATTTTTTTTGTTGACATTACCAATTTCCATCATACTGCTCAATGTGTTAATTTTTAATTGTAAGGTGAGTTTTTTTTTATTACATATCCTTTAGGATGGCAATTCTCAACCTTTATACATCCACAACCCCCAAAATGTAAAAAAATTATAAAACTGATATTTCACAACCCCCAAACCAATGAAACCTAGTTAAAACTATTTAGCTGCTTTGTCAGGGATGGACATGAACATGCATGTATGGCATGTACAAGTATTTTACTTGTAATTTGGTGTGCTTTAAGAGCTTCATTTTCAGACATGGTGGCTTTATTTAAGATTTTAAAAAAGTAGTTTAATTGAAAATAATAATTGAGATTTTAGTTTTTTAGTGTGCAGTTAAATGTAACTTTTTTCAATTAGATTCTTATGCAAAATAGTTAAATTTGTGAAAAAAACAAAGTAAGCCATTTACATCCAGTAAATCGATTGGTAAAAGGACAAGACTGTACAATGACACTTTAAATTACAATTTTACCTCATTAGATGGAAAGCCACAGCACATTGTTTGCTTTCAAATTCTTTCTGAAGAAGGTAAGAAGCCATCAAAAATTTATTCAACACTTGTAAACTAAACATTCCAAACCCTTGGAATTTTTTGAAAGAAATTATAACTTTGAGAAATTAACAAGCTCCTATTTGCAAATCAAGCCATACTGATAAAGTACATTGAAGCATCTTATCTCACAGCATTAAGAGTAGCTAAGATGTCCAAACCCCACACAATTGCAGAAAATCCCATATTCCCTGCTGCAATTGATAAAATCAGTGTTTTAATAGGCATAGAAAAATTTCCACTTTCTAATGACATAGTATAAAGGCAAATCGAAGACATGGCTGCCAACACTTACAATCAGATAATTCAGCAAGTGAGTTCAAGTGAATTTTTTGTGTAGCAAACATTTCTCAGTTTTTTTTTGAGGTTATGTTTTGTGGGATATGAATGCGACAGGGACAGATCAATCAAAGAAAATATATTGTTTTGCAAATCAGACTGTTATGCAATGAGACAATGTTTTTTATGAAGCTACTAAAAATTATACCATAGATTGGAAAAATGAACTCCAGTATGTAGTGATTGTGTAAAGACGATAACAGGAAAGAAAAGTGGATTTCTGAAAAAATTAAAAGATTGTCTTATACAAAATGCGAAGTGGACACACAATGCTTCCTTCACAGACATGTTCTTGCCACAAAAAATATGCCGGAAAATTTCAAATTCTGTGTAAAAATAGTTAATTTCATTAAAAGTTGACCATTACAGAATAAGCTGTTTGCTAAATTATGCAATGAAATTGGCAAAAAGAAAAAAAATCTCTTCCATACATAAGTCAGATAGTTATTGTGGAGGAAGTGTTAACCTGGTCATTGGAATTGAAAGATGAATTAATATTTTTTTAGTATAAACACCATTCTCCATAATTTTACAGAAAAATGAGTAAATGTTGCTGTTGACTTATTTAGCTATGCATTTTCACATTTAAATAATTTGAATGTAAATTTACAAAGATGTGATAAAAACATTTTATTAATGACAAAGTTCATGCTTTCATTAATAAGCTTGATATCCTGGATTATTTGCCATCAAAGCAGAAATCTTGATTTGTTTCCACTAACTTCCAATCACATTGAAAAAAAATTGGATAAAGAAGACACTATTATTCACACAGTTAGAATAGCATGAACATGCATTTGTGCGAACTAAAAATTCAGTTGGCAGAGTAATTCCCAGAAAATAAAAATGATTTCTCAAAGAGACTGGTACTGAATCCATTTTTTTTAATATGTTGTTGCAGCTGCTAATTACCAGGGAGATCCATGAGCAGCTCATTGAAATGTCTGCTGATAAAACGTTGCAATTACAATTCAAATCTGAAGATTTAGCCATGTTTTGACTTACGAAGTGGCTATGGAAATTGTCACAGAAGCACTGAAAATATTAATCCCTTTATGCCACATCTTACCTCTGTGAAATGGATTTTTTGTCTATGGTTGTGCTAAAAACTAAATATAGCAATTTTCTTTTATCTCCTGTAAAAAATTTACTTTTCTATGTTTGTAACACAGATCCCCATACGGAGAAACTTTTATATGAAAAAGCAAATGCAGCTATCTAATTTATTTTCATTTGTACTTATAAATATAAGTAAAATGTTTATTTATAATAAATGATTTTTTCTCATAAAATGATTTTACTATAGTTTACTTGTTAAGTTATAAGCTAATTTCACAACCCCCAGGTTGAGTTGCTGCTTTAGGAAATTTTATATAATACAGCTTCAGTTCAAATTAGCTGCAATCAATGAAATGCAGCTGTATATGATTCAAAATTCAGTTTATATAAAGCAATTTATAAAGCATCTTTTCAAAACTCATTATCCGACTTCTGTTAATTATTAAATAAAATTTAATATCTAAAGAACTGACTTCAAATTTACTTATTTTTCCATTGGATGTTTAGCCTGCTCCAAAAACACACAAACACACTTTCATATGCACATTTTTCAAAAAAATTTCAAATAGTAACAAAAATATAAATATATTAAATTAAACAAACCATTGGGCTTTTCAGAAGCAAGAAGTTTAGCTTCCTCAAATATTTTTTTAAGAGCTTTTTCAGTAGTACCAGGTTGTGGATTACTTAATTCTGGGCCAATTATGGATAACAAAGGAAAACCACAATCACTAGCTAAATGGAGAACCATTGTTGTTTTCCCACATCCCGAAGGACCTGATAAGAGTACCTACAACATAAAAATCATTTAAAAAACAAAACAGACATTGCTTCATAGAAGCATTTTATAGTATGGTGGAGTCAAAGTTAATAATTTTTAAAAAACTTAATTCAAAATTTATATATATATATATATATAATTAAAATGCAGCCTGATACTTACAATTACACATTTGTAAGAAGTAATAAGCAGTAAATTAAATTAATAAATTGTATAACTAAACTGGCCATATTTATTCCATTTATTTGTTTTTCTGTACTTTCCTTAGAAAGTTTTAAAAAAATATGAATTTCTTTTTACAAAAAGGCAAGTTTTTAATAAATTACTGAATAATTAAAAGCTATTATCTTTCTATAAATTTATTTAAAAAAAGAAATCTACACTAGCTTTTAATGAGTAAACAATACGCTGTGATAATTTTCAATAATACCATTTAAATAATTATTTTTTGTATAATTTTTATCAGTTTATTTTTCCACGTGTTTATTTTGCTATTGTTTTATATTTTAATTATTTCTATACATTAATACAGACTTTTAGCAAAATCAATTTTTACAACTAATTTTGTAATGGTGCTCTGATCAAAATTTTACCATGGTTTTCCTCACTTCATCCAGGCAAATGCTGGGGAATTTTTTTTTTAACAACTGACTCAATCTGTTCACCAAAGCATGGTGAACAACATATAATAAATGCCATTCAATAGTGAAAACTGCTTTTATACCTTAATTGCTTCATGTAATATGTAAAAGCCATAAGAAAAACAAATAATGTAAAGCAACAAAACAATGCATAATATTCATTACTATCATGATTATACAGAACAGTACATTACTCAAAGGATCAAGATATAAAATATTCTAAGAGTAATCAGAACTAAAACTTGGATTAGCCCATTTTTATTATCTAAGCCAATAAAAATTCTGTACTTTTTAATTACAATTAAAATGCAGCCTGATTGATACTTCTTAATTGAATAGCAAAATAATTCCATGTTCATTAAATTTAAAACATGAAGATTCACCAGTTCACACAGATGATAAATATGATGACTATAAGACTTAAGTGTATATTTATTTGTAACTTGTTACAATCTAAACAATGATATTAAAACTTACATTGTTATTAAATTGTGAAGAAAAACAGCTGTTGAAACGTTTACTTTCTAAAATACAATACTCCTTTAATGCACTGTAAATAGTTTCAACTCCTCCAATATTAGGCACAACTCGATTACTTTCAAACCAGTTTTTACTAATCACATGGTCAATAGAGATACTAGTTGATGAAATAACTTTTCCATAATCAAAATCTGTTTTACTAACTATAATACAATAAATGCCCAACTTTTGACAAGCAGTTATACAACCAGGTAAAACGACTGTATCACTGGAAACTACAAGAGTTTTTAAAACTTCCTTTATTATAAGTCTTAGTGTACTTGTTTTTAACCTCCACTTAGCAGTAAGATTAGCATTTTCAAAAACCAAGGATACAATTACATTTTTTAAATTATGTATACTATCGATAATTGTTAAATTTTTACATGAAATATATTTGCAGTCAGTATGAGTATCAATTTTACCTCGAAAAATTTGTAATTTTCCTATATCTTTAAGATAAACAACACTTTTATTTAGGATGCAATAACTTGGATGTAAATCCCTCTTGGCACATAAACGACATATAATATAAACACTAACATTAATATTTACTAAAACAAACTGCCCTGGTTGAATATTTAATTGTGTAGAGACAAATAATTTCTGAAGAGAGAAAAACGAAGTATTGTTGATAACTTTCAACATTTTAACCTACCACAGAAACTGACCTAGCATTTAATCCTAAACGTATAAAAAAAATATACAAAAAACGAAAGTATCAGTAACTTTATCACGAAATTTCTAGCACGTTAAATAAGAAACCTGCAAAGAATAAATTAAAATAAAAAGAAACATTTAGATTACTTGGTAGTAGTAAAGGTTATTTTTTCTTCGCTCAAATACGTTTAAATATCGATAGTATGTTAATAAAAACGACTCGATAGATTCTAATTCATTCCTTTTAAAGATCATTATTATACATTTAAGTCAAGTGCAACAAGTTACTTACTGCTTCTTCTCATTAAGAGAATTTCTTTATTAGGTTTTGTATTTAATTATGTGAAGAAAAAAAAATATATATATATATACATTTTATTGTAACAACATAACTATGTAAAATTCCTTGCATACTTTTCGATAGTTATTGACAAAACGAAGATAGTGTCGATTGGATTCACTGTGGCTCTATGTGGCGCGGCGTCAATGTACAAACATAAGAAAGGGTGCATAATTTTCTTTTTTAATGTGAACATTATTAATTCATTGTGATTAAAAATTAATGCACATAGTGTTTTGGCTAGGAGAACAGCAGCTCTAAAAACCAACAGTTGAATTATGATACAACTACCGCAAAGAGCTGCTTAATCCCCTGCTGACAGGTAAAACATGTTACTTGCTGCAGTAAAATAAACAGCTTATTTACTCTCCTGTTGTGTTAAATTTTAGATATTGCCTATTTTATTTTTTAATTTTCTAAACATTTAGTTTTACACTATTAAATGGTACTTATAATTTTATTTATTTATTGGCTTTAGCTAATATACGTATGAGCTACAAAATAGAATTTTTTTTTGTGAACTGTAACTATTCACTATGTATAGATGTCTGTAATTTGAATTTTTTGCTTTCATATTCAAATAAATTAATTAGGAAAAGATTGCAATGTGTAGTCTATATGTTCACAAAAAAATTCACACTATATATATCCCATATTTTTCTTCATGTCTACATTAGAAACTAATTAAATTTTCCAATAAAATCAAAGTATTACTTATAATGAGAGTTATATAAGCTACTGAGAGATTAAAGTTTATAATACAAATAAATATTTTTAAAGAATGGAAACTATTAATTTCTTTGCAGTTATTGTTAGTTTTTTTTTTAGATACTGCCATACTGTCAGCCTCCAAGACACAAATAGTAGTGTCTCAGCCTTTTATAGGATCTATTATATAGGTCTCAGCCATGCCTGACCAGGATTTGAACCTGGGAGGTTCCAGGTTCAAATCCTGGTCAGGCATGGCATTTTCATACACTATAAAATTGCCATTTTATCTCATCCTCCGAAGCAACACCAAACAGTGATTCCAGAGGCTAAAAGAAAAATATATATCGCATACTATCATTATTGTGTTTTGTGATTAAATGATTAATTATGCTCACATAGTATACAAATACAATTTTTGTAATTAATATAGTTCACTGTAAACCTTTTTTGAATGACTTACATTGATATAAGTCAATTACTATATTGGTATAATTGAGTTCTGTATACTTGATATAAATTGTTGCAGTGAATTCTTTTAAAGTATCACATGACTCTCTCTTATGCATTTTGATTACCTTTATCATTAGTTCTGCTGGATAAACACCATTTTCAAATGGTCAAATAGTAAAAATATTCAAGATCTGAGGTCTTTATATCTCTCACCAGTATATAATACACTAAAAATATAATCACATTATACATACTCTCAACCATAATGATTAGTATATTTAACATAGGAGTATATGCTTATTGAAGACAATATGACATGAGGGAAGTATATTATTGGGTATTTGAAAGGTTCATGATTGAATACTCTAGTATTAAAAGTTTAAAATCTAGTATTAAATTTAAATTTAATACTTAGTATTAAAATTTTGAAACCTAATGAATATACCAGGTATGTAAAAAAATATATCAGTGTTTTAAACCCATTTAATAGCTCTTAACTTTGACTTACAGTAATGAACCACAAATAAAATGAGTAACTCTTTCAGTTTTTCCTTACAAATGTTCAACGAGAGCACCTTTTGTCAGCACATATCCAAGCAATAGAAGAGTTCATCCCATACTTTAACAGCACGCCCTGTGCTTCAATACGTAGGATCGAAGCAGTTATTGCTTCAATCCTATGTCTCAAATTGGGTAGATCAGGAGGTTGTGGAGGTGCATGCACAAAACCCTTTATAAAACCCCAAACGAAAAAGTCATATGGTGTCAGATTGGGTGATTTTGGAAGCCACCATCACAACCTCTGTCATCAAATCCATACCAACTAATCCAGTGATTGGGGAAAACATCATTCAACCAACTCTGTACAGAGTTATGTTCGTGAAGAGGCGCACCATCTTGTTGCCAATTAAAACTCTTTGGTCCATCTTGCAGTTGAGGAAAGGGCCATATATACAGCCTATACAAATAAGCAATTCTTGTTATGCTTGCTTCATTGAAAAAGAACAGCATACAAACTTGCTGTAAGAATATTGCACAGAAAACAATTAATATTGGGAGTCCCTTTCTCATTTTATTTACTGATCCTCAGATTAACCCTTAACTGGTCACGCTCTTTTTATAACATTACTAGTCGGGTTGGGTCACTTTAATTTACGAATATTCGTAAATTAAATTAATAATATATTAGTGGAATTAAAAAGAAATGAACACTTATATTTGAAAAAGAAACTATTTTTTTATTCAAATAAAAATAAATATCTCCTTGTTTAAAACAAAATAATCAAAGAAACACAGAAATGACAAAACTTTGTAAAAATAAAGATCTTCATTTTAGTTGAACTTTGATGGCATAAAAATATAATTATTCCAGATTCATTATTGAAGACAAACTAACAATACATCTGTAAATATGTTTTCAAATTAAAATAGTTGAACTGAGCCAAACACCTACAAGTAAACAATGCACAATTTGCCTGGATGTCCTGAACAGTACATTTTTATACATTTTTCTTAAATTTATTATTTCAAAGTTAGAAAGTTTTATTTCCAACACTAACATTGTTCACAATCTTTACAAATAAAAGAAGTGTGATTTTACAAATATGGTAACCAAATTTCACATAAACAATGTTATATACATTGTCTTGGTGCTCGGGCAGAGGTGACAGCACCCTTCTGACTTTCACATCTTGCTCCCCTAGTTGTTGAACATCAACTACTAGAGTGATGTCGTGTTCTTCAAAATATATTTTTATTTTGTTCTTCAAGTTTTTTGGGTTTTCCGGAGTGAGATACCCTTTTTCAGGTAAATTTTGTACTAAAAGGTGGCTTAAATTTTTAAGAAAATTTCTCACAATAGTGTAACAACTGATTGCGTTAGGTCAAATAGCTTATTTCTGTTACTTATATTACACAAACTAAGAGAAGCTGGATACTGACTGTTAGAACGAATTACAATAGGAGATTAGCAACGTTGCCAATCTAATACTATTGAGGTAAATATTAAACTTTAAATATAAAATAGTGAATCAGGTCATATAGACCCGACGCGACTATTTAAGGGTTAAATGTTACACACATTATGGGTGTTAACTTTTCTGCTGATAGACCCGTTGATCACCCTGCCGACCAGGGCTCTTAAAGAACGTCAAGCTGGGGCGGAAAGGTGTCTGTGTATATTGTGAAGAAGAGAATTTTGAAAAATTACTGTAACTGAGGTTTGTTATTCTGTTACCATTTATCATTTTATTGATTTATTTTTTGCTATATTTATAATAATGTTTATTAGGTACAGAAAGAATAGTATGATTTTATGTCTCTTTTGCTTCAATAAAAAAACTGATTTTTAGAAGTTTTTATTTACTTTTTATTGGCTGTATCTACATTAATTTTCTCAAAATTAAATTCTCTAGAAGTTTTGTTACTAAATCTTACACATTTATTAGTCATTTAACAAAGCTATTGTTCCACAAATGTGAAAAAAAAACTTATTTTTTAATACCGACTTTTGTGTTTTACGGAGGATATCTTAAAAATTACTGAAGTAACAGTTCTGGGGCCTGTTTTATCCTATTTCCCAGCTCAGATTACATAAAACCACTAACTTTATTCCTTAATTTGGGTCCCAAAAATTACAGTAGGGCTTTGTTTTATTAGAAGAGCTGAAATCCGGGCAAAATCTTTTGCTAGCCGTAGCTCGAAAACAAAGCGAACTTTTTGAACTTCTTTCATTATTTTCACAGTAGAACATTTCCTAAAATTTTCTCAGTATCTTAGCGGTGCACTGTATATATAGAGTGGCTCAAAATTAAGCGGCAATATCTCGGGAAATGATTGTCAGTTTTAAAAAAAAAAAATCACATTAACATCAGAAAGTGGTTTGTTGGCGAGTTTGGGCTCACAAAACATTAAGCCCTGCTTTCTGCTCCATCTGTGGAATTAAACCGTACTAAAATTCTTGGAGTAGAAATTGAGGGGTAAATTTAGAGCTTTCGTATAGTTTTTGATCTAGGAAATTGAAATAAAGTGGTTCAGATCTCTGTTTCACTTAAGTTTTAAGAAAAACGGGGTAAAACACGAAAAGGTTTTATCGGAAAATACACTTTTTTAGGTTTGGAATAAAATAACTTTGTTAATTTACCAATAAACAAATAAAAATTTCTACTTAACTTTGTAGAGAATTTAATTCTGAGAAAATTTATGTAAATTACGTCTATTAAAATTAAACACAAATGTAAGTTCAACTTTAATTAAAAACAAACTATACAAATTTGATCGGAAAAGTGATACAAACTAAAAAAAGAAAACTTATCAATAACAGAAAATATGAACAAAAAATAGACTTACAAAAACAAAAATCATATACACTTTGGTTTTATTCTAAAAGTTATTAAATATCAAAATGGTTACTCGATAAAGCTGCAAACATTTCTTCAAAGCAGTAACTCAATGTGGCCGCCACTCTGTTAAATGCTTGGCGAAGCCATGCTACCCGGGCAGGTCTATTAGCATCATTATTATTTCTAATAGTAGCTCAGCTTCTATTTTACGATGTCTCAATTCGTCTTTTGTGCCAATACGAGCTGAATAAGCCTAACAACTTCATCCAACTCCAAAGGAAAAAGTCCGCTGGTGTGAGATCGGGAGATCGAGGTGGCAATTTTACTGGTCCATTTCGACCAATCCATTGCTTATTTAAATCGGGCATCGCTCACAACAGTTGTAAGCAACTGCGTCATCATTGAAAAACCACATCAGCACTCTATCTGCAAGTGGAATATCATCCAAAAGCTCCTTCACAATTATTTGCAAAAAAATCCAATAACCATTTGCCATTGATCCTTGGCGATATGAGATTATCACCAAGAAAACCACACCACACAAACGAAAAAGTGCTTGGAAATGACTTGTAACAGTCTCACGGGGCTTTTCCTCTGCCCAAGGATGAGTGTTTGGATAATTTCATCAGAAATTAGAATATTACTTAGGAAGTCGGATGATGTTCACATTTTCTAATTAACCATCGACAGAATTTCATCCGTTTGTCAAAATCAGCTGTTAATAACTCATGTACACGTGTGTCTGGAACGGGTATGTTGCTCCTATATGTTCACCAAACACTTGATTGCGGAACATGAAAGCAATGTGAAAACCTTCCGGTGCTTTAGGTGGGAGATAATTGTACCGCATTCAATATTACTTCTTCAGCATTGGCATTTCTCATAAAACGTTCATGACCAGCATCGAATTGTTGTGGCTTCAGCATAACTGTTTCTCAAACTTGCTTCTCCAAAGCCTCATATGTTTTACAATTCACTACTCTTCGATCTGGATCATTTTACTGGTATTCTAACACAGCAGCTAATAAATATATTTATTTACGTTACCATAAATTGACAACATCTCCGTCAACTCTCCAAATGAAAACAAATTTGTGTTATCACCCATTGTGAATTACTGACTGAACAATAACAGCACAAACACCGATCAAATGAATATTCAAATGCTAGACACTGAACTTAATTAGGTCAGGAAGACTTAAAAAGCCATATCAGTATCGCTCAATCTCCTGAGTACTGCGCAGCTGAAAGCAATGGAAAATTACAGCTATTTTTTTTTCTAAGAAAATGTAGCTCTCTGCATTTTCATGTAACAAAGATGGAAGCACCTTCCTTGGTAAAATATTCCGGAGATAAACTAGTCTCCTGTTGGACCTCTGGGTAGAGACTGCTAAGGAAGGGGTCAACAGAAAATAAAAAAAAACATTCTACAAATCGAAGCATGGAATGTTAGAAGTCTAAAAAAGGTTGGTACGTTAGAAAACTTAAAGAGGAAAATGGGTAGGTTAGATGTAGATGTAGTAGAAATTAGCAAGGTTTGGTGGGAAGAGGAAAATGACTTTTGGTCAGGTGATTTTAGAATTTTAGATTTTAGCTCAGCGTTAAATAAAGGGCAGGCAGGAATAGGATTTGTAATGAACAAGAAGATAGAGAAGAGAGTAGAGTATTTCATTTCAGAAAGCATAATGATAGAATCATTGTAATCAGGATAAATTAAAACCTAAACCGACAACCATTATATGCCTACAAGTGTCCATGATGGTGATGATGTAGAATGTGTATACAAAGAAATTGATGAAGCAATTAAACACATAAAGGGGGATGAAAATTTAATAATAGTTGGAGACAGGAATGCAAGCATCGGAAAAGGCAAGGAAGGAAATATTGTGGGTGAAAATGGGCTGGGCAAAAGAAATGAAATGAAAGAGGGGACCGACTTATTGAACTTTGCACAAAGTATAATTTAGTAATTACCAACACCAAGTTTAAAAATCATAATAGAAGAGTATATATATATGGAAAAAGCCAGGCAATACTGCAAGGTATCAGATACATTATATCGTGGTTAAGCAAAGAATCAGAAATCAACTCATCAACTGCAAAACATATCCAGGAGCAGACATTGCTAGCGACCATAATTTAGTAATAATAAAATGTAGGCTGGGGTTTAAAACCTGAAGAAAAGGTGTCAGATGAATCGGTGGAATTTAGAGAAGCTTGAGGAAGAGGAGGTAAAGAAAATTTTTGAGGAGGACATTGGAAGAGGTCTGAGTAAAAACGATAAGGTAAAAAATATATAAGAAGAGTGGAATAATGTTAAAAGAGAAATTCTTAAATCAGCAGAAGCAAACTTAGGTGGAACAAAGAGGACTAATAGATAACCTTGGATATCAGAGGATATATTGCAGCTGATGGATGAGCGTAGAAATTATAAGAATGCTAGTGATGAAGAAGGTAGAAGAAGGTATGAAGAAGGACCTATCGAAAATTAAGAAATACTATAAACAAGAAGTGCAAATTAGCGGAAGAAGAGTGGGTTAAAGAAAAGTGTCAGAAGTGGAAAGTGAAATGATCATTGGTAAAATAGACAAAGCAAACAGGAAAGTTAAGAAAAATTTTGTGGTACATTAGTTAAGATATAATAATTTGTTAAACAAAGATGGTACACCAATTTGTAATACAAAGGCAAAGGTTGATAGGTGGGTGGAATATATTGAAGCGTTATATGGAGGAAATGAATTAGAACCTGGTGTTATAGAAGAAGAAGAGGAAGTTGAAGAGAATGAAAAGGGAGATACAGTACTGAGATCTGAATCTAATAGAGCGTTAAAGGATTTGAATGGGGAAAAGTTTCCTGGGATAGATGTGATACCTGTAGAATTACTGCACAGTGCAGGTGGGGAAGCGATAGAAAGATTACACAAACTGGTGTGTAATATTTATGAAAAAGGGGAAGTTCCATTAGACTTCAAAGAGTGTTATTGTTATGATACCAAAGAAAGCAGGAGCAGATAAATGTGAAGAATACAGAAAAATTACCCTACGTACTCGTGCATCAAAAATCTTAGCTAAAATTATATACAGAAAAATTGAGAGGAGAGTGGAAGAAGTGTTAGGAGAAGACCAATTTAGTCTCAGGAAAAATGTAGGGACAAGGGAAGCAATTTTATTGTTCTGATTAATAAGAAGGAAGATTAAAGAAAAACAAACTGACATACTGGCATTTATAGACTTAGAAAAGACATTCAATAACATACACTGGAATAAAATGTTCAGCATTTTAAAAAAATTAGGGTTCAAATACAGAGATAGAAGAAAAACTGCTAACATTTACAGGAACTAAACAGCAACAGCAATAATTGAAGAACATAAGAAAGAAGCTGCAATAAAAAAGGGAGTCCGACAAGGATGTTCCCTATCCCCGTTACTTTTTAATCTTTACATAGAACTAACAGTTAATGATGTTAAAAAACAGTTTAGATCCAGCATAGCAGTGCAAGGTGAAAAGATAAAGATGCTACGATTTACTGATGAAATAGTAATTCTACCTGAGAGTAAACAAGGATGTTCCCTATCCCCGTTACTTTTTAATCTTTACATAGAACTAACAGTTAATGATGTTAAAAAACAGTTTAGATCCAGCATAGCAGTGCAAGGTGAAAAGATAAAGATGCTACGATTTACTGATGAAATAGTAATTCTACCTGAGAGTAAAAAAGATTTAGAAGAAACAATGGATGGCATGGATGAAGTCCTACTCAAGAACTACTGCATGAAAATAAACATGAACAAAACAAAAGTAATGAAATTTAGAAACAAAGTAGATAGACCACTGAATATAAAAATTGGATGAGAGAAGATTATGGAGGTTGAAACTTTTGTTATTTGGGAAGTAGAATTACTAAACATGGATGATGCAGGAGCAATATAAAATGCCGAATAGCAAAGGCGAAAGAAGCTTTCAGTCACAAATATAATTTCCTTACATCAAAAATGAACTTAAACATCAGAAAACCATTTTTGAAAGCATATGTTTGGAGCATAGCTTTATATGTTAGTGAAACTTGGACAATCGGAGTATCTGAGAAGAAAAGATTAGAAGCTTTTGAAATGTGGTGCTATAGGAGAATGTTAAAAATCAGATGGGTGGATAAAGTGACAAATGAAAAGGTGTTGCAGCAAATTAATGATGAAAGAAGCATTTGGAAAAATATAGTTAAAAGAAGAGACAGACTTATAGGCCACATATTAAGGCATCCTGGAATAACTGCTTTAGTATTGGAGGGACAGGAAGAAGGGAAAAATTGTGCAGGCAGGCAGCGTTTGGAATATGTAAAACAAATTGTTTGGGTTGTAGGATGTAGAGGGTATACTGAAATGAAACAAGTGGTACTAGATAGGAAATCTTGGAGAGCTGTACCAAACCATTCAAATGACTGAAGACAAAAAAAAATGTATATATATATATTTTTTTCAAACATTTAGTTTGTTACAGTACTTTACCATTATTTTTTTTTTTTTTTATTTTTTTTTTTTTACAAAAGATTCACTAAATTATTCAGAAAACTGGTATTAAACTTATTTTAAAATACTGTATAAGAAAAAATCTCATAAAAAACATATGGAATGTTCACTAAAGACTGTTGTACCACAGTTCTGATATCAATTTTTGGCCAAAAAATTGACAATTCATTAATTATTTCTCAATATTCTCCCAAAGATTATTGAAAACAACTTTACCCTAGATAATACCAGCAGTTTAGAGTACATTGCACATTTCATTGATCTTTTGTACTGGCAATCTGTTGATGAAATTTATTCATCATTACTACTTTTAGAGGTTTAATGCTGATTTTATTTTCCTTGTATTCAATTCCTTTTTTAATTATGTTTATATTTTCTCTTATTTATTTATTTTAATTATTGAAATTATTTTTATTAAAATCCTATAAAAACTGAAAATAAAACGAAATAAGAAATTATTCCAAAATTAATGTATATAAAAATATAATGGAATTAAAATTATTTATCAGTAGATCTACATTAGTAACTTTTACAAAATTACTGACACCTGTTAAACTTTATGCATGAAGCTGTTTTGTGAGTATTAGAAGTGTTGACCAATGATGAGGAGATATCACAACGGCAATACTGGTGGAATAAGAATCTTGCTAAGGTGATAAGTGACAAGAAGATTCTGTACAAGAAATTGTTAGCAAGCAAGGATTTTGTGAATGGAAAGGAATATATAGCGTACAATTATTTTTTATAAAAGTAGGTTACTGAATTGAAGCTTATGAGGAAATCAACAATTTTATAGGCAAATGCGTTCTAGAGATGCTTAAAATTTCTTTGAAAAGTCTAATGAAAATCAGAAAGATAGGATGATCCTACTAAGTGTATGTATTATAGGCTGTTTTTCCTCAACCACCAAGTTTAAGAAAATTGATTCTACCCCAGTATTTTTGGATTTGGAAACTTAATAGAAATTAAGGTCTGAAGAAGTGTATTTTGCTCTTGGAACTATGAAAAATAATAAAGCCCAGGTTCTGCAGGCATATTAATTGAGCTGTTAAAGAATTCCCCTTCAGAGATTGGTTTTTTAACAAGTACTTTTGATCACTATTTGCAAGGTAAAGATATTCCATTTGATTGTAAACTAAGCTACATTAGTTCTATATTTAAGAAATGCATTCGTAATGAATGTTCCAGCTACAAGGATCTTAGAGTGTCTTGAGTTAGTTTTTAGATGTACAGACAGATCTTAAACAAACCCACCGGGTTGGTCTAGTGGTGAACGCGTCTTCCCAAATCAGCTGATTTGGAAGTCGAGAGTTCCGGCGTTCAAGTCCTAGTAAAGCCAGATATTTTTACACGGACTTGAATACTAGATCGTGGATACCGGTGTTCTTTGGTGGTTGGGTTTCAATTAACCACACATCTCAGGTATGGTCGAACTGAGAATGTACAAGACTACACTTCATTCACACTCATACATATCATCCTCATTCATCCTCTAAGGATTATCTAAACGGTAGTTACTGGAGGCTAAACAGGAAAAAGAAAGAAAGACAGATCTTAAACAAGAGAATTGAGGACCAATGTAATATTGAAGAAGCACAAAATGGATTTTGTTCTGAGTGCTCACAGACAGATAATAGTGAATAGCCCCAAAATTACATTTACCTTTTGTAGACCCTTTTGATAGCATCCCCCTTACAAAGATCTGGAAAGCACTGCAGGTTGACATGTATTATTTAAATGTAGTAAAGAGGAGGCAAAAAGTTGCATTAAGATGGAGAAAACTTATTCTCAATCTGTTAATATTAGTAAAGGGATATGACAGGGTTACTAATATCTCCTTTGCTATTTTAGATGTTCCTGAATTTTACTCAGTTCCTGAGAACAGACAAGGAAGTGTTAGGAAATTAAGTCAAGTTTGTACTGTTCTCTTTGCTGACGACGTAGCTTAGGAGAAGATGTAGTTGATACCAAATATATGATTTGAAAGTTAATAGATCAGTATAATGAGGAGTCTTTATATCAATATTAATAAAACAAAACATATATTTTTGGTGGTGACAAGTACATCGAGTGACTTTGACTACTGATGGTTTTGATGAATGGGATGTAATAAATAAGATAAGGAGGGATAGAGCAATTACCAGAATGATAATTCTTTGGAATGGAAACATATTTCCAGCAATAAAGATCCAGTTGTTTGAGATATTTATTGAGATTACTGCCATTTACCCCTGTAAAATCTGGACAATAACACTAAAATGAGGCAAAGAATCAAGTCAGTGAAGTTGAGTTTTTGGAGAAGAGTACGTCCGTTGATGATTTTGGATCTCAATCAAAATGAGATTACTTAGAATAAAATTGGTATGATAAACCAGTACTGGACCACATTGAAGCACAACAGTTGTCATGGTACAGCCACTTTCATAGGATACCTGAAGAAAGATTTTTCAGATCTGTTGGACATCGATTCTAGTTCAACTTAGAAAGTGACGAAGAATCAGAAAGAAATGTATAGGTGGTATAATATGAACTATAGGGAAGAAGGGTCTTTCAAATGAAGATGTTTGTGATAGAAATAAACAGAAATTTGGGAAGAAGTAAATGACATGAACTGTATTGAAAAACCGTAATAATAATTTTGCAAAATATAAAAAGAGTTATATTTTGGATTGTAGAAGATATGGTTATGTTTTAAAGTGTAGAAAGAGTTATGTTGAAAGAGCTCCAGAGTTTCAAAATGGTGCCTACAGTAATTTTACAAAATGTAGCCTGCTTTAAAAACATAGGATTTACTGAAATTTTTGGAACACAGTCTTATTATAAGTCATTCATATTATTATCTTCTTCCTGCCGGAATCATTGCTGGAAGGAGAGCTTAAATTCGATAGTCTCAGGAGCCAGGAAACCAATCAGTAATTTGAAATATCTCTGCTTGGTATAACTAGTAATCTAATTTTAAAACAGAGTATTTTTTCAAAATTTTTAATAAATCTAGGCGTGTGGGAAACACAAAAAGAAGCCAATGTGAGTTAGTTTAAAAAAACAACCAATACATAGGAAGCAGCTCTTTAAAAAACAAGGAATTAAAATAAAAAAGATTTACAAAGACATACTAGAACACAGAATTCAGATATAGCCAATAATTCAACCATACTTGATAGGGTGAGACAGTTTCCAACAAATTATTTTCAAAATTCAAATTTAATACCACCATTAATATAAACTAGAATTTAACTTTATACTTTATAAAGTTATGTCTTGGCATGTCAAACTGACTAACTCTAAATAGCCAAGAATTAAATTTATTTCAAAAATAGTTAATAATGTGGGTATTTAAAAATAGACTTTTTAAAAATAATTGAACCTTTAATAAATATATTGTTTTCAGAACATTTTCAGTTACTCTTACTGTCACTAAGTGATAGGTGTTGCTGGTCTCATCATGGTATTAACTAATGTTATTTCTGACTGTTTATTAGCAGATATATTCTGAATGTGTTTGAAGAAGTGTGTTTCAAATTGTTTCTATTCAATTTAGTATATCTTTGTTATGAGTTTATAGATTTCAAAATGTTTTGACTGTGGAAGAAATTAAGTTGTAAATGGTGGATTTGTGATCTGCATCTATGATGTTTAGCAAATGCTGATTCTATGTTGCTATAAAGAAGCTTTTAAGTGTTTATTTTATATTTTTTGAAGTTTTATTCTGTTTGACCAGAGTAGTTCAGTTGATATATTCCAAGGATGTCTTACTTTTATCAGAACCACAATTTATTAGAAGAAAGATTTGTAATAAGGTCCACCCAGTTTTATGGCAAATCAGTCTTTTCCATGCAACTGTCTGCAGTGAAATTGTCTAAATACACTTTTACAATTCTGAAAATAGTGTATATGTATGAGAATAGAATAATCAAAGTTGTGAATGATTATTGGTGTTAATAATCAGTTGAAAGAAATAAATATGTTGTTAGTACATTATAATACATTTCACTTATGTTTAGAATTAATGAAAACAAACTGTCCCAGTCTAAGGTTAGGCTAGTAAAACTTGTCTACAGTGGCCAAAAGATCTTGTTTGTTTGCTTGTTTCCTGACACAACCAGGCAGTAGCAACAACAGCATTCCAGTAGCAGTAAAAAATAATTTTAACCAGCTTATAAATAATTCAATATTGTGTCTTATATTATTATAAATAATTTTAATACTATGCCATTATAAATAAAATATGCATTATTTGTAACATTTTCAGTGAGTTAAAGGGCACAGTCAGCCAGTAACAATAGAATGTTTGTTTATATCAATTTCTTATATAAATTGAATTTATACATTTCACTTTAGGGAGTCCTGCATTAAACTTAGAAAAACTAAACATGACAATCTTGTGTAAGGTAATGAATTTAAAAATACAATAGTTTTTTCATTAGGCATTTATTATCCTACAATTTTAAAAGTGTTAACATAACCTATTTTTTTATGTAACAATATCACTATACCTACTGTTTAACATTATCTTTAATAATAATAATAATAATAATAATAATAATAATAATAATAATAATAATAATAATAAATAATAATGATGTTGACAAAATATTAATGAGAAAAAAAATACTATTGTAAACACACTTTATCATTATCATTCTCTCATGCTTACATACACATATACACTTTATAAATAATCATTTTCTAATTGTAATGCTATGTACATAAAGCTCATTATAATAATATTATTTATAAATACATAGTTAAATAATTAATAAAATAATAATACCAAAGTTATTTGGTATGTAAATCTTTGGTATACAATAATTAGTACCAAAAATAAGTCATGTGTTTTACAGTGATAATGAGTCATTTTGTAATTAATGATGAGATAAAACACAATAAATAATTTGTTTACTTGTCAGCTTGAAAATCTTTCCAAATGACTTTAATAAATGTTAAGAATTATTATTAAAGCTTTATTGCTATAAATAAACTAACCAAATATTCAGAGAAAATGTGTTTTTTTAATACATATCTAAGTAACTGCATTAATAACATAATTTATAATGCATTAATAACTTAGGCATATTTGTCATTTTCAGCATAACTTCAAAAAATTTCCTATCTTTAAAAATAGGCGAGTGCAAATGTTTTAATCAAATAACATTTTTTTTTTGTCTGGACAAATTCTTATAATGACATTCTTAGTTAATTTTTATAAAATTATTTATTTTTTATTTTTTTTTTGTTAAACTTCAATTTGTGTTTTCATTATGTCCTGAAATCAGAAAATGGGACACAGAAGTGGGGATAGAGCAGCTTACTTCACAACCTACTGATCATATACAGGTGATATAAGCAGCAATTTACTGATTAAGCTATAAATTTGCTATCAAATTTTAGCAAATTTGTTATCAAATTATTATTTGATAACTAATTATTATTAGCTTGATGTAAGCTCATTACATCAAGATAGGCTGGATAATTCGTATTGAAATTAAAAACATTTTTTTTCTTGTATGTAAAATCAAGTAATTCTTATTTATATCAGTATTTAAGATTTTTTGCTTGATTTTTAAAAATATCATGAATAAATGTGAATTAATGTAAATGAAATTTTACAGTCTAACACTTTGATCTGAGGTAGAAAAATGAAATGAAATTGCTCTGATTTATTATACTCCCCCCCCCCCCCCTATTCAATCATTAAATATTTGTATTTGTTCTAAAATTGTATAAAAATATTAAGTATACAAAGTAGTTTATAATAACTTAAAACAGTTTTTCATGCATTGTTTAATAAACTATTTTTGAGAGTTCAACTCCTCTTAATTTCTACTTTGTGTTCACACTATGAAGTACATTTTACAAAAATTATCCTATTATTTAAAACAATTAATTATGTATAATTCTTTTTAAGCTTTTCTTTAACTGTTTTCATTAACTTTGTATACATTCTAATAAAATATATTTGGGGTTTGAATTTTTTAAAGATAATACCATTATAAATGATAGAGTAAATTTTTCAGGTATTCCATATGTGCCGTAATATATTATATATATATATATATATATTTTTTTTTTTTGTAATACTAAGGTCAGAAAATTTCTTTTGAAATCTGTCAATTTTTTTATATTAGGCAGTTTTTTCTAATGTTAGAAAATACTTAGGTAACTTTTTTAGGCATCACAATTTTTTATATGGAAGTGTAATCTACCGCATTTACTTGACCTTGAACTGCTTAAAGTACCATCTAGATTTATGTATGAGAAATCTGTGAACTAATTTTCTCCTCCATGTAAATTAAACAGTTATAATTTTTATTCATCAAGGTCAAGCAAGAAATTTTTTATTCAAGGTCAAACATAAAGCAATATCTTGTGTATTATAGACTAGATTATGTTTTATTAATCCACAATATTTAATTACTAACATCAATGTTAAATATACTTCACAAGCCAAGATTTCTTAATGATGACTTATAAATTTATCAGTAATTAACTTGAAATAAATCTTAAAATACAGTAATGTATTTTACCTTTTATAAGTAATTATATTCATATTTCATTATAAATGTTAACTCTTTATAATTACTAATTATTCTAGCAGTAAAATTAAATAAAAATTATTTAAGTAACATTTAGTTATAAACTGTTTTTTATTAGGATTATTTTTCATTTAAAGATAATAATAAAATTACTAAAAATATATACAATACATAAGTTATGTAAATATTATTAAAATTTTGAGACATTAAAATATCACACATTTTGTAATTATATATTTGTAAGTTAATTATCTAATTAACAACTTCAATCTTATTAATTAGATAATTTATTTTATTTGCTTCTGTTTTAGTATTAATAATAATAATAATACTTTTTTAAAACAATTAATTACTTGTGCTGCAATAATTACAACAATAATGTTTCAATGCTATGAATATTATAATGTATGTAATACATAATTGTAATAAAAATATACATTATGTATAATTGTTTTTACTTAAAAAAGGTAATTTTAAGTATTTTAGAATGGTAACAAATTAGTAGGTATTATGATAATACTGTAACAGATATTTATTTAAGGTATGTTGTTACTTAAAATAACACATATAATATATATATTTTATCAAGTAATAATATAATACAATGTAATATTCAATAATATAAAAAGCTGTAACAAGCATATAAATTTATTTGTTTTTATTTACTCATTATATGTACTTATTAGCTGTAAACACACATCTGGTAAATGCATCTTATGGTACAACAAATAATATAAGTAATTATTTAAATAACTGAGCTCTTATTTTATTTTTTCTTTATACTGCTTATACTGAGTTAGAATATAGAAGATACTGTTGAAATTTGACTTTAGAAATATAGAAAATGTTTTATGACTGGGAAAATCCAGCAGACCTTATCATACTGTATGTAGTTAGCATGATTACAATTCTGACACTAATCATAGTCAGTATCTTATATAGTCTACCAAAAGATTCCTTCACCATAATCATTTATAATTTTTAAAGTTATTCTTTCTGAGCAAATTAGTAAAGAAAAAAATATCCACAAATTTTAATTTATCAAAATAAAAAACAACAAAACAATTTTTTAATTAAATGTATTTTGAGTTTTAAAATATAGTTTTGCTTCATTCTTACATCCAAAAGATATCCTTCATTGCAATTTAAAAATAATTGTTCTGCTTACTCATAAGTCACACACTTCTTATAAACTTTAGGCCCAGGTAACAGGTCATTTAAATATTTATATTTTATCAATTTTTTCAGAAAAATACCATTAAAGAACCTAATTACCGTCTATTTTATTCTATTTTTAAAACTTTTGCAGGGGCATTATTTATAGTATTTTTTTTTAAGTTGATCATTTTTATTATCTCTACTTCCAAATTTGGAGGGTGATAGTTACAAATTAATTAGAGATAGCTACATTTTGACTATAATTTTTGATATTATTCAAATGGAATAACACATCTTCCTTCCAATTTTCCAGTATAGAATGATTGACAGTTGTAAAAGGAATGAAAGTGATGTCTTACAGTGAATACTGTGCTGTTCTCTTTACATCACTTGCAGCCCTGACCACACAGCAGTCCTTAAAAACACTGACAGACTATTTTAATTATATACTGTAATTAGTTTAATTATATATTTAACTGAATGTTCTCCCATTTCTCTGTGGGCATGGACTGATCCATTCAACAAACCTGTTCATTAATATGGATTCTTTCAAACCTCTTCTAAGGTATAAGATTCATTTGACATTTGTAAAATATTCTATTGGTTATTTTCTAAATACTTTTTATGTCTTCATTTAAAAAAAAATAATAATAATTTTATTTTGATGTAGAAATTTAGCCAAAAGATAATTTGATTGTATACCTCTAATATATATTATATATATATATATTTTAAAATACTACTACTTCCACTTGATTTACTAGTTTGAATTCTACTTTCATTTGACTGGGTTATTGTAAAGTATTGCAATATAACTGGATATTATTTTTATATTTTAGCCAATTACTTAAATATATGTTTTTTTTCTGGAGAAAATGAACTGTTTTTTAGATTAATTTACTTTGGAAATCTATATGTTAGGATTTTACTTTTGCTGGAAATTTTATTGAGAAGAATAAATTACTTGAAATAAAAGTTTAGTATAGATGGCCATCTATTATTTAAAAATAACATTATTCTGTGGTGCATATTTGATTATCTATGATGAAAAGAACTTTTCAATTACTCAGTATTTTTTTAATTATATATGTTTTTATAATTAATAATTATTACATAATAGTCCAATTAATACAACATAATTCTTACATATGATACTATTTTTGTTCAACAATATAAACATTTATTTAAATAACATTAAAAAATAATATCTACTATTCTAAAAATAAATTAAATTTTTTACACAATAATTATACATTGAATATTTAAATAAAATAATTTAATGTTTCTTAACATGTTTCCCTTCTCATCTATCATTTTATAACACATCTCCTTTATTTGTATTAATTTTTACAACATATTTTTTCATTTCATATTTTAATTATAATTATTATGAAATTTCAATTCATACTTACAGTTTTTTTCATGAAGTAATTTTCAAATAATTAACATATAAAAAATGTTAAATTTTGACTCTCCAGTGAATAATATTAAAAAAGTTGTATTTTATGAATTGATTGAAAAATAAAATCTGTTAATTTGATGGCATATGCTGTGAGCTCTTGGTCTATTCTGATAGTTCTGTTATTTTAAAATCTTCACAATATGTTAGATTCAGCAGGCAGTGAGACCTCACACTGTAAATACCAGATCTATATTGAGCACCTTATACACTGTATAGAGTGTTAGTCTTTAGACTTGAAAAAAATCATGTTTCAGGCACTCATAAATACTGATGAAAAAAGTTCTAGACTTGTGAAGATTGATTTATTTTCATAAAGCCTTATATAGTATAGTTATCAGTCCTGGAATGTTTCTAATTACCTTATGTGATCTCATAGATTATTTAATATGTTTGTTTTTTTCCAGAAGATTGTAGTTCATATTTAATTACTTTTGATGGTTGCCACATAATTAATTTATGTTTTTGAGTAATCTTAATGGAACATTCTATCAGTTTAGGCACTAATATATGTCAGTGGAATACAATTTCATATTAGAACAAATCACAAAAAAAGATTTTTAATAATTACATAAAAGTTTCTAGATTATGCATTAGAAGATGCAATCATGTTTAAATTAAAATTAAATTAATTCATGATTAAAAAAAAATAAATAGGAAACATTTTTAATCCTTAACCAAAATTTTAGTTATTTTATACAACGGTTATAAGAATCTCTTATTACAATAAAAATTTGTTATTTACAGATTACCCTTCAATCTGAGGACAATGAGAGCTCATATTGCCCAGATTTCATAAAGATCATAACAGATACAAAAAGTTAGATGAATTTGATCATACTCCTCAAGTGTTAAGACTGAAGATTTTTTTTTAGAATAATAGTAAATTACAGTTTTATTTTAAATTCTATTAATTTTCAGTAATTCTATATGTACCGTACCATTTTAAAATATATTTCTTTTATAACAGCATTAATATTGTACAATTTGGTGTTTGTTCGAGTAATGTGTTTATACTACAGTAAACTTATTAAAATGTTGACGTAAATAATTATGTCAAATTTACAATTGATTATTTTATTATTTGAAAAAAAACAGGTAAAAATAAATAAATATTAATTCATTTTTTAAGATTTAAAATTAACAATAATAATTACTGCTTAAATGCCTAGAAGGTAAAGTAGAATTATATTTTTTTATTTGAAATGAAAATAAAATGTTCTGTGTTTCAGTTCAGTCTGAAACCATATGCAATCTGCAAATGGTATTATTATTATTTCCTATTTAAATTGAACTTTTTTTATGTCTGTCAACCTGCTAATGGTATTATTAATTGTATTACACAGTTTTTCATGTAAGTAAAGTTTTTAAACAGAATTTTTATTGAACTTTTATTTAATTATTTTGCTTTCATTTAATATGTCAAACTATAAAGTAAATTGTAAATAAATTATAAACATTTTAATCAAGAAATAAATTTTTTTTAAGTAAACTATTTTATAAAAAATACAATAAGTAACCAATAAAAACAAATGCTAGTAATTTTTTTGTTTAATGATGATATTCACAAGGTTTTTTAACATTAAATTTTTCTAATGTTAAAAAAAAATTAAAAAAAGATTTTTTTAAATAATAATGCTTTTTTTAAAATAATAATGCATTTTACAAATTATTTTTATGAATAAAAATAAGAAAACAAACTGATTTTTATTTGAATACTTTTAGTTTACTTTTTGGTAGATCTATCTTCATCAAAGTTACTATTATTATTTTTAATTTAAATCTATTATTTTAATATCGATTTTAATTTAGTTTGTTATATGATAATTTTATTATTATAAAAATTATTTTTAAAATATTTTATTCAATTTATGTATTTTTATACAGATAAATTTAAATTATTTTCTGTACTTCCAAATTATAATTTTCTTCTTTAATGAATTTTAAATAATTAATTCTTTGAAGAGCTATTAAATTCTGCCACATAGAACATAATTATACATAGGAGATAAATAATAAAAATTAAAAAACGTGACTGCCAGTAAGGTCTATTTCTGAGTATATCAGTTAATTTTTGTTTTGGTTTGGTTCCATCATGATTTTGTAGTATACTAGCAAATACCCTGTTTGAATTTTGAAATTCGAAAGATTGGTTGTGAAGATATAATGTTTCCGATAATCATGATGATTAGATCGAGAGTGTACCTGATGCATACAAAAGTTAGCCTTCAACCTACTAACAAACACCCCGTTTGAATTTTGAAAATCAGACAATTGTTTGCAGAGATATTATAAGAGCACCCCATTACACTTCCCAAAACAGCACCCCAGGGGCACCCCATTTGTTACCAGTTGATGGTGATGATTGGTCTAGCCTCGCACAAGGTGCTCATATCACCTCACAACTCTAGTCACACGCAGATCCTCATGGGAAGCCCATTAATATTTAACATAAATTTTTATTAAACAGAGATTTTTTAAACTTATTTAATATTATTTTATTTTATTTAACCTAAATTTAATTCTATTATTTTTGTAATATTTTTCATGAGACCTGATTCAAATCATTTAGTTCAAATCCAGTTCACACAGTGATAGGCTTACAGTTCACAATTCATTAAAGTTTGTGCTTCAACCGGCAAATCTCCATTTCTATATATATAGCCTATGACACTCCTGGTAACGTTAAGGATTCCAGTGTGGGGTCACACATCTAAATCAGTTCATTTGTTGAGCTGCTATGGTGAACAAACACACATACATACACCCTAAATACATTGCACTCCTTTTTGACCAAGCGTGTAAAAAGCAGACTAAAGGGGAAAATCATGACCAACACTGACACACAATAATTTTCCTGTGTCTTATCATTGACACTTAATAAAACCTATAATAATAGCAAATCATATATAATGCATATAAGTTATTTTTTATCTGCTTAGATACCTATAATAAAATTTCATTGAAAATTATGCAAAATTAGGCAACAAAATTTCAATTACCCATTTGATTATTGAACTCCAGCCTGAAACTTTAAATCATTTATTTTTTTAATTCTTTACTTAATATTTTCAGGTCTTAGTAAACAATGAATACCAAACTGGAAGTTACGGGAATTCTCATAAAACTATACGAGATTACAAAAATTTGATGGATGATTTTTAAATATGTTACATATATAAATTTCAAAATTGTGTAATATAAAATTAAAAACAAAAAGGCAGAAAATATTTTAGTAAAAATTGATGCTTTCATTTACAGCAACAATAAATATTTCATTTTGTACTGATTATGCCAGCTTGTATGAATTTAAAAAAATTACAATAAAGGTATATCAACTGAAAATTTAAGCAAAAGAAAGTATAAATTAAAGGCATTTAATTTGCAAATTTTTATTTCATATTTTTTATATTGGTGGCACTTAATTTCTTTTCTTCACTTTACATATGTTTGTATCACTTTAGAACAGGGCAAGTTAGCACCTCCCACAATTTTATCTGTGCTTTAACCTAAAGAGGCATTCATACAATTTCATTCACCATATTTGTCTACAGAAATAAGAGGAAAAATATTTACATCTAATTGTAAAATAATTAAAAGAAATAGGTTTGTTATCAGTCTGAATTGTGATTATACAGTAGTTTTTATTGCCTATTTATACAAGTAAATCGGTGTTTATATTTTTGTAGGTTTTTTGATTTGCATAACAATTCAATTATCAAAAACAAATTAATCACACAATTCAAATCAATGGATGCCTGTAATGGAAAAAATGACATTTATACTCAGGAGTCAATTTCTATATTTTATGTAAAAGTATCAAAATTCACTGATACATACAGAAGTTTTTAACTGTGGAAAAAATTATGATGTTAAGTAGAACATAAACTGTTTAACTTGATATCTTATTTACTTTTAAGTATATTAAAGGATAAAATAATGGCTTTGTAGGCAAACTTTTTAATTTTTTCTTAATTTTACTAAAGTTATTGAAATATATTTCATTTTGAAGAATGTTAGTCTGAATAAAGAAATATATGGTGCCTTTTGGTAAACCACACTGCAGACTGTCTCTCCACCACACTCAGCATGGTAATCGATGTATGATGGGTTTAATGGCTGAACTTATGATGATCATTTCATCTCATTATACAGTAAGAGTTGATTTGGGTGATACATTTAAAATTTTCTATTTTTTAAAATCATAATTTTCTTTTAGTATTTATGTTCCATTAAAATTCAAAATTCATTTTTAATTCTTTATTCAAAACTAATTTTATGGTTTTATAATGTTTAAAGAAACTTTTTTACACCAGATATTCGATGTTAAGATGAAGTAAAATTACTAAATTATTTCATTATGTTGAAAAGTACTCTTTTCGTACAACTTGGATTTAATGCCATCTACACATCTCACATATTGTCTAATTTTGTTACTCTTTTTTAAACATTCAACATTTTGGGCAAATTTCTAAAACTAATATAAATAAAAGTAACACCAATGTCTAAGTATATAAATATGGATACATTTTTAATATATTTTATTCATTATTACAATCCAACATCTATAATAATAACAACAATTTAATATTTTACTAACTTTTGGTACCGGTACATTATCCTGCAAAATTATTACCATTTTCGTTCATAATATTAACTACAAATTATTTTATTTACTTAAAAAAATATAATTATATTGACTAATAAATTCTAAGTTAAAAACATACTAATAATAATAAAATAATAACAGTAATAATAATAATTATAGGACTTAATATACATTACATACATAGATATATGTGTTTATTTAATTCACAAATTCTAATATTTTGTTCAAAACTTACCTATTTTTACTTACATAATGCCACATTTATTTTTTAATATAAAATTATAATTTATAATTACACAATAACTATTTCTTTAATTAAATTTATTAATCTAAAAATTATTCAACATATAAAAATTTATTTGTTTAATGCCATTTTCAATTTTAAATAATTTTGAAATTCTGAATGTATTTTAATTTACCAAAAATAACTTAAATATCTTTAGAATTTATTTTTTAATAAAAAAACATATATATATTTTAAATTACATTTTAGTGATTATTAATGTATGCTTGTTACTGTTTAACTAAGTATATTAGAAAAAATTTGAATTTAAAAATCTTATATATTTTTTTATATTAATCAGTAAATGTTTTAAGACAATATGGTGTAATGTAAAATAAGTAATAAAAGAAATACTATTGATAAGATTTGTTTTGATATATAAATTCCATTATGGAAAATATATTTTAAAATAAAATATGTGTTTATTTATAATAGGAAAATATACCTATGATTGCTGTTATTTCATTTGTTATTGTCCATAAAATAAACATGAATCCTTACATAATACTTTGGAAATAGTAAGTTTAACTTTACATATGTAAATCTCACGGTTTTTTAAAGAAATTATTACACAAAAAAAGAAAGGAATAATATACTAATGAAATATAGACCAGGAAATAGTATCTCCAACGGATTGAACAAAATCAGTTGCCAGTTAGAGAGTTTACACTTCTCTGTATTGAGTTTAAAATGACAGAAATATAATTTAAGCCAAGAAATTCTTTCAAGGATTATTATTTTTAATTCTGTGCAAATTTGAAATCTGCTTTACAATAAAGGTTGATAATAAAATTATACCTAAAAAAATTCTCTATGGAATTAAAACCTAATAATAGTCACTACTACCTTTATGAATCATGAGACCTTGCCGATGGTCCCTCACCATCACTGAGCACTCAAACCCCCTGGTTTGAGTGCTCAGTGATACAGAGTAGCTGGACCGAAGGTCAATCATATTGGAGAGGTATCTATTGAGAGCCAAAGTAAGGAATGATTCCTGAAAGAGGGCAGCAGCTCTTTCATAGTTGTTAAGGGGTGTAGGTTAGGAGGGCTTAAATGGCCATATCAACATTAGTCAATCCTCTAAGTACTGCACAGCTGAAAGTAATGCAAAACTAGAGCTGTTTTTTTTTCCCAAGAAAATGTAGCTCTCTGTATTTTCATGCAATAAAGGTGGAGGCGCCTTCCTTGGGAAAATATCCTAGAGGTAAACTAGTCCTGCGTTCGGATCTCCGGGTGAGGACTACTAAGGAAGGGGTCACCAGAAAATCTAAAAATAACATTCTATGAGTCGGAGCATGAAATGTTGGAAGTCTATCAATGATTGGTAGGTTAGAAAATTTAAAGAGAGAAATGGATAGGTCAAATGTAAATGAAGTATGAATTAGCAAGGTTCAGTGGTAAGAGGAAAACAACTTTTAGTCAGGTGATTTTAGAACAATTAACTCAGCTTTAAATAAAGGGCTGCAAATAAAGGGATTTTAGAGAAGCTTGAGGAAGAGGTAAAGAAGATTTTTGAGGAGGACATCGCAAGAGGTCTGAGTAAAAAAGATAAGGTAGAAAATGTAGAAGAAGAATAGGAGAATGTTAAAAATGAAATTCTTAAATCAGTAGAAGCGAACTTAGGCAGAACAAAGAGAACTTTGGATATCAGGGGATATATTGAAGCAGATGGGTGAACATAGAAAATATAAGAATGCTAGTAATGAAGAAAGTTAAAGGAACTATTGACAATTAAGAAATACTATAAACAGGAAGTGCAAACTAGTGAAAGACAAGTAGATTAAAGAAAAGTATTCAGAAGTTGAAAGAGAAATGATCATTGGTAAAATAGACAGAGCATACAGGAAAGTTAAGGAAAATTTTGTGGTACATAAATTAAAATCTAATAATGTGTTAAACAAAGATGGTAAATCGATTTATAATACGAAACGGAAGGTCAATAGGTGGGTGGAATATATTGAAGAGTTATACAGAGGAAATGAATTAGAAAATGGTGTTATAGAGGAGAAGAGGAAGTCGAAGAGGATGAAAGGGGAGAAACAATACTGAGATCTGAATCTAAGAGAGCATTAAAAGATTTGAATGGCAGAAGGGCTTCTGGATAGACGGAATACCTGCAGAATTACTGCGCAGTGCTGGTGAGGAAGCGATATATAGATTATACAAACTGGTGTGTAATATTTACGAAAAAGGGGAAGTTCCGTCAGACTTCAAAAAGAGTGTTATAGTCATGATACCAAAGAAAGCAGGAACAGATAAATGTGAAGAATACAGAACAATTAGCTTAATTACTAATTCATTAAAAATCTAGAAATTAAAAACTAGAATCCTGTTCTGAAGAATTGAGAGGAGAGTAGAAGAAATGTTAGGAGAAGACCAATGTTGTTTCAGGAAAAGTATAAGGACAAGGGAAGCAATTTTAGCGCTCAGAGTAATAGTAGAAGGAAAATTAAAGAAAAGCAAACCAACATACTTGGCATTTATAGACTTAGAAAAGGTATTTGATAATATAGACTGGAATAAAATGTTCAGAATTTTAAAAAATGTAGGGTTCAACTATAGAGATAGAAGAGCAAGAGCTAAAATTTACAGGAACCAAACTGCAACAGTAATAATCGAAGAGCATAAGAAAGAAGCAGTAATAAAAAAAGGAGTCAGACAAGGATGTTACCTATCCCTGGTTACTTTTTAATCTTTACTAGAACTGGCGGTTAAAGAACAATTTAGATCTGGAGTAACAGTACAAGGTGAAAAGATAAAGATGCTACGATTTGCTGATGATATAGTAATTCTAGCTGAGAGTAAAAAAGATTTAGAAGAAACAATGAACGACAGATGAAGTCCTACTGAAGAACTACCGCATGAAAGTAAACAAGAACAAAATGAAAGTAATGCAGTGTAGTAGAAACAATGTAGATGGACCACTGAATATAAAAATAGGAAAAGAAAAGATTATGGAAGTAGAGAAAAGTTTTGTTATTTGGGAATAGAATTACTTAAGATGGCTGAAGCAGGAGCGATATAAAGTGCCGAATAGCACAGGCAAAACTAGCTTTCAGTCAGAAATATAATTTGCTTACATCAAAAATTAATTTAAATGTCAGGAAAACATTTTTGAAAGAATATATTTGGAGTGTAGCTTTATATGGAAGTGAAACTTGGACGATCGGAGTGCCTGAGGACAAAAGATTAAAAGGTTTTGAAATGTAGTGCTATAGGAGAATATTAAAAATCAGGTGGGTAGATAAATTGACAAATAAAGATGTGTTGCGGCAAATCGATGAAGAAAGAAGCATTTGAAAATATATAGTTAAAAAAAGAGACAGACTTATAGCCCACATATTAAGGCATCCTGGGATAGTCTCTTTAATACTGAAGGGACATGTAGATGGGAAAATTTGTGCAGGCAGGCAACATTTAGAATATGTAAAACAAATTGTTAGGGATCTAGGATGTAGGATGTATGGGGTATACCAAAATGAAACGACTGGCACTAGATAAGGGAACCTTGGAGAACTGTGTCAAGCCATTCAAATGACTGAAGACAAAAAAAAATAATCACTAATGAAGGTGTGTTCATTATAAACAAAATTTCCCTGGGAATGAATTTAAAATAATTTTTAAAAAATTAGTGCACTTATTTTAGTATGATTTGGTGATAAGCATTATAGTGGTTGTTTGTTGATGGACCAAAAAGAAAAATCATTATTATTTCTTAACTTTATTATTTATTAATATGTAACAATCAAAGAATTTTTTTAAACTATTTTTCTTGAACTGTAATTATTTCAACAGTTTCAATGCACAGAACAAATATGTTTTGCCAATTTCTAGCATGTGACAAACATTTTGTGTCTGATGTGTGTGTATGTATTTTATAAATAGTATTATTTTTTTGTAGCCATTTATGTGATATTGTATAGGCTGTATTTGCAAAACTATGTTGTTTTATTTTTAATTATCATATTGTAATACTGTACGACCATCTCTCAAAATTATCATTTATTTGTGATTTGTAGTTTAGCTCAGTTTCATGGTAATTGTATCATTACTCAAATAATATCATTTAAATTAAAACCTTTGGATATAAACAGTTTGTAAATTTTGTGTTTTATTGAATCTGGTTAGCTATTGAATAAATCAATCTTATTATTTTGAGATTAGTCCACTTTATAACAAGGTATAAGCCAAATTAGAGTATTCAGAATTTGATCTAAGTAAACTAAAAATGACTAAAGTACACCAATAACAAATTGAATTGTACAATTGATTTTTAACATTACAGAGAAGCTGCTGAAATAGTTGTTCAACTACTCACTTGGTTTGTTGTTCGATTAAATATTTTCCTCAGATATTTTCTTTTCTTTTTTTTTTTTTGTTAACTTGGGAGTGCTTTATTTAAAGCACTCCCAATATATTTAAAATATAGTGTATTTTTAGTCATATTTAAAATTTAGCGTAAATAATATTGTCCCGGTGTCAATTAAAAGAAATTTAAAAAAATAATATTTTTATTATGTAGAAAGTTTTATTATTAGTAATTTTTATTTTTTTAATTAGTATCTTTTGATCAAGTTAAATTTTAATTAGTATATTTCACATAGTAACCCATTTAAAATATTAAAATTCTGTGTGAGAAACACTAGTAAAATTTAAATGATGTAAATAAAATGCAGAATTTATGTGAATTAAAACTGTGACTTACAGTCATTCCAGTTTTAAATTTCTTTGTAATAAATTTATTGATTTTTATTTTATTTAAAATCATTTAAAAAATAATTAATTTTGGTAAAACTAAATGTTGTTTAAGTTTTCTTTATTGTAAATTCATAAATATTTAAAACTTTATACGTTTTTTATTCTTATTAAGTTGTTAAAGTACCATGTCAAAATATTATGTAAAAGATAATTCACTTTTAGATAATGAAAAGATACTAATTTGTGAGACTTCATTTTTATATCGGATTGATTTAATGCATTTTAATTGTGAATCCTTTACTAGACATAAATGTAGATTATACTTTAAATTACACTGATGCAAAATTGCTAAGTTTTATTATCAAATAGTGAGTATTGAGTAATAGATTTTAGTATTCTTTTATTTCATATTAAATTTAAAAACATTAGATTTAAATTTCAAAAATTATTACTTATATAATGGTAATATTAGTACAATGGAAATATTTTTATAATTTTTATACTATGTAGCGTGATTTACGTAAGAAATGTTGTTATATTTTATGCAATGTAACTAAAAAAAACCATTATACTTCATAGACATTTTAATACTTTTTATATTTATTTTAAGAAAGTTTTATATATTTGTTATGATAATAAAATAAAAAAGTAAAAATTTACTTAAGAAATTGTTAACAATTAATAATAATAATAACACATCAGCCATACTAAATCTATCTATATACTATATAGGGTTATTTTTTAATATCACAAGAAAATATGTATTTATAAATATATTTATATATTAATAATACTTCTTAAAATCTATTTTATATGTATCTAAATACAATATTTCATAAATACAAAGGAATATAATTTGTTATTTTTGTTGTAATTTTTAAATTGTTTATTTTTATAAACTTTTAATAAACAAACAATATTCTTATATTATTATTTATATAGCGAATAACAATGTTAATGATAAATTTATATAAAATTATCACCAACAATACACACACACATATATATATATATATATATATATACATATATGTATTTTTTTCATTTGTTGTTTCACATTTTCTGATCAAACCAGTGTACACATTTTTTACAAAGTATTTAAGTAGCAGTTGTTGCAGTAGTATTTATATATGTAATTAATAAATTATTTTGTTATAATTAGTGATAAAATTAGTCGTAGATGTAACAGTTATGTTAGTACTACAAGTAGTTGTAAATATCAGTTGTAGCAAGGAGACAAAGATGATAGGTGAGTACTGGCAGCATTTAACGTTTCTTTTCTCTTTAAGTGTTTAAATCTTTAAACTGTCTATTTATTTCAGATTATATAATTATTATCATTATAATACATAATTTTATTTTATATATTTTTTCAGTCTTTTCTAACAACTGGAACACTTTAATTTGTATAATTATATGGAAGAAAATCTACATTGTAATAAATACATAAATGTATGTTTTGTATTTACATCTTCATTTACATTCTTTTTTTTAATTCTATGATAAATGAATATATATATATAATTTTTTTTAACTATTAAAATTATAACAAATAAAAATATTTATTTGTATATACATATGATTAAAATTACATTAATTTTTAATTTATCAAATTTATTAATTTATATATATTTAAAAAAATTTATTCATTGACTGTTTTAGCATAAGTGTACATGAATATTGTTCATTTTTCATTAATATGATAAATGCTAGCATACAAATTGACCCAGTATATAAGTTGAAGTGTATTTTTTAGACCATTTTTATTTTATTTTTGTCAAGTATGATAAGTATACTTTCTTGAGATTATATACAATCATCTGTAATGTTTGGTTTTATTAACCGATTGTAATATTTTTATTCTGTTTTATTTATAAATTTATTATATTCTGTTCATAATATATTTAAAGTGAGCAGTTAAAACATATGAAATACAAATTCTCATTTAGTTAAAAGTTATGAATTTATAAAAAAATATAAAATAGCTTAATTATATCTACAAAAAATGAAGTGTTAGTAAAAGAGTGTTTGCATAATGTTAGCATGCAATGCATTTTGGTCTGAACTGGAAAATAATACATCTAAATTGATAAATTAAACCAAACAAATAAACAATTATTTAACTGTATGTTTTGATATTTGCCTGCATTCAACCAAATTTGCAAAATATAATCCTCAACATTCATAAAGAAATTAAGGAACAATTACTTTTTGTAGCAAACAATAACTAACACTTTAATTTTTTTTTACATTGCTAATTTTTTTTCAAATATATTAGATTATATATAATATATTATATATTACAATTAAGTATTTAATAAAACCAACTTAAAAAACTCAGAACATTTTTAATTTAACGTTCTGTATGTTAAGATACCCTTTTTTTGGTTCTGAAATCTTAACTTAAAAGCGACAAAAATTTTGATAGAAGGCTAATTGCTATATGTTGGTTTATCATTAATTTTAATTTTTCAGGCATGTATGCTTATCCAATTAGTGATGACAAATTAATCAATGAAAAATGATAGAATTTGCCAAGAATTGAATACAATAGATTAAGAAACTAAACTGATCACTATACCATTCTAATTAACCAATTTTTATTTTATAATAAAAAATAAATTATTTAAAATTTAATTAGTTAGGCCTTGTAATTAATTTAATACACTAGGCCAAAATTTGAAGGGCACATAGCTAATTGTTTTCCTCTGGAAGAATATGTTGTTAGATATTGATTATACTGATATAAAAATTTATTTTACAGAATTAATTTACCTCCAACATATTTATATTAATTTTTAATTATTATTAACCATATTCAAGGGTGAAATAAAATTATATGTACAGATATATATATATATATATATATATATATATATATGTACATATAATTTTACTTGTGTACTTGTACTTGTATATATATATACAAGTACATATAATTTTATTAACACTTTGTGGACTGAACAAAATTCATCAAAAATATTAGTCTAATATAACTTGATGTATACATAATTATTTTTAATTGAATACAAATCAGTATTTCTTAAGAAATAAAGTTTATAAAAAATTTTAATTTTAGTAATTTTTTATTGAATTTTGAAAGAACAATTCATATGAGGTTTTTCAATTATTATTTATTTAATAATTTAATTTGATGGTATTTGAATGCACCATGATTTTATTTACTTCAAATATTCAAAGCATGAATTAAAGATATTAAATTAATTTAAATATAATTTTGAAAGTATAACTTTAACTTAAACACATGTTGGCTATTTTATAATGTATATTGTTGTCTAAGCTTGCACACAATGATATATGTTATTAATGCTTGTAATCTTTTTAATCTATAACACAACTGTCAATTAATTAAACATTTAACTTTTTTTCAATAAGTTGAACAGTTATTGTTAGTACAGCCCATATCTCATCTGTTAGAAACAGTACATTACTGGAGGTTTTGTTCACAATGGAATCATTAGGTCTTAAAATGCAGTATAGTTAGTATCAGTAAAATTAAATTATATATTTTTTTCTTTAAAATATGGTTTAATTAAGAAGTAGAAAGAAAATTCTTATGCAGGAGGTAGAGATTCAAATTAAATGTAGCTTATTAGTTTCTATTTCCTTTCTTCTGATATAAATATATGTACATGTATAATATCTGATATGTACATGTACAATTATTTTACGTATAATTAAAATATTATATCTGCAAACATACTTCAACAAAAATAGTGGTAGGAGGATGGCATATGGATATGTCCCCTACTTTTCTTTTGTTCTTCCTTTAATTTTGCACATAATAGATATACTAATTAAACTTTGTTTTTTATTCATATAATTTGATCTCTAATTTATTACTTTTGGTCATTAATATCAAATAGCATAATTCTACTTTTTATTATTGAGTGTTATATTTTAATATTAAAGAAATTCAAAAATATTATGAACTAACTATAAAACAGTATCATTTTAGTCGCATTATCATCAATATATAGGCCTAAATTATAGTATGCTGAGTTATTAAAATTTATCATTCACTATTCTGCAATCAAGTAAACTTTATAAATCTGTTATTTTAAAACATTATACCAAATTTTATATATAGTAAACATTATTAATTATTTTATTTTTGAAGTGATTTACCAAACTTATTATTATTTTCAAGTAATTCACTATGCAATAAATGAGGTAATCCCATAAAAGTGAGTTTATGTTTTATTTTTTTTTCAACTGGCATTTTGTAATAGTTTCGTGTATTAAAACAGTGAAATAACAGTTCATTGCCCATTAAATGTCAACCAACCCTTCTATAGGAAAACTGCATCCAGTATTTAACTTACATGGCTGTTTGGAACAAAATGTTGGTATTTTATTTTTGAAGTAAACATTTGAAACAGGATTATGCTTTAGGTAGGAAGGAGGTGTAGTGTATAATTTCTTATAATTATTATTTAAACTAAAATATTGTAGTATATGCCTTATTACATCATTTAATCCTTTTCTATTATTTAATTATTTATATCTTGTTTTAAATAATTATGTACATTCAATTCAATTTTATTAATTTTATATTAAAATTTTGTAAATTTTTATATAAGCCTATATATATATGCACTGAACAAACTCTATTCACCTTAATTTATTATTATTAGTAACTTATTTACAGTAATCTCTCTTTTTATTTTTGTTTGAAGATACAAAAATAAATTGTTTTTGTATGATTTTTAAACCATATTTTATTCTGAAAATAACAATTCATGTGCTTTCCTTGAAAAACGTTCTCAGTTTGTGATGACATTAATGTTTCTGTTAATACTAAAGCTTTTCATAACTGAATAGTTTAAAAAATTTAACAATAGTAAATTTGATTTTTAAGGTAAAAAGTATAAAATATAACCTAAATGTTTACAAGTTACAGTGACAAATCACTAACAGATTTGGACATGTTTTCATCACTTCTAATTGCAGATTTTAATTTTTTAAAGTTTATAACCTTTAACTTAAAATAACTGACACAGTCTTTTAGAAATTCCAATTTTAAAACATTATGTCAAGAATATAAAATTTCAAAATTTGTTATGTTTACAAATCTGTATTAAGATTTATTTTTATGTAGCATTGTCAAATTTGACAATTCAAAAGTCAAATTAATTATAAACTTAAAAACAAATCTTGACCTTCATTTTAAGAAATTTTGTTCCATCCCAGTAATTAATCATTTATCCCTAAAATATTCACTTTCAACAAACTAGATAACTAATACAGAATAATAGTTTGGCATACAATAGTTTTGTTTCTGTTTTCTCCTTAAATAACAAACAATTTGTAAGATCTCATGGCCAACTTATTTCAAATTAAATTGAAGAATTTCTTTTAAAATGAAGAAAAAACTGTGGTGTTGATGAGTTTTAAATAATTCTGATTAGTAAAATAAATTTTCTAATACTAATTTGAATTAAATTACAATATTTTTTATTCTGATCTTCAAAAACTGTTATTTACTTTGTGTCAACTTTATTTTCTGTTCACCCAGTTGCATCACTAATATTTCATATAATAATTTTTTTTGTATAGTAATGGATTAATCATTTGTCCTTCACAACAGACAAGATCAAATTATTCTAACAAGATTAAGGATTTGGCACAATAGATTCACCTATGCCCATCTGCTTAGCTCTCCTCGATCTTATTGTGGTATATTCACTATACAATGGACTATAAACCATCTTCTCCTAGCTTGCCCAAAAATTACAGCTAGTCATCTGTAATTAAACTTGTCAAAATATGAGGAAGATGCTTAGTTGAAAGGATGACATCAAGATGATGTTAAATTTTTTGTATGATGATAGTAGAATGAGGAAATTAAATTAACAAATTTTAATATGCGTAACGGTCAATATGAAATATTGCTTAAACAGTGATAATGTTCTAATGTTCAATTATTAGCTTCATGTTTAATGACCAATGTTTGTTTAATTGTAAATTTTAAATATTTGTTATTTGTAAACAATTATTGGTTACTGTAAGTCTAATGATTCTAATTGTTGATGCGACTATAAATAAAAGAATGAAAAAAAAAATGGATTATAATCATCTCTATTTTATATTCACTAATTACGTTCTTTATCATGCTGCTCTGATCAAAATCTTTTCATTGATTTTCTTGATCCTTTCTGGTAAATAGTAGGGCAGTTTCCTTTTTTATCTGTAGTTTTGTACTCAAATTTAATGTATTTGCTCACGTAATATTGGGCCATTTTACAGTAGTGTTATTTGCAAATGACAACTGAAGCACTATTATATGAACAGTTAGATTTTTAGTTATAAATTCCCAATTTATTATCTGTAGATTATTTTTAATTTAAAAAAAGTTTTTATTTATTGAAGAGGTCTTGAAAATTTTTAGTGTGTTTTTAAATGGCCATTTCATATGAAATATGCAAAATAAATTTTAATCTGTTTATAAAGTATAAATAAACTTATACACTTATACAGTTGGCGTCAATGTTGTTAGTCCTAAAAACTATTAAGGAATGCGATACAGTTTATTTCCCACAGGATTTATCATTGAGACCTATAGCAGTATTTTTAAACAGTCACCTGTACTATCTTTATGTTTTTTTGGTAGAAATAGTCAGGACAAATCCACCAGTCAAAATAGTAAGTGAGTTGAAAATTCCAAAAAAATAACATTGTTGATAATACACTAAAGGTTGTTATTAGTACAGGAGCTCCAAAAACGAGCTCCAATTAGTAGAAGAATAATGAATGAAGACATTAATTTCTTATTCTAAAATTTAAAACAAAAAGAATAATTTTTACTAATGAGGATAAATTTGATGATAGAAAAGTAATGGTAATGGGGATTCACTATCAAGGAGGCAGTAGTTATTGAAATGACCAAGATTACTGGATTGGGGTCTGATTTAGAAATAAACTACTTTAGTTGATCATAGCAGTGGTTTACACCACAATTTTATAAAACATGATCAGCCATGATTGCCATCAGTCAAGCAATTGCAACTGGTTACTGGCTGATCACAGATTGATTTACAGACATGATCATTTTGTTTTATTAAACCTACTATTTAAAAATATATACAGGTTTATTGTTTGTAACTTTTCTCTTTTTAATATCCAGTATTTGATTTAAAAAATGAGCTTATTTTTTTAATGATTAATAGTAATAAAATAATTTTAATGATTTTTTTTAAATTTATTATCTTTAAATAATTAAAATGTTCTTCATCATTTTTTTAAGTATATACAACTTTTTTACACTCCTTGACTTCTTTTAGATGCAATTATTTTCATTACTAAAAGTGAAATAAAATATTAAAACTTAAATTACTTTAAACTTCAATTTTAGATTCTATATATATCGGGAAGAAAAAGTTACTTATTCTAGGAAGAAATGCAAAATATTCATAATGTAGAATATATTTATGAAGGGTTTTTCTTTTCTACTTAATTACACCTTTACTTTGTCATATTTATGAAGTAATTTTTTTAAGTGACTGGTGTTTTTAATAATAAGAAAATTTTCTCTTTTATTTTACAGATTTTGTACTTTTTTGGTAATTTAACAAGTTTATTATATAAGATTTTTGAATTCTGGTTTCTTTAAGACTGGTTTTTAATAACAGTTTTCTTATCTCATTCTAAAATGTTCTTAAATTTCATTATTACAGCCTGTACATATTCATCAAGTTGTGTTTTTTTTTTAATAGTGTATATATATATATATATAAATTGTATTTCTTTATTCATTATTATTATTTTGTTTCCTTTTTCCATTTCTTTGAGATTTTATTTTTATTTTTTCTTTATAACATTGTTTTATATATATATATATATATATATATATATATATATATATATATATATTCCTTTGTTTTTATATTATTTGATAGAAATATTGTACTGATATTTAGTGATTCATTTATGGATGTTTGATCTTTTGTATAGAGAATTCATGTAATTGAACTGGGACCTGATATATCCTCTGAATCACATCTTCTTGACCATGGGAAGCCAGTGGTCATGTAACATTTTTGTTATTGTACACTGCTTCACTATAAGCTACTAATAGCTAACAATAATAAGTTGCTTTTGACCAAATTCATACTATCCCTACTGCCTCAGCAGTATCATTAATTGAATTGTTGTTAAATTTATTTAAAAGATAAATAACTAATGAACTTTTACATGGATTTGAAATCAAATCCTTCACAGTCTCAGAATAGTTGATTTTGCCATTATACTGATGGTGGATTCTTTTTTGTGGTTATTGCAATGGATTTCGTATGAGATCTCAAACAGTTACCATCTTTACGTCACTCCATTAGTATACTTTTTTCAGATAATTAAGAAGCTGCTTAAATATCAATAAATGGTTTTTACATACTTATCTATTCAAATTCCATAATAATTTCTAATTTACAATTTTTACGAAACTCTTCCCTTTGCTTTTAAATTAATTTTTTATATTTTTGTCATTTAACACATGCTCAGTTTTTACCAGCTGTTGTACTCACCAACCAGTAAAAAATTTTAATGGATATATTTAACGCTAATTGTTGCAGCCGACACATCATCCTTTTTTTTTCTACTACGGTTTCTAACAGTTATCTGTTAGCAGCACTATTTACTTGAATTTCCTTAGATATTCATAATTATCATCATGACCATTTTTTTCCTGTTGCTTGTTAAATATGTTTTTCCTTTAAATTAATTATTATGTTTTTTAATATGTCATCTTCTGGTCAAAAAAATCAGTTTTTAAGTCATTCTAATATTTTTCTTAAAGCTAATATTCAACACACAGGATGTAGTAACCAAAATTGCATATTCTTATTCTTTATTAAATTTAATTTGTTTTATTTATTATTTATTAGATTATTTATTTATTGTTATTAATAAAATAATATTAGCCTATTTTTCTCCTTTTTTTCCTTTAAAAGCAATTAACCCAGTATAGTTTGATGACTACATAATTCTCTTTTTGTTAATTTTGTATTTTTAATCAACCTGTAACCGCATTTTATTTTATTTATATTATAAAACTACACATAAATCATTATATATTGTACATATATATATTTATTTATATAAATAAAAATATATATATGTATATATACATAAATATATGTAACATATTCTACACCGATCACAACAATATAATATAATATAAATATATTTATATATATATATGTATATACGTATTAGTTTTTTCTTACATTACATTAATTAGTGACATTTAATGACAATAACACTCATTCTAAACGACATACACTGATCTCAACATTTATAATAATAATAATAATAATAATAATAATAATAATAATAATAATAATTCATCTTAATATAATAATAATATTAAATATAATGTATAAATATATTTTAATATTATGAATGAATGGGTATGCATGACAGTTTTGTGTATTGTTTTAAACCTTTATGATTTATTTATTTTTTTATTTTTTTACCTTAATATTACTTTTATATGTAAAGTAATTTTCAAGTTTTTTTTGTATGTGTGAAATTGTTTGAAGTAAGTGAATGCATTATAATGCTTTAATGTGAATTATGTAATTAATTAATTAATAATAATAATAATAATAATAATAATAATAATAATAATAATAATAATAATTAATGATAATACAGCTTATAAGAATAATTATAATGTGAGTAATGCATAAACACATTAATTATAACAATTGTTAAATATTATATATTATGTTAGAATTATATTAATATTTCCATGAAGCAAATATTAATACATACCTTTATAATAATGAAATTACGAAGAATAATAATTTATAGTAATAATAATAATAATAATAAATAATAATAATTATATAAGAATTAGAATTTTAATCTAAATAATAAAGGTCAATGATTATAATAATAATAATCAAATAATAATAATAATAAATATATAGTTAATTCTAAGAATACGGCTACTAGGTTGTTTGTTATATATGTATATATATGTATATATATTTATATTTTATTTCTCTTTAAAAATCTATAATATTATTTATATTTTTATCATGTTATATAAATAACTTCTTTGTTTTAAATTTGTAATGTATTATAATATATTGCTACAGATTATCGATTTACATAATTTGGTATTATAAAAGAAATTATCTGAAAACTTTATTTTTATTGTGAAATTAATTTTAAGCAAAATGTTAAATATACTTTACAGTTATGGCCTGTTTATTTACTAGTCTATATAAAAAATAATAATAAGTCACTGACGAATACTGAGTTAATTTAAGAAGTATATTTTTTAAAGGGTATGTTATGATATTGGTTGCAAGCTATAAAAGTGGATTAAAAGACAAGGGCTCAGTAAATGTCTACTCTCACACTATTACAGGGCTACCAATATTCCATATCCTATAAAAATCCACAATTACTTCTTTTTAAATTTTATTATTAATTTTTTGTTTTATTTCTTCAATAGGCTAATATTTTTTATGTATTTTTCTTACTTAATATTTATTATTTATAAAAACAGTAATTACATTCAATTAGCTTACTTGAATTTTTTTTAAATATTAATTATTTATTGATTAATTTAATATAATGTATTTTGATTTTTTTTTAACAATGTACACAAAGGCATAAATTAATAAAATACCTTTACTTGGATTTTATGCACCATTTTATTATTATGATATGTTGACTGAATGTAAATTACAATATTCATTTTTCGTTTTTTTAATTATAATAAATACTATAATTTTATTTAATTAAAATCTTTCATGATGATAATAATAAAAATATATCGTTAAACATTTTTTGTAATTTAGATTGATTTTTAAGGTATTTAATTATAAGTTGTTTATTTGTATTCTTTATTATAAAAATAATATTGATTGATAGTTTTTAACAAAATGTTAATTTCTAGTTATTTAATTTTATATTAATAAAGCATGGATGAAAGTTATAGTAGAATACTTTGTTATAAAAAGGTTAATATATAGTTCATAGAATTATTTGCAATTATTTTCTTTTTTTTATTGATAGTGTATTTTTAAACTATTTATTGTGACATTTTTATTACCACTGTTATTTATATTACCTCAAATAAATGCATTTATTGTTATAAATATTTATCCCTCCCAAAAAAATTCAGCTTTTTTCTGTACTGTCTTATAATTTGTGTTATTTGACAGTACTATTTGATTTTGCTAAACTCCATTATTATTGTTAAAATTAAAAATTTTTCAATATTTTCTATGATTAATTACAGATACAATTTTTCATGGAAATAAGATTTTGCAAGCATTAGGCATAATATAGGCAAGTATTTTATTTTTAAATATATATATATAAATTTTTTTCAAAAATAAATTTATTTTTACCATGATTTTAAAAATATTTTTCTGTAATTAAACATATAAATGAAGAAAAAAAAAATTAATGTATGATTTAATTTCAAAGAAGGCTTTTTTGGTATTTTTGCTAATTTTTAGTATTGTATTTTATTATTTATTTTTATGCACACATATATATATATATATATATATATATATATATATATATATATATATTTTATAACAAGCTTTTTTTAAATAAAGATAGTTTCAATATTTTTTATACAGCTAACAAATGCATACATTTGCTTCATCTTAGGCCTTTTTTTTATAATAGGCTTATAATTACTTTTTTCATTTTAGAATTTCAATGTAAATAGTACATGTACATTTTGTCACCAACTGTTAATATGAATAAATTATTAATTAATTCAATGAAGATGCAAATACATTGTATTATTTTATATTTAAGAATAGATTTACTAAGATTTATTACAAGTATCCTAGAGTGGCATAAGTCTTCACAAATGGAGTGTCAACCTTACAGCTTTCCCTGAAATAATAACAAATATTATTTATATATTCCTTCATCAGAATAATAATAAAAAATTACAAGTATGAATTTTCTTTGTTATGGGTCATAATAAAATGATTACAGACAAGTTGCTACAAAAAATGGCACTGTCATTCTTAAAAATAACAAGCATCCCTTAGTAAGGAAAATGAGGAGTTGAGGAGTGAAGTGGTTGTTCACATTGCCTTCCTCACTGTGCCAGGTGTACTACTGTGTATCAAAGTAGCTGAATCCACCAATGGTCAGGTGTTAATTAGTGCTAATAGTGACACTTTCACTTAGCTTACCTTAGTGATAGTAGTTATTAATTGTAAACACCATTAATCATAGAGAAAGAAATTCTGATTACTGCCTATTGTATATCAGGTGCTTTACAAACTTTAAAGGTATGAGAAAGATTAGGACGGGTAGGGAAAACAACAAATTAATACTTAAGAAGCTGTGCAATAAGTACCTTACTTTTATCCAATAGGAGAAACAAATATATTAAAAATATTTAAATGTATAAAATATATTTAATGGAATAGATTTAAGAAAAAACAAATTTTATTATATTACAGTTTAAAATTATTAGTTTTAATCATTAAATGACGACAATATGTTTTGAAATTTGCTACTATACCTCAGAGGCCAGTTGATTGAATTATTTATAATTATTCAGTTTTTTCAACTTCTTTCTCAACAACAAGAAATTCGATGGAGGTAAAAATAAAAATATGTTTTAATATACATTAAGCAGATATTTTTTGGATTTGTTTAATAAAGAAGAAGATTGAAGGCCATGTAAATAATATTAAAAAAAAAAATTCAACTAACTTTTCATTGATTAATTAAATTTTTTATGATAAAAGAAGGCTTTAATTTGTATTTATATGCTACAAAAATTTTTCTGATGGTTTTTTATTTGACTAAAATTATAACATATGAAACTCAGGTTTTTTCTTTCATTAATCAAACTATAATTTGCTAAATTTATTATTTCATGTAATTTTCAAAAAATACCTGTAAGTTTTTCAAATTAAATTGAAAGTTTTGTATTACATCATTAGCAAATACCAGGGGTGGCAATGCTTGAGTATATTTTGTTTAAGTATTTTGAATGTATATTTCAAAATAATTTACCTAACATTTGAAGTTAGAAATCACATTGATTGTATTTATTGCAATGCCTGATGATATTATAAACAGTACAATATTTGCTGCATAAACCTACCATGGACACCACAAAGTGCATATTCTAGTAAACTCTGTTGTGTTCCATGAAGAGCTTTCCATCTCTTTGGCTTTAAATATTTTATTTGCTAAATGACTTTATTCTTATTGCTGCAACTACCATTTTGAAATCCTATCAACACCCTTACTTGATCCATTATTGTTATTTCTGCCATAAGGCAATAAATTTAATGTATGTCAGCTGGATGAGGAGTCCATCTATAATCAGCCTACATGGCTTAATATTATAATAAAAAATTATTTCTAGGCAAGAAGATGACTACCATTTTGGCCAGTAAGCTGGACATTATAAGTTGGTTGTAGTACTGAATGGAATTTCCCCTTACAATGGACATCTTTCTCCTTCGGGTTATAGATAAATGTATAATTAGCCATTGATTCTGTATAAAAACAACATTGTTTTTAAATAAACTCCACTTTTCAAACAAGACATATTTATTACATAAAAGTTTCTGTTTTTTTGTGATTTTTTTATGAGATTATGGGCATCGACTGCTTTGGTCATTTAGCCCAATGGAATTTTTTTAGCGTATGAAAAATGCTATGACTGACTGAGAGATTCAAACCTGGGACCTCTGGCTGAAAGGCCTAGCCATACTACTCCACATGGAGATTGGCTTTTGTGATTTTCATTTGTGACTCAGTCCAGTTATTGTTAAACAGCATTTTTTGAATCTAGTTTTTCTTTAAGGGGCTAATTGAAGGAATATATGTACTCCAATTAAACTAAATACAGTAGCCGCCACATAATGGCAAGCTTGGAAGATCAGCCTTGCACATCACTGCTATACTATTGTTCTCTGAAACACTGGCACACTATGATTAGTCATCTCTTAGTATCATAAACATGATGCAACTGTTGTTTACAAAGCAATATATTTTTGTGTTTACAATATTAAGAAAGTGATATCATTTTTCAAATACAAAACAATTATTTTTATTTTATTACTATCGCTATTGCTTACTACTTATTACTATTATTAAGTGCTTACTCAATATCATAAACTGATGACAACAGTGCAGGACTTCATTTACCAATGAATAAAGGTGAATGCATAATTGTAATTCACAACGGAGGTGAAATGGGCTTTATTCTGAATGCAGTGTTAACTTGGCCAAATCAAAAAGTGGTTATTACCATGATAGTATGAATGCTAAAAATTATTTGAAATGAGCTGAAGAAAAGTTAGTTCCTAACCTTCCTCCTGAGTCTGCAGTAATTATTTATAATGCACTGTATCATTATAACCTTTCCGAAAAACTTCCAGTGTCATCAAACAAGACATGAATATTTGGATAAAAAAACATCATATTCCATTTTCATCTCAAATGCTTAAACCACAATTGTATGAACTAATTAAGTTGAACAAAAGTAACAGAAAACGATACCAATTTGATGAATTGTTGTAAAGAAGTGGGCATCACATTCTGCGGCTTCCACCTTACCATTGAGATAGTATGGTCAGAGGTAGAATGACATGTTGCGAGCCACAACATAACATTTAAAATGTCAGAAGTGTAGAAACTGTGTGAAGATAAAATGACTTCAATGAGTGATGAACACTGGAAACCTTATTGTGTTGATTCATTTTCCATTAAGTAATTAAAGGTATAGTAATAACCATCTATTGCAATGTATACTGTGTAATTAGTAAGAGATAATATTTTGTCATTTGTTATTACATTTTACAATGTACAGTAGAGAATTAGCTGACTGTATTTCATTTCAAAATTGTTGCAATCATTTGTTAAAAACAGAACAATTATTTGGTAAGAGGGGTTACTAAGAGTGAGGAACATGTTTTTCCATTATTTAGTAATTGTTGCCACTCAAAGCTCGTTACTTGGCAGTGACTGTACTTTTTGCAGACATGGCTTATAATCATTTGTCAAGATGCTCGCTATATGAATAGACTTCAGTTTGTGTTAATTATCACATTTTTTTTCTTTTTTAACAATTATAAGGAAATTTCAGTTTATAATTATTAGTAATTTCATCTTATATTCCTGTAAAATACATTTCCTAAACTGAAAACTAGTGGAGTTTTACATCAAAAATTTGCATTTTTTGCATTCAGCTAAAAGAAATTCATATTTTAAAATATGTTGTTTTATAACTTCTTTTGGATCATGTAAAATTTCAGCTAGATTGGTCAGCAATTAAATACATGTTGCCAATGGAAGACATAAACTTTATTGTGGAACACTCTATGTACCATATAGCTATATTGTTTTCATTTAAAAATGTATACCTATGTAAAGTGTGATTGGTAAAATACATAATAATGAAAAATTGGCCATTACTAATAATTTCTTGTGTAAATTTCTGCAAATTAATTCAAATTAAGTTATCTAAAATACCATAAAATGTGTCAGTTTTTATCAAGATTCAACTACCTGTACTTAATATAGTATAAACATAATACATTTATAATTAGGAACTTTATAATAATGTGGATTTAGCCAAAGGAAGATTTAAAAAAAAAGAGGTAAAACGTAATGGTAAATAAAATAATTGCAGGATTTAAAATTAAATTTTTGTTATTTCTGACAAAAATCAGAAAAAAAATTATTTTTTCTTTTCATATATCAGTTATAAAAATGTCCTTCACTGTATTTAAAAATTACATATAAATACTTATATATTGAAGAGTAATTACAAAATTATTATCAGTTAAAAATTTTCTGAATAAACCATACACAAATCAAATTAACCTATTGCAGATTACCATGGGTTGAACGATTTATTTAAGAATCTTTCATGAGTATTTAGCTTTTTGTATAACTGACCAAACCACTATGGATCCAAAGGGTACTACAGCACTGTGATAATGAAAGAATAATCAGATTTGACAGAAAAAGCTATTATAAAAAAATCTTGCACAGCTCTGCACAAGACAATAGACTTTTCATTAATTTAATTTGGTTTTAATATTTTGTTAGTTTGGTTTAATATTGTACTATAGCTACCACAGATAAAGAAACATCAATGTTCCAACTTGCAGCATCATAATGAACCATGCTTCTAAATTGCCTCTTTCAAATATTTTCGATATTAATTTGAGCCTAACTCAAGAATGACACAACCAATCTTCATACAAATTTTCACATTCACAACTTCAGATACACTACTACAGCACAACTAAATTTCAATGAAATTGATGTAGTAGTTTTGGAGATATTCTTGCCACAAAATTTTATACATAAGCCTGTATGTAATTCTATGTATATAAGGAAACCCCAATTTAAGTGATTGGTATTTTCGTACTACTTCTCATACCTCAAAACTTAAAGAATATTCATTTTCACTTCCCATTCCCACCATACGACCAATAGTAGTGCTATACTTTTCTTTGAAAGGTCTGTAAAAAGGATCACACCTTATATATATATATATTTAGTAAAATATAAATATATATATATCATTTATTTTCATAAACTTGTAATAAATTTATTTTTATATATATTTATTATTTATATATATTACAACTATTTTTTAAATATATTATGACATACAATCTATACAAAGGATTATGTTCTGTATTTGGGAAATTTTAAAAGTTATTTCATGACAAACATGAAAATAAACTTTAAAATCTCATTTTTTAAATAAATTAAATTCTTTCTGAGGCGTTATAATTTTGCATCGTATATCTAAATATTTTATTGAAAATCATTATCACTTTTATCAAAATATTAAAATTTAAAATCTATATTAAAAATGTAAAATGCATGTAAAATATATATATAGAAATTATGATTTCATATGCACATTTTAAAATGGATATTTTAAAAGAGAGTATGAATAAATAACAATAAAAAAAAATCATGTAAAAAAAAGATTTAAATTATATTTAAAAGTAGTTGATCATGTAAATATGATTAATATTTATTACAATATTACTACATATTCTATTTAGATCAGTGTATAATTGTGCATTAAATAGATCATGCCAGGTGTGTATAAGTGGGATATTCCAAGAAAAAAAAACTGGAGTGCCCCAACATTTTGCTTGAACAGCTAGAGTAATTGCAAAATTTTTATCAGAACAATGACAAAATGTATATATTATTTTTATATTTTTTTTTATTGCTAATGTGTATGTTGCAGGTTGTTCAACTAGTGAACAACCCCCCCCCCCCCAATACACACACCATGGCTCATGAGATGATGGTGATATTATGACAAGTAAATGAATTGTAGTCTTGTACAGATTCAGGCCAACCATTCCTGAGATGTGTGGTTAATTGAATCCCAATTGCCAAAGTACACCAGTATCCACTGTCTAGTATTAATATCCACCATATAAAAGTAACCAACTCTTACTTTGATTTGAACCTCAAAACCTAATAAACTGTTAAACAAGGGATTTTGTGACAAAATCCCTGTGGTGACAGTACTAGATGGTAAAATCTAGTGGTAACACTAAACCAGCCCATTGGGCTAAAAAATATATATATAGAAATGATTATAATTTCCATTAATTCATAAAAATTAATTTATTATTAGCATTTATATAAATTATTTGAACTCGTAATAATATTTTAAATTTGTTAAATGAAGTTGTAGAAATTTTTTTTTATTTATGAGCATTTAGTATTTCAAAATTAGAAAAAAGGTTAAAATTAGTTCTGTAAAATAAAATCTTTATTTTAAATAAATTGTTTGGAGATCTTTTAAATAGGAATGGAAATCATTGCAAGACCTCTTTATATGCCTTTTTGATAATTTTTTTTTTTTTTTTTGGTTTGGCCTTGTCTAGTTTGATAGAGATGGATGATGTCATTAAAAAATAAACAGTAAATTACTTTTTTATTTTTAATTTATTAAATTTTTTTAATAAACATAGTACATTATTAAACACAAACAAATGGAAAAGTTAGAAATTTTTAAAAATTTAATAAATATTAGTCTATATTATTCATATTTATTGACAGCAAATCTTTTGTATCACGTAAAACTCTTTCTGATTTTTTTTAAGAAGCTCCATTGTACTTCAATTGGGGTTATGTGTATAGGTGTAATAAATAATAGCAATGAAAAAAAGCTATTTCTTTAAAGATGCCAAACAGAACATTATCATTTGATTTTATTACAATCAAAACCAATTTGATCAACTAAAGCTCTTTATCATCTAAAAAGTATTATTTGTAAAACAATTATCAAGAGTTTTTCCAGAAGTTTGTTTGTAATTTTATAAATAGATCTGTAATCATTTTAGAAAGAGTTTTGAAATTTTCCTTATTTTCAGCAGTAGAATGTTTTTCTAAAACAGTGCCATTACTTTGTCATCCACCTAAATTTATGAAATAATTTTGTCCAATATTTAATTTATGTCAAGTTTTGTTTAAATTTTCTAGAAACTTCTAAAAGATTTCAGAAAAAATATTTTATTTACTTCCCCATTATTGTAACAGTTAGCACTGGTGGTTAGTTAAAGAGGGTTTTGAGTTTATTTGATTTCCTTTATTGTTGCTAAAAAACATTTTATAGACATCCACAAAAGGTATGATCTACTAGATGATGAATATTGCCTATAGCACATAAAACTGAAGCAAACCTTCTGTGTATTTGAACATTTGATTTATGTAAAAAGCTGTAGTGAAATAGAAGAATGTGTAATGTGCTAATGTGTGAAAGAAGCTTTAAAAAAATAATAATTTTGCTTTTATCATAAATGGATTAATATTTTAAGAAACATAAAAACTGAAAAATCTGCTTAAATTGAGAAAATAACTCATTTAACACCACTTCATTCAAACTAGTATACATTATTTATCTCCTAGGAAAATTAGCATAAAGATACATAAGTATTGTTTGTTTTAAAGATTACGTCCTATCATGCAATGAAAGAATTCATCAAAAAGAACTGGTGGTCCTTGAGATTTGTGGTAATATACATACTTACAAACAAACTCTTTCATGTACAAGTATAGCTAATGTGAATTATCCGTAGAGAAGAAGAAGAAGAAGAAGAAGAGAAGAGAAGAGAAGTAGATGATATCAGGTTAGGAAAAAATATCTGAGCAGTTCACTCTTCATTAACTTCCTCACCTTTCCCTTTGTGAAGCTGGCCAGGGGATTTAGCTCGATCGATCATACAAAGATTCTATTTAACAAAGATTGAGTAATAGTTATGAGACCATTTGGGATTGAATTAAAAGAAGTTTAGAAACTTGAATTAAGTTTTAACTATATTTCATATTTTATTCTGCATGTAATTATTACCATTTCTTTTCTTTTCTCTTCATATACTGTTGAGTGGAATTTTTAACTATTTGAACTATTGTGATAATTTTTATCACTTAAATATAAACAGCAACCCCTTTGAATTATATCATCATTTCTAAATATATTTATTTTTATATTAAATGAGAAAATAAGTTTTTCAAGAAAAACTTTTTTCTTACATTTTGTTTAAATTATGGAACATTTTTCACCCCTATTTTATTTTTCTATAAATCTATTGACTTTAGTCCTTTATATAGATATCTTGAATACAAATATTAAAAAAAAAGTGATATATATATATATATACAGTATATATATATATATATATATATATATATATATATAGTCCATTTGAAAATGAAACATACACCTACATAAACATGGTTGCATAGGATTGTATTTCATGCGCTGCCAGTAATACTTTCTGCAAAGGATGGGAATCTTGCATTGTGTGCCGTTTGCTTCTACAAGTATTTAGGCTGGTGACCTTAAGATAAGAAGGCGTATTTGGTTCTTTGCTATTCATTGTGTATTCATCGGCTTTGAATGATTGAGACAGTGTGTTTCCATTTGCATTCAGGATGGTGTTAAATTTATTATAGTTAATATATCTCATTGAATACATCATCTGTGAGCATGAATAGTACAAAGACATTGAAAAACAATTTTTCTGTTAAATTTCCAGGTGTATGGTTCCTTATCAACATAGTGTAAGAGCACTAATAGCGAAATTTAGGAAGACAAGATCAGTAAAAGACTCTGAGTGAAGCAGTAGATCATCAGTACTCAATGAAGAAACTAAGACATATCAGCTGCTATCAATGTAGTCCCAACAAGTCCATGGAAAAGTCAGCTCAACAGAAAAATGTTAATATTACAACTGTATACAAAGCAGTTCGTAAAAAGCTTAATCTCAATTGATACTAAGTGAAAACAGTTCAAACATTACTGGCCACAGATTTTGAAAAGTGAATTCAATACTGTGAATGGTTTCAACAGTTTCTAGCAGAAAATTCTGACATGATTTGAAATATTTTTTCTGTACCGGCATGGTTCTATTTATCAGGAGATGTGCATACATAGAACTTTGCTTATGGTCAGCCCACAACCCACATGCTACATTTGAAATTCTTCTACATGACCAGGAAATTGGGAACTGGATTGCAAAATCCAGGAGAAAAATACTCAATCCAGTATTCTTCGCAAAAATAATAAATTCAGTTCATTATCATGAAATTATTCACCATTTCATAGGAAAGCTAACCTAGGATGAATCTGGTAATGCTTGAATTCAACAAGATGGCACAACCATGCATCTCATCTCACCTTCAGATGTAAGCCTACCAGAATTTTATTTCTGGGGTTATGCAAAACGTAATGTTTATCAAGGAAACCTCTTTAGCCTCCAGGAATTTTAAACTGCTATTCGTGATAATTTTAATATTGCTCATGAACAACCTGTCAGAGTCTTCAAGAACAAAAAGAAATGCATACAGATATGTGTCGATGTTCATGGGGACCATTTCCAATAACTACTATAAGGTAAGTCAGTGTTACATATTGTTGTGCTGTTGCATGATAGGTGTATAGTTACTTTTTGAACACTCTATATTCATGTATGGAATTCTGATAAACATTAAATTACATAACTTAAGGATAAGATACTTATTTAAGCTAGATCATAAAACACAAAATTTTTCTTGAAAATGTTTTTCAGAAAAAATATGAAAGATGGTAGTTTAACTTAACGTGAAATGAAACTAAACAAAACAGATGTTTATTAGTCTATTTCTTTTTTTGGATCCTGTTTTTACTTATTATCTAATTTTTTAAATATATCTATTAATAATATTAATTAATCAGTAAAGTAATTTATTATTTATAAATATTTTTTTATTAAAAATGTTATGTATTGAAATAAAGCACCAGCTTCATTTTTGTACTTCAACCAACTAAATAGGAATCTGTTCATCATCTACTAAAATAGTTCTACAAAACATTTTACGATAAGAAAAAATTTAATATTGTTAAAACCAATTAAAAAATGATTTGACCATGTTGTATTTTTTTATCTATTATTAAGAAACTGTAATTGGGTGTCAGTCAGGCTGTTTTATTTTTTTGGAGAATAAAATAAAAAAAATAAAAAAACAATAAACTTCTGTGACAATCAAAAATGTAAACAAAGCTAAAATTGATGATGTAAATTAGTATTATTTTTAGATTTCATCAATACATATTATTGGATTATAGAATTTCAGAACAGAAAGAATAAATACTACAGATTACTTGCAGATTTTCAAAAGCAATTCAGTAAATTTACCTGAGTTTGGTATAACAAGTGCCTTTCATATAATTTTCCTCCAAAAAAAAAATTTATAAGGCATTATGAAGGAGTAATTGTAGTGTTCAAATTATCATAAAGAACAGAGCTGGCTTTTTCAACCAAAATAGGTTAATTAAAATGCAGGAATGAATTTTTTATCATATTATATGTACATATTGCATATCCTCAACTGTAATATTTCCTGTTGATTTATTTTCTAAAGTTTCTTATTCATATATAAAAAAAAATGCATGTACAGATATGACATAATTAAAATAAAATTGTGATGAATATTAGGTGAGTAGTTATAAGAAACTGAATTACATAAAAAGTACAGTTGAATTTTATATATATATATATATTTATATGAGAATTAAAATTAATTTTATGTAACTGATTAATAAAATAGTTTCAGTATATAGCTTTTTTTAATAGAAAAAAATTATTTTATTTTTGTTACTAATAATAATTATAAAGAAATTTTATTTAAAGCTACAAATATTTTATAAAAATTATTTTTTTTTAGGGCAAATTTATAATAATGAAAATACTAACTTCATTCTCTATATAATTTTACCATCCATCAACAAAGAAAAAATTTTGCTTTTTATTTCGTAATAAATAATCAAACATAATACATTACTAAATGAAGTAAAAGTGTTTAAAAAAATACATTTAATTACTGCAAGAAAGAGATTTTTTAAATTGTACAAAATACGTCTGTCAAAACAATAGTGCATTTAAAAATAGTTACAAGGGAATAATGCATTTTTGCACTTTTTAAATGAATATGGCAAAAGGAAGACATTTTCATGCTTTAAATAGGTTAAAAGGGTTAATCTCATTGAAGTCTGCTTTCTTTCACATATCATTCACTACTCCTCCATCTACTTATTTGAGTTTTACATATGTATAAAAAGTTAAAAGAAAGCATAATGTCCAAGGACAATAAAAATAACAGAAAAGGATTCAAAAACCTAAAAGATGGAGCATCTTTAGTTAACAGAGTGATTCACAATATTAAAAATTTACTTTTTTGATGTTTCAGGATAAATACCCTAAGAAATAAAAATACTTGTGTTTTGTCAGAAAATTAATAACAGTTTTTTAAAATCATGATTAGCACGATAAATTATGATTAACCAATGGAAAAATTAATTATAAAAGAGTTCCCAAACCATTTGAAAACAGTTGCTCTTACTTCACTGTCTATTACACCATTATTAAAGGAGCTGCACAATAGCCCTGAAAAGATCTTTTGGAAGCCCATTTTCATGTATTTAGAAAGTGAATCTTTGCAAATTAATTAAAATATTTTTAGAAATATACAATTTTTTTTAGTTGGTTTGAGTTTTTTTTAACAATTTTGATTTAGCTATTAATTTAATTTTTCTAAATATAAGTGTGTAATAAATTTTATTAATTATTTTCATTTTTCTTAAAATCGATGTTAATTATAAAAGGAAGAAAAGGTTAAAGGTTAAAAGGTTAAAGGAATAAAAGATTTAATTAATAAATATAAAGTATATAGTTTAATTTTGGTAATAATTGATTTAGCAAATAAAGTTTCAATAATCTGTGGGATTTAAAAAACAGTTTATGTTACCTTAGGCATTTGTTTTCATTTAAGTTTTATGGTTATTCTATGTTTAATATAAGGAAATAGTTTTATGAGTCTTCTTTGTAGTGTATAACGTAATCATTCACTTTTGGCATTTGGAAAACTGGAAAAGACAGTTTTATTCCCCATCATAATTTCCCCCACCACATTATATGTGCCACTAATTGATACAAAACAGTACAGTCGTGCCAAAGAGTTAGGAAAAAAATTGCTTCATAAAGTAGACTAATCAGGATATAATGAACACTTTTTTTCAGTATATAACATTTTCTAAGAGCAAGCTGTAATGTGTTAAGAAAAATCTTTATTTATGGTATTAAATACTTTAGTTCATAAAGAGGTAGTTTTTACATCATTAACATGTAGTTGTTCAATTTTAATAAATATTCAACTTCTGTAAGGAATTGTACGTTTATTAACTGTACTAACTCGATATTTAATCTACAGTGTAGTCACGTGCAATATAATAATAGTATCTCGTATCTGAGCTGGCAAAATAACAGGAACAAAAATCCTGCTACACAGTTGATTTCATTATATTTATCAGGTTTTTCAGTTTCATTCATATTTAATAGAGAAAAATTGAACAGTTCAGTGCAAGAAATGGTCATTTAGCTTTTATAAAAAATTCACTTTCTTTGATTATTTGATAAAAACAAAAGAAGCTGTCATTTTATTTCTGAAAAGCATGATGTCATTAGACTCTAACAATTACAAAATTATTTTTCAAGATAACTGTATGTATTGTTTGAATTTTGGGGGAAAAATGTATTGGTTATATTATAGATTACAGGTTTTTATCCTAAATTACATAAAGTTTGATATTTCTTTCATTTAGACTTTATTTAAAATATGAAACATGCATTTTAGTTTGAATGCGAAGTTAGGTATAGATACTGCTAATTTAATTGTTAGGTTATAATAACCCAGTATACTTACCCTCTAGTAGAGGTCTGGTTGAATGGTTTATAGTTCAATCTGATATTTCCACATTTCACATGATTGTGGGAATGGGTGAGTGTTTTTCTTAGGAAAACCTGAGCCTGCCTTCAGGTGATAGCCATTAGAATCTGGAGGCAAAACAATTTGTTGAAGCATATATTTATTCGAGCTGGTCAATACAAATCATTGATGAATAATGTGCTACTTCCATACTGAGTAAAAGATACCCTGGTTTCCTGAGGATTGTGGTGAATGGTAGAGTTATACTCCATAGAGAGGGGCCTTGAAGCAAACCTCTGGATGGATTTAATTGTTCTAGGCTGTAAGTTCTTCCATCAATTCATTATTATGTTACTCTTGATATCTTCTTTCCTGTTATGTTCTTTGGTTAGGTTAGATGCTCATTGGATTCATTCTAAAGTTGCGAGGTTATGTAGAATTACTACATCCTCACATTTGTGTGGGTTGGTTGGAACAGCCCTGTTTATGGATCTTCCCCATCCATATGATGTTTTCTATCATTGTCTATATAAAAACCCACCTTTTAACATATATTGTGTAAATCTGGGATTCTTAATACATGGTTCATACTGCATGGTTTGTTTAAATGAAACATATGTAAATAATAATAAACATATGTAAATAATTCATTACAATAAAATGATTAAAATTAAACTTAAAAAAATTAATATTAACATTTTCCTAAAGTAAATACCAATTAGATAAGACTAATTATTTAATTGGTCTTAAGTGAGATGTTAAATAATGTAATTTCCGTAAAGGCTGGTAACCCCTTTATAGGTTGATTGTCCTGTTTCTTCAATCTTAAAATTTCACGGTTGTTGATTTTTTTTTTCAGGGAGTAGGAGATTTTATCTATGGACTTGCTTAAGGATTTTCTTCCCTACCTGATTGCTGCAAATATTATTTGATAAAACATTAGAATCTTACAAATTCTTAACAGAAGTAGGCCTAAATCAAAGGTACAGTTATCGAAGAATTATTTGGTAAGTTCAAATGTACTTAAACCAAAAAAAATAATAAGTTAAGTTATGAAGATGACCTGTTCTTGCACAGAGCCTTTCAATTTATTCTTTTCATTTATAAAACTTAAAAAAGATACGAGTAATAAAAATGTTAATACTGTACCAATAATATATTTGAATAATTAAAATATATACTGTACGTTTTAACTCACTCATCTTCCCAAGGGCAAATTTCGTTACTCTTGCTCGCTTTTTCTTCTTCACTCCAATCTTCTGGATTTTTATCTTGCTTTTCTTCCTTTTCTTCTTTCTCTTCTTCACCTTCTTCAACACAACAGACTGCATTTTCTGAAACAGAACTGACACTTATAACTGGAGCAATTGTAGTCGATTGTTTACGGCCTGAAGGGCCACTAGTTGATTTTTTTCTCATTCTGGTTACTGTTTCTTCTTGTATTACTTCTTTATCTTTTTCAGGATAAGTAGTAGTAGTAGTAGAATCGAAAGATAAATGTGGGGTTGTGATTGATACTGGAAAATCTTCTGTTGATGAGACGGATGGTCTCGTATCTGGAGTTTTAACGGCACATGAAGATGATCGTCTTCCAAACCTGTCCTGCAGGTTACCGCATGATTTTTTTAATTTTTCTGAGATCTCTGTTACAACAGCTAAACTGATCTCAGATGATGAGCTACCAGAATCAAACTGAGTCGAGTTTTTTCTTGATGATGGATGACCTAAGGAATCCCAAGGACAAGCTGATTCATCTGTCGTATTAAGTGAGGTTCCAGGCACTAATTTTTTTCGATCTGTTGTAACTGGAGTTCCAGCTGTATCCCAGGGACAAACATCATCTCCTCGTTTTTCTGTTACACCTTCATCAGATGATGCTCCTGGTGGATCCCTGTAACAAAAAATATAATGTAAGTAAATATTTTTATAAATTGTATTGAAGTAAAATTTTATATATATATATATATATATATATATTTTTTTTTTTAGTTATTATGTTCATTAGCAGTAAGAATAAATTGTCATTTTACGCTTTTTTGAGAACTTCAGTTAAAAGAATAATTGACAATAAATAAAATTGTTTATAATACAAATAAAATGTGACTTATTTTTATTTTTATAAATTCTAAAAGGAAATATTGTAACTAAATTTTTTTTAGGTTTTAGATTGACTGAAAGAAATAAGGCAGAGACCCCCTCCATTATATTCTGTACAGAAGAAGTAAGACTTAATAAAATTTTTTCCTTAAAATAACAAAAACAAGGAAAAAGATAAAGATAGTGTAATTAAAGTATAGTAATAACAAGATAAGAAATTATATTAGATATCATATGATTTTTATAGATGTGAGCAAGGAAGAATTACTAAAAATGGTATTTAGTATGCAAGGGCAAACAAGAAATACAGAATTTATCCTTGATAAGCCATAATAGTGGACATTAACCATCCTATCAGTTATTGCACAGAATATTCTACAAAAGAAAATTACAGCTAACACTTATGTAGACGTGCTGTAATATTTTGTTTTTCGTCATATGTCAGTACTGAAAGATATAAAAGGCTAAAAGTCATTAGGAATCATTATCATTCAAGTGTTTTATATTATTTAGGTAACCATATTTGTTACTAATATCTGATTTGATTAAGTTAAAAATTTACTTTTTCTTTTCTTTATCTCAAGCAAAGTATTAATGAAGCGTGAATAAATAGCTGCTTCACACTTAGATTTCTTAGATTTTAATTTATTAAGTGACACTATATTAATTAAGTTTTAAAATTTGATTGATGTAGTTTTAAATTACATACTAAAGATCTAGCTGCATGTATATTGCATCTGTTTATATACTTGTAGGAGCTATAATATTTGAGGAACTTATGTAAATATACTGCTGTGTCTTACAGATTTTTTTATGTAAAAGTAGTTTTTCTATTCTTCTGGTTAGTGTTTTATAAAATGTAATGGAATTTGATATTTTTAAAAATATAAATAAAAATTATATTTTACTTTACAACACCTCTTTCACGGTCTACCATTTTCTATTCCCTTTTATTTTTAGTTTTATCATTTCTTAATGAGTTTATCTTCAGTTTTTCAGATCAGTTTAAAAGTTTAACATGGCTTATTCTACCTCCTATTTTCTACAATTTATTCTAAAAGTTTTATCTTTATTTCATACTCTATTTTTTGTTATTCCAAAATTGTTTACAAACTTTTTTTTTACTCATAATTTTTTTCCATGCCTTTAGCAGAATACCTATTTATATACATTGCAAATTAAATACATGAAGTTCATTGATGTAGGATAAATTCTTATTTAATGATTTATTTATGTTTTATAGTAAATGCTCTCTAATTCCTCTGTTAATAACTGTGTCTATCTAATCCTTGTGTAATTTCTTCACTTCATTTCCTAGTATTTCATTATACATTTGATATTTAAAGTCTTTAAAAATATCAAATGTATAGATAAATAAGTGTATAAATATTATTTATTTAAAGGTTTGTAAGAAAATGTAATAATTATAAAACATAATCTATAATGATAAATTAATTATTGAAAACTTTTATTATAAATAAAATAAAATAAAAAAAAAACAAAACTACATTATATTGTAATAAGAATTACATCACATATAATTCTTCAAACACATGCATTGTGATGGTTTCAACATCAATTAACGGATAAATTTATATTACATGCATTTATCTTTATAAGAGTATATGAATATAACATTAAATACTTGTCGTATGGTACCTAAATGAAGGGAATGTTTTGTAAAGGTTTTCTGATGAAATAAATTGTTTTTGAATGTATAAAACTTGTAGATTTTTGTAGATTACTAGTAAAAATTTAAGTACAATTAAAATATATATCTTAATTAACTGATAATTAATATTTGTAGTATATAATAGCTTTATTAACGGGTTACCCCTAACACATTCAATAATTGAGTGTGTTAAAATCATTAAATGAAGCTGAATGGTTTGTTGAAGTAATGGAAAACACCAACTGTTTAAAATGATATGAGGATTATTAGGATGACTACTACATGCTCAATAAAAGTAAAAAAAGAAAAGTCAAGGTAACATACACATTTTAATTATAGAACAAAAGAAAAAAATAAAACATTAAAATGTTTGTACATTTAGTAACATTAACTGGATGATATAGGTACTCATGCTAGTATTAACAATCGTTGTTTTTTGTGATGTATTCTCAGAAAAAAAGAAATGAAATATAATTATTTAAAACAAAAATTTAAATACAGTATTTTATTTTTTAAACAAAAATTTATCATTAATGACCTAGGATGTATTAAAATGTGAAGGTGTATTCACTGCTTAAGTTGTCCAATTTTTGACAATTTTAAATGTATTTAAATTTTTTTTTTTACTCTGTCAGTCCCAAACTTTATTATGAATGGGATACTTGTAAATTTCTGAGGTAAAAGAGTGACTAGTCAGAGTTGCATTCTATGAACATAATGCCAGTTATTTTGATGAACAGAGTAATAGTATTACTTGAAAGCACCTGAATATCACTTGCATTCTGGTGGGCTGGCCTGCTGATATGCAGCAATATGAATAAGGAGACTGAAAACCACTTCACTCCTCATTTTATCTAATATGGGATATTTGATATTCCTTGGAAAGGCCTTTGTCATTTTCACATGTCTTATGTCAGATCACCTACAACTATTTTGGCTGAGCTATTTATTATATACACACACATTTGAAATATTTTTAAGTTATTTAATATACCTAATTTTTTAAAAAAGATTGTTTTTAATTGTCTACTATTTTCTTTGGTTGTATTTTGTTAATGAGAATTCTACCAGTCAACACATGAAGTTAAAAGTTGAGTTAAGTAAGATGTGTTAAGTAGTAATAAAACTATTTCTCGACATTTTATGCCAAAAAAAGCTATTCATGAAAATATTAATCATAAAAAATACACAAAGGTGTTTACCAAAAGATAGAATAAACATCAAATAATAACTACTGTACATATAGAAAATTGATCAATCTTTCTACATTAACAAAAAAATAAAAACATCAATTAACAGTTAAACATCAATTACAGTGTGTTACAAATTAAATACCTAAGGAAATAATTGAAATAATAACAATAATTTTTATTTTTAAACATTAAAAAGATTTGTATATATATATATTGTATAGTATATATAAATATATATTTATATGTGTTACTTACCAAGCACCATCAGTACAGTTTATAGTTTGTGAAAAGGTATTTTGCATTGATTTGTACATAAATTTTTGTTGATATAATTTTTATATATAAAGCATTAAAATAATTATCAACTTTTTGTTTGTAAATTTCTTTGAAATTGGTAAATTTTATGCTTTTTTAATGTTCACTACTTTGCAAGTTTTGTATACTTGATTAAATATTCAAAACCAGCAATTTACTATAGTATTGTAAACATTACAAAAATGATTACACTAACTCCAGTAATTATTTTATATACTTTTGCAATTCATGTTAATATAAATATCTGGTTAGAAAAATGCACAGTTTTGGTTTTGGTTCATAACACATAAATAGACACATAAATAGTACATATTATGCAAAGTTGAGAGACAGATAGAAGACCAATTATCTCAACCGTTTTCACTTACATACTTGACCAAACGGCTGAAGAGGCCTTCGATTCACAAGGTAGATCACCCCTGGAAAATGCAATTTGTGTTCAAAAAGAAAAAAGTATAAACATAATTTCTGTTCTTTCCATTTAAATATGCATTGACAATTCAGTTAATTTTATCAGTTTTCCCTGTGTTTAATTTTTTTTTGGGTGTGAATCCTTGGCGTTCCAAATTACTTTCACATGATGATTTCAGATTTAACTTAACTGAACAAATATGCATAAGTTGTCAAATAAAAAAAATCCAAATCCAATCTGGATATTGAACCTGGAACTTTACTACGGTATGAAATACTAATGCATCTTAGGTACATTCTGTATCTTATTGTTATTAAAGAAAACCATAATCATAGGTACATACATTTAAAATAACATTTTACATAAAATGGTTACTCTTAAAGTGAGATAAATGTATATAATATTGCTTTTTATTTGTGTCAAAACATTTAAGGTAGTCCTTATTACGATAATATTTTCTTTAGTTTAGTTTATATTAATGCATAATTAAACCACAACCAGAATAATTAGTTATGCTACTCCAAGGGTAACAAAAGGAACTGCTCCATCATTTACTTGAAAGATCAAGGTAAATTTTTATCAGAGGAGCTTCATAAAATAAATTTATAAAAGATTTAAGCCCACATTAATACAACAGCAATTCTGTGAATGGTAGACCTTGCTCATTTTATACTGAATAAATTGATTTCTACAAGAAAAATGAATTATTAGGATTAAAGTTAAAATAAAATACAAAATAGATTTTTCAGTAATAATCAAATGTGAAAGGTTTAGTCAGTACCAAAAATAATTTTACTGTATTACCAATATCATAAGCACTGTTTGAAAGGATATCAGACTTCAAATGCTGAAGAGATACTTCCACTACAGTCCTATTTTTCTTTTTATATTATTAACAATTTTTTTTTTTAATTTAGCAATGTATAGTAAAGTTCATATTTACAGAATAGTACATGCAGAGCACCAATCAAGCAGTGAGTCAGTGAGTGAGGGCTAGTGTTCTACCTAATTACTGTACTTCCTGCTAATGGTTGTCATTATGAAAAGGAAAATTTTACAAATCATTGTTGCACATTCACTGCACCTAATATTGAGGACAGAGAAAGATCCATTAGTAACTAAGATGCAAATACACAAATCCTTTTTGCTGAGTCAGTAAATAATAATGACAAAAATCGATGAACATAATTTATAGATTAATTCAGTACAGAATAAGATAAAATCTATGAAATCATTTTTGAAAAGTACTTGATTGTATGTTATTCTACCTGTTTAACAACAGATCTAAAGAATTTAAGTTTATTTAATCTTACTTTTATTCATTATTACTTTAAAATGTATATCATCAGAGAATAAATAGAGAGTAGGAATTTTAAAAAATCTTTATACTAAATGAAATAAGAGTAAAAATCCAAGTAGTTAATTAAAAAAAATCTTTAAAACAAGGCTTAATAAAGGCCTTAAGGCATCATTAAAGCTTCATATTTTTTCTGAGATCTATTTGTAATTTTTAAGTGTATGGATATGTTTCTTTATATCAATAAATAAGGAAAACTATTAGTTTTCCTCCTCTATGAATCATGAGACCTTGCCGTTGGTGAGGGGGCTTGAGTGCTCAGGGATACAGAGTAGCTGGACCGAAGGTGCAACCATATCGGAGAGGTATCTGTTGAGAGCCAGACTAAGGAATGATTCCTGAAAGAGGGCAGCAGCTCTTTCAGTAGTTGTTAGGGGCGTGAGTCAGGACGACTTAAACGGCCGTATCAACATCACTCAGTCCTCTGAGTACTGCGCAGCTGAAAGCAATGGAAAACTACAGATGCTTTTTTTCCAAGAAAATGTGGCTCTCTGCATTTTCACATAGTAATAATGGAGGCGCCTTCCTCGGTAAAATATTCCGGAGGTAAAATAGTCCCCTGTTCGGATCTCCGGGTGGGGACTACTAAGGAAGGGGTCACCAGAAAATTAAAAAATAACATTCTACGAGTCGGAGCGTGGAATGTTAGAAGCTTGAAAAAGGTTGGTAGGCTAGAGAATTTAAAAAGGGAAATGGGTAGGACAAATGTGGATATAGTAGGAATTAGTGAGGTTCGGTGGGAAGAGGAAGGCGACTTTTGGTCAGGTGATTTTAGAGTAATTAACTCAGCGTCAAATAATGGACAGGCAGGAGTAGGTTTCGTGATGAACAAGAAGATAGGGAGGAGAGTGGAGTATTTCAAAATGCATAGCGATAGAATCATTGTAATAAGGATAAAATCAAAACCTAAACCGACAACGATTGTTAACGTCTATATACCTACAAGCGCCCATGATGATGATGAGGTAGAGTGTGTATACGAAGAGATTGATGAAGCAATTAAACACGTAAAAGGAGATGAAAATTTAATAATAGTTGGAGATTGGAATGCAAGCATTGGAAAAGGCAAGGAAGGAAATATAGTGGGTGAATACGGGCTGGGCAAAAGGAATGAAAGAAGGGACCGACTTATCGAATTTTGCACGAAGTATAATTTAGTAATTGCCAACACCCAATTTAAAAATCATAATAGAAGAATATACACTTGGAAAAAGCCAGGCGATATTATTATATCATGGTATCGAGATTATATCATGGTTAAGCAAAGATTTAGAAATCAACTCGTTGACTGCAAAACTTACCCTGGAGCAGACATTGATAGCGACCATAATTTGGTGATAATGAAATGTAGATTGGGGTTTAAAAACCTGAAGAAAAGGTGTCAGATGAATCGGTGGAATTTAGAGAAGCTTGAGGAAGAGGAGGTAAAGAAGATTTTTGAGGAGGACATCGCAAGAGGTCTGAGTAAAAAAGATAAGGTAGAAAATGTAGAAGAAGAATGGGAGAATGTTAAAAAGGAAATTCTTAAATCAGCAGAAGCAAACTTAGGCGGAATAAAGAGAACCGGTAGAAAACCTTGGGTTTCAGACAATATATTGCAGCTGATGGATGAACGTAGAAAATATAAGAATGCTAGTGATGAAGAAAGTAAAAGGAACTATCGGAAATTAAGAAATGCTATAAACAGGAAGTGCAAACTGGTGAAAGAAGAGTGGATTAAAGAAAAGTGTTCAGAAGTGGAAAGAGAAATGAACATTGGTAAAATAGACGGAGCATACAGGAAAGTTAAAGAAAATTTTGGGGTACATAAATTAAAATCTAATAATGTGTTAAACAAAGATGGTACACCAATATATAATACGAAAGGTAAAGTCGATAGATGGGTGGAATATATTGAAGAGTTATACGGAGGAAATGAATTAGAAAATGGTGTTATAGAGGAAGAAGAGGAAGTTGAGGAGGATGAAATGGGAGAAACAATACTGAGATCTGAATTTAAGAGAGCATTAAAAGATTTAAATGGCAGAAAGGCTCCTGGAATAGACGGAATACCTGTAGAATTACTGCGCAGTGCAGGTAAGGAAGCGATTGATAGATTATACAAACTGGTGTGTAATATTTATGAAAATGGGGAATTTCCATCAGACTTCAAAAAAAGTGTTATAGTTATGATACCAAAGAAAGCAGGGGCAGATAAATGTGAAGAATACAGAACAATTAGTTTTAGTCATGCATCAAAAATCTTATCTAGAATTTTATACAGAAGAATTGAGAGGAGAGTGGAAGAAGTGTTAGGAGAAGACCAATTTGGTTTCAGGAAAAGTATAGGGACAAGGGAAGCAATTTTAGGCCTCAGATTAATAGTAGAAGGAAGATTAAAGAAAAACAAACCAACATACTTGGCGTTTATAGACCTAGAAAAGGCTTTCGATAACGTAGACTGGAATAAAATGTTCAGCATTTTAAAAAAATTAGGGTTCAAATACAGAGATAGAAGAACAATTGCTAACATGTACAGGAACCAAACAGCAACAATAACAATTGAAGAACATAAGAAAGAAGCCCTAATAAGAAAGGGAGTCCGACAAGGATGTTCCCTATCTCCGTTACTTTTTAATCTTTACATGGAACTAGCAGTTAATGATGTTAAAGAACAATTTAGATTCGGAGTAACAGTACAAGGTGAAAAGATAAAGATGCTACGATTTGCTGATGATATAGTAATTCTAGCCGAGAGTAAAAAGGATTTAGAAGAAACAATGAACGGCATAGATGAAGTCCTACGCAAGAACTATCGCATGAAAATAAACAAGAACAAAACAAAAGTAATGAAATATAGTAGAAATAACAAAGATGGACCACTGAATGTGAAAATAGGAGGAGAAAAGATTATGGAGGTAGAAGAATTTTGTTATTTGGGAAGTAAAATTACTAAAGATGGACGAAGCAGGAGCGATATAAAATACCGAATAGCACAAGCTAAACGAGCCTTCAGTAAGAAATATAATTTGTTTACAACAAAAATTAATTTAAATCTCAGGAAAAGATTTTTGAAAGTGTATGTTTGGAGTGTCGCTTTATATGGAAGTGAAACTTGGACAATCGGAGTATCTGAGAAGAAAAGATTAGAAGCTTTTGAAATGTGGTGCTATAGGAGAATGTTAAAAATCAGATGGGTGGATAAAGTGACAAATGAAGAGGTATTGCGGCAAATAGATGAAGAAAGAAGCATTTGGAAAAATATAGTTAAAAGAAGAGATAGACTTATAGGCCACATACTAAGGCATCCTGGAATAGTCGCTTTAATATTGGAAGGACAGGTAGAAGGGAAAAATTGTGTAGGCAGGCCACGTTTGGAGTATGTAAAACAAATTGTTGGGGATGTAGGATGTAGAGGGTATACTGAAATGAAACGACTAGCACTAGATAGGGAATCTTGTAGAGCTGCATCAAACCAGTCAAATGACTGAAGACAAAAAAAAAAAAAAATTTAGTTTTTAGCTTAGTACTTTTAATGGTTTCATTAGTACGGGATTTAGAATAGAACACTAGTGTAAAAAAAACCTAATCTTATTAAACTATGTAAGCAAGAGTCTTTGGATATTTAATTTATGTAATCCTTGTACTCTTGTTGATAATGATTGTTTCTATTTTTTGTAAGCATTATACCATATTCTTATTCATTTAACAAAATTTGTGGTTTATTATGTCTGAATAATAGTCAATTTTCATGCGGAGTGGTAGCATTTTGGCCTTTCATCCAGAGGTTCACGGGTTAGGCAGCAGTCAAAAACACACTGTTTTTCTTAGTACAACGCCCTACATATGTTCGATTAATGAATAGATCATTCACACAAGCACCAAGTTTCAACTCACTTGCCATTGTGACTGACTGCATAACAACATATGAAATATACACCTCTACACAGTTGTTGACATTAAACTGAGTGTAACTCAACCATAAAAGTTTCAAATACACGTCATACACTGCTACAGCATATCTTAATTTCAATGAAAAATTGATCTAGTAGTTTTGGAGATTTTTGAGCTACATATTTTATTCATAAGTCTATATATGTATAAGGAAATTACTATTTAAATGAATAGTACTTTCATACTCCTTATATCTAAAATGTAAAGAAAATAAATTTTTACCCCCAATCCCGCCATGCAACCTATAGTAATGCCATATTTTTCTTCAAAATGTTGGTAAAAAAAGGATATGTAGTAGTACAATTTATCAATAACAGTAATAATTCATAAGTGATGTCTTTGTTTCCCATTTGTCAAGTTTTTATGAAAATATTTTTTTTTAAATCTTAAGAAAATTAAGGTAACATTAAAAATAACAAAAAGCATTAATTTAAGAAATTAAATTTAATTTGAGGACAAACAGTTTTGTGACAAAAAATAAGTGTTGTCATCTGACATAACATACTAAATTAGCGAAAGCTTTTTTATTTTAGAAAATTTAAGTATGGCCTCTATAGTATGGTATATTAATAAATCAAATTTACTAAACAAAATAAATGTTAATTTTGATTTTGAAAGAAAAACTGAATTATGAAAAGATTCCATGATGTGATGTTTCAATAAAGATAATGAAGCACATGCCTAATAGAAATTATACTATTTATTGAAAAAAAAATTCTGCACATCTTAAACACTTGATGTAGTTATTAAAATCTTAAACCAGTATTCAATATTTAATATCTACAGCAAAATATGAGTACTTTATTATTAAATTGAAAGAAATTTTCTAAATTTGTGTATTTTAACAGCACAAAATTTTGTTTGAAAATTGTATATTATAATAAAAAACTGGGATGCTAGTCTCTTGATTCTGAACAGTGGTTAGTAAATCTGATAGTTTATGTAAATGATTAAAGTGAGCTTTTAATTTATTGTTCAGTTTTCTTGTATGCTATTATTTTTTGTTAATTTTGTATTCATTTCTTGCAATCAGATTAACACAAAACTGCTGCACTCATAGAAGCATTCCTAATTTTATATATTGTGGCACAGTTTCTTAATCTCTACCTTAATTACCAAAAAAAAATTTAACTTCTTGAAATTTATGTTTTTAATTTTCTTTTTTACTTTATTAATTTTCAACCAAAGAAATATGTTTTTCCATGTTTCAACATGCAAACAAAAGGAAGAGACTGGAAACTGAGATACTGTTTTTAAATTCCAAACAGTTATTAGCTAGAGTGTGTAATTTCTTATTCATTATATTTGCGATAAAAAATTTCTTAATATTTTATTGATCAATTGATTTTTCTATTGAATTTTATCACCCACCTATCCATTCTGTTAATTTTATGGATTACCATTTCATTTGTTCAAATGGGACATATTTTCACATCATGAGATCCATAGGTAGTTGCTACCTATGCATTATTTTGTAAATAATGAGATATTGTTTTCTATTTTTATTTAATTTCTAAAAAAAATTACAAGCATCTATTTAATTTACTTTATTCTATGGCTTTGTATAACAAAATAATGTTTTTATGCAGAGATTACATTTTATTAAAAATTGAATAAAAGAAATCTAAATCGATTTCTTTGGTCTCATGAATCTAAACAATAGTTAGCTGGTAAACTGATACTATTTCCAATTTATATAGTACAATTTTTTTTTTAATTTTATTTTTCAATTGAATGTTTATTTACATTTACCTAATATTGCTCACAAAATGTTGAAATGTTTTTTCTAATTAGGTTATTATTGAATCAAACACACAGGTAGTTATTTCGAGTCGAGTTGTGGGCTTACTGGTGAAGTACTATGTCTGTTATTCTCTATGTTCAGTAGTCTTTTTCTGTTGTTTTTTTGGTTTTATAATTAGTACGGTCCTTACGGCCCTATTTGGTTTTATAATTAGTACATATTATATTATTATAACATATTATATATTACATATAATACATATTATATTATGTTATAGTTATATGTTATGTTATATGTTATTATATTATATTAGTACATTAGTATATTTGGTTTTATAATTCCCTCTGCCCTTTCCGGCTGAAAGGGCATGCGGGGAGCCTCTCGTTTTTCGAGAGAGAATAATGGCTTACTCTCCGGGAACTATTGTAGTTGAGAAAAACTCTCTCAGAATACCAATACATTTTAAAGATTTGGATGTGGAAGCCACAGAGGAGGATGTCCTGGAGGCCGTCAGAGGCGTATTGAGGAACGATATGGTCCCTCGGGTTACAATCCTCAGACCTGCGTTTGAGTCGACAAAGAATTCCACTGTGTTGCTCCCCTTAAGCGATGCTAATAAACTGGCTGCGACTGGGCGGATCCGGGTAGGTTGACAGTTATATCGTATCGGATCGAGCTCCGGAGGTCGGACACGAACTGCCAGTGTTGTTGGGAGAGTGGCCATGTGGCTGCCAAATGTACTGGACCTGATAGAAGCTGCAGCTGTTATAACTGCAGCGAAGTCGGACATCTGAAAGTCCAATGCAAGGAACTACAAAAGTGTGTCGCTAGTGGTCTGACCGGTCACCGGATGGGGGCCCGGGTCTACAGCCTAACACGGTCTGAAACGGGAAAAAATATCAAAAGAACTGAAGAGCCTGCTAGAAAGAGTGAAGCGATCAAGATCCCTAAACGAAATGAAATAAGGAAGGACACCATACCTACTAAAGAGCGGGAGTCATGCGCCACTTCTAATCGGAAGTCTGTAGTCATAGCAAACGAGTCAGCTAAAACCCAAGTGTATGTGACAGGGAAGATTATTGCGGGGATAGAAGAGCAGCTGGTAGCCAGCGACGGTAGCCCAAAAGCGGGAGAATCAAGCAAAAGCAGCGATAGGAAAGATGTGGACCAGCAGGCACGCATACCATACTTTATAATGCAATTGGATGTAAGTCCAAAATTTGCTAGATAAACAAATGTAGAATTAGATCGGGGAAGAGGCTCACCGAAATAAAGGAGAATCTTGACAAGATGAAGTAGACGTACTTGATCAGACTAGTTCAAGAATCATTTGGGTTAAGATAGAAAAGAACTAGAGGGAATCCTACCCTACAGTACAACGGGAAACTTTAACAGTGGATGTAAACACATTGATTAGTCTAGTACAGGAGAAAACTTTTACTTATAGCGTGGATCGAGACAGAGGAGAAAACGAAGACCCGCGAGCAAGGGGTGAAAGGCACACGACCGCTCCGGGTGGAGAGTTCGGTGAGATAGGAGGTTTAGTTGGTAGGGCGCAGGCATACATTCGCGCTCCGTGTAACATCTTACGGAACTTGTTAGCGACCCCGACGGCGAGTGGAAAAAAGCCCGTAAATGGGGTTTCCCCGACTTACCGGAAAAAAAGTAGTCACGTCACTTAGTTGGAATTTTATTTATATTTCGTGAAATATTTATGTCACATTTTGAATATTATCTGTACTGTCACTTAAAATCAAAATAACTGATGACTATTCTATAAAATGTTCTCAGTGAGTTAATTAAAATCCTGACTTTCTATCGTCTACATGCGGTTAACTGTTACAGAAAGTGTTTATTTTTTAGTTAATATTACTACAACTATTAGATAACAAATTATATAGCTATAGTTCGTTGCAAAGAGCTTGTACTGTCTACTCTGTTCTGTACTTCAAAAAATGCCTATTTTAGTTGAATAAAAAAAGGGAAAAATCATTTCATTTCTATAATAAATGTCATAATATATATGTATATGTATATATATATATATATATATATATATATATATATATATATATATATATATATATATATATAGTTAAATAACTGTAGGTGTACACTGATGCTGAAACCAAGCAGAATGCTGTTCCAGTACTACGTTTTGGGAGAAATAAAAAATTGTCCTTTCATATAAAATCTCTTTGAACTTAAAGTCTGGCTGTGTTTTATTTTAACATTAAGTATTCATTTTTGTCCAATGTTAATAGCAGTCTTCTTCAAAATGATTATAAGGTTATCGACTGGTGTAAACAGAATTGATTACATTTTAACATAGAAAAATATAAATACATACAATAACTCGTAAAAAAAAAATCCACTTTGGATATAATATTAATAACAAAAAAATTCTGAAGGTGCAGAAGTTAAGGAATTGAGAATTATACTTTCATCAGATTTTAAATTCGAATCGCACAAAATTAGGCGAAGCATACAAAAATTTGGGAGTTATTATTAGAAACACTAATATTTTTAAGTCAAATCTAACAGTTGTCAAATTTATTTCAGGTTTAATTTAGAAGATAATTCTGTCATTTGGAATACTGGAAATAAAAAAAATAGTAGACTAATTGCAAAGTCAAGAAAAAATGTTGAAATATTTGTATTTTTAATATATATAGTCTATCCTTTCATGATTCATCAAGTAATTCTATTGGAAAAATTTCAATCGCTTTTTTTACAGTGCTAGCCGGTCAGGGCTCACTTCGTTCGCCCCACAGTCTAGCCAGGGGGCTCTTTCCCCTGGACTCCCGATGCGTTCGTATCCTCATGTTTGTAAGAATATTTAGTATTTTACGGAAATATTTTAAGAAAAGATATATTAGTGAGTAGAGAATATTTTTCTGAACATTTTGCTGTTTGTATGTTTAAAATAGCTTCAAGGAGTGAGTAGATATAGAATTTAATAGTTTTTAATAGAAATATAATGTTAACGCTAGCCACATTGATAATAGAGAGTTGTCGGATAATGTACACTGAAATATAGAATAATATAGTATTTCTATATTTCAGTGGTAATGTATGTTCGTGAGAGGTTATGTTAGTTGCCAGTCCAGCTACTGTCGCTGAGCTAAATAACCTCTAAATAAGAATCTTGTTTTTAAAAGCTTTTATTTAAGTCGCTTTAGGAATAATCAAATCTTGCAACTGCTATATTTTTTTATCTATCGTATGAAAATCAATGAAATTTGGTACACGTATGTAACTTCGATGTGTAAAAATAAATATTTTTACTTTTTTTTAGTCTTAAAAAAAAATACAAAAGAAATTGCAAAAATATATTTGATTACATATAAAAAATTATTTTTTTAAAAAAGCTTTTATAAGCTTTTTCCCTCCCCATTTATATGTATGAAATTATTGTTTAAAACATTGTTTTATAACAATGTTTTCGAATAAGTATTTATAGACATTTGCTTTATTTTAAAATATATTTTTTTGTTTAATGAGGTTGTTTAGTATATGTACATACTTTATTTATCTGTAATAAAATAACTCAAGTTTTAATTCTTTGATAGTTCAAATTTGCACCGAGATGACCTTAAAGGGTTGATAAGATTAAAAATAAAAATAAAATTTAGAAATCTTGCACAAAGTTATTACATTTTGACGGTAATCTGAAATTTATTAATTATTATCATTATTATAATTGTAATCGTAATTATGCATTTTTATTTAATGAATTCATAATTAATTAAAATGAAACTTTTAGCGGAAAGAGTGCATTCAATTTGGCTTAGATTACAAGCAGAATTCGAAGATGAACTTCAACTATGTGAGAACACGTACAAAGAAAGCCAGTGGGTGCATTTTCCCAGATTGTTTTGTAGCTAGTCAGTCTCAACTGGAGAGGTTCCAGTTTCCGCCTCCTCCCGTTGTTATTGAAAATGAAAATGAAGATTAATTGTTGTAAAAATAAATGTTGTGTTGTTTTAAATAAATTATAAAAACTGCGCCACGCTTTTATTTAACTAAATATTTTCATTACTTTTAATTTTAAAATTTAATAATTATTACATTTATTTATTGGTTATTTATTAGATATTTATATAATTTATTTTTTACTTTTCAGTGCATTTTTATATTGCATTATATTTTTTTGTTTAAAATTCTCAATTTGATTTAATTCTTATTTTTTACTTTTTAGAGGGTTTTTCTAATTTGTTTCCTTTTTTTATTAAGGTTTTAATATTAGTTAAATAAAAGCTTTTTTAAAAAATAATTTTTTATATGTAATCAAATATACTTTTGTAATTTTTTTGTATTTTTTTTACTGCACATTATTAACTAATAATCCCTCTCTTTTATTAATAAAATTAGTAAATAACAAGTATACACCTGACCACCACGAGATATGTACTAACGAATCGGGATTTTCAGCTAGTGATCGGCACATTCCGGTGCCTGTAAGCTAAAGAGGATGGCACACACAAGTGCGTGCGTGTGCACACACACACATACAAATGCTCTTTAGGAGGGCAGGATATGTGACTCTTCACACATACCTTTAAATAAAGGTATTTTCTTTATGTCATTTCTTTTATGTTTTAACTTTGTTGAGACAAATTTTATTAAAATGGTAAATAATTATGAACTAAAATAAAATAGCTGAAGAGTTGATAAAGTGTCTTATGATTTATTTGAAATAGCGGTTTCATTAACTGAATTATGTACGAACAGAGTATTTAAAAATACTTTTAACATATAATTAACACTTGTACTTATAAACTAAAAGAACAAGAGAAAGAAAAAAGTAAAAAAACAACAATTAAAGAAATATTTTTAGAATTCCCTCCCCATTTATATGTATGAAATTATACTTATGTATGAAACATTAAATAATTCATCTTTACTGACCTGTAAGGAATGTCGCTTAAATTTGATTGGCTGTGTGAGTGCCCAACACGATCTCTATGGATCCCTGAGACTGCTAATTCATGAGCAGACCCTGTTAAACTTCTATCACTTCCTCGTCTACGTGACATGGAAGTCCCTGTAACACTGGTACCACTGCTGCTTTGCACTCCACCTCCTGCTTGTAGGCCGCTTAAGTTAGGGGGATTACTTGTTGAACTTTTCTTTTTGCCTGGTCCTCCAAATCCAAAAAACCTACATCACATTCATAATGTAAATCATACTAATTGAGTTGTTAAAACAACAATCACTCCGTATATATATATATATATATATATATATATATATACATATATACGGAGTGATTCCAATCGTGATTGCACGACAATCTCTAGAGATGATTCTATAGCCAAAAATAAGAAAAAAAGTTCATATAAGCATAGGTCAGAAAACGGTTCGTTAGCAAGTTTTTCGACTCACAAAACATTTAGCCGTGCTTTTTGTTCCTTTTGTGAAATTAAACCGTACTAAAATCCTTGGGGTACAATTCGAGGGGTAAATTTGATGCTTCCTTATGGGCTTTTATCTAAGAAACTGAATAAAAGTGGTCCCAGACCTTTATCTCAATTAGGATTTAAGAAAAAGGGGGTAAAACACAAAAACGTTTTGTCGGAAAATACACTTTTTAGGTTTGGAATAAAATGACGTTAATTTACAAATAAACAAAATAAAATTTCCAGTTACTGTAAAGAATTTAATTCTGAAATAATTGTTGTAAATAACATCTGTTAAAGTTAAATGAAAAATTGAGTAATTCAAATTTAATTAAAAAGAAATCTATTATCGATAACAAAAATAATTTAGTTTTGAAAGTTCGCAATAATGTAAAAAATATGAATATACTTGAAAAATATTACATTTATAAATATAAACAAAATTGTAAAATGATGAACTACTAGTTCTTATTCGAAGATGATGATTTAATTAAAAACGTAATAAAAATACAATCATTGTCCATAATGACATTAGAACAAAGGAAAATACAACATTTTAAATATTACATCATGCCAGTACTGGACGGCAAAATTTGTGTATTCGCCCATAATAAATTCCAAAATTTTCAAAAAACAATTTCAACAAACCATAAATAAATATATTTTAATGTAATACATTATAGAATTTAATAACAACAGAAGATGGAGGAATCCGCAAAAATCAATTCTTGAAAGTAATATGGTAAGCTTAACTTATCTATACTGTGTTTTGGTAGTTTATATTTCATTTAAAATTAAATGTGATTATATACACATATATATAATTATATTATATAGTAATAAATAATCAGAGTCATGCATGTGAGATTATTAAATTAATAGCATATTATACATACATGTAATTAATATTTTTCAATAGTATATTGCTACACTAAGTACTGATTTAAAAAAAAGGATTTTGCTTAATTCACTAATACTAATAAAATTTAATTAAATCTGATGTACTTTATTGATTAGCACGAATAAAAGTTAATATAAATTAGTGAAATATGACTACAACAAACGTTTGGTTGAAATATGATAGTTTTTTTCCCCCCAGAAATGCATTAATAACTAAAGAAAATAGGTATAACAGTTAATTAGAGATATTGTTTGACATGGATGATAAATTTTCTAACGATTAGTAAAACATATTTTAAGACTTTGTTTTCTTTATATTTTTCAAATTAGTCTAAAATAAGCTTTAACTGACATATTTCCAGAGGTACAGACAATGATGGTCATTCAAACTTTCTTTACTAAGACAATGGATAAAACATCAATATCCTGGTTCATGTGAATTTGTTATTCATTTTAAGTTAATAATATTCCTTATAATCAATCTGTTTATTGTTCACAGTCATGCAGTCATCCTACGTACATTTTGTGAAGGAATCTGTATAAAATACACAGCATATAGATGCAATCATCTCATGGCAAGTGACTTATCTGGAGCACCTTCTCTTCTCTTTTGTGCCCTGCAGTTCTTTCTTCTAAAATTGTAAGTATTATTTAAGCTGAATACATGAATTAATCTTTCTAAAACTGTGTATCTGCCCCTCTTGTTAATCCTAATTATTTTTTACATCTGACCCTATTATTTTGAGGGCTAGGGGAGTTTAACAATGCTTTTCTGAGATACTTTTCTGTAGGGAGTACTTATAAATAGTTGTTAGATTATTGTCAGCTCTATCGTATCTTAAGCCTATAATAAATGGTTTAATTTATCAAAAATAGGAGTAAACTATGACTGGGACATCCTTCCAAGTGATGTATCATACTTGTGTAGCTACATAGTGTGAAAAACAGATGACTGGATGTAGAAGAAATAGAGTGGGGTAAGAAGGGAGGAAAAATGGATAATTTAAACTGTTAAGAAAATGAAGGTAGAGAAGGCAAGTAGTTGTAACAAGGGCTGCTGGAAATGATTTGTATTGACAGACAGATAGGGGAATACTGGTAAGCAGAATACTGAATGCTGAATGAAGAGAGAATATTGTGTCATAGGAGTGGAGAAAGGAATCTTTTGTTCTGCTTTTTAAAGCTATTAAAGGTGACAAGGTGGCAGAGAAAGTGCAGAGGTGGCTTTTATTTTGCAAGCAGTAAAACAATTGGAGAGAATTTTAGAAAACAGAATCAAGAATTGTATTGAAAAAAAAAGAACAGCATACTTTTTGAAGAAATGGTTCCGTAATTGATCTTATTTTGTGCAGTAAAAATACTAATGAAAATCTAATAATAATTTGGTAATGATGTTTCTGGATATAAAGAAGGCCTTCTTATCGTATTATAGAATGTCAAAAAAATTACCGTGGAAGTTTTTTAAAAGAAAGAATACGGTGGACGAAGCTAATAAGAATTGTCAAGGCAATGTTGCACAAAAATGTTAAGGACTGTGTGAAAATTAAAGTAGAATTCTCAGAATGGTTACATGTTATAAATGGTTTTAGACAAGTGAAATGTAATTTTACCATTTTTTTATAACAAAATTTGTTTGGTTGATACAAATTTATTAAGAAATGAAGTCAAGATTACGGATAGATTAAGAAAAGAGAGAGTAGCTGTTTGCTGATGATATTACCATATGGGTGAAAAAGAAAATTATTGTTTAGAGAATGGTTGAATAACTGGATGAAAGGACTTAGTATGGAGTACAATAAGTAAAGAAAAGATTGGTGGTAATGAGAACAAAGAAGAATAACCCACCAGGTTGGTTTAGTGGTGAATGTGTCTTCCCAACTTTAAAAGTCGAGAGTTCCAGCGTTCAAGTCCTAGTAAAGGCAGTTACTTTTATACGGATTTCAATACTAGATTGTGGATACTGGTGTTCATTAGTGGTTGGGTTTCAATTAACCACACATCTCAGGAATGGTCGAACTGAGACTGTACAAGACTACACTTCATTTACACTCATACATATCATCCTCATTCATCCTGTAAAGTAATTCCTGAATGGTAATTCCTATAGGCTAAACAGAAAAAAGAACAAAGAAGAATGTGAGAAACAACAAGATGAATTTCTTGAAGCAATACTCATAAAAGTTTTAAACAGGTAGTGAATTGGCAAAGAGAAAAATTGATTGAAAAATATTAAGAAACATATACTATGCAAGAAACGTTTTTTGAAAATATAAAACCAATTTATACTCTATTTTTACACTATGAAGAAAATAATTTCCAAGGCAGGAGGAAAATAATGTGCTAGAAATGAAGATGAGATTTTTAGAAGCATGACAAGTAAGACAAAGATGAATTCTGTGAGGAATATAGAAATATGGGCTTTCATACATGCAGAGAGTGTGTTGGAAAGGAAAGCGAACACAATACTAGAGGATTTGAGTTTTGATATTAGATTGCATGAATGAGTGTTAGTCTATCTTCTTCATATTATATGTTAGGACTTTGGTGTGAAAGAATGAGAGAAAAAAAAAAAAAAGAAAAAGTTAAATTTGAAGGTTGATGGGCCAAGGAACTGGAAAAGTTAAGATCATAAAAAGTAGGAATTTGAACACAAAAAGGTTATGGAAAACAATTGATAGAAGAATGGAAGACAAAATAGATAATAATTACAAAATAACTTTAATTATTTCGAGTACCTATAATTAAAAACAGAAACAGTCATTCGATAAATTTTCTAATGTTACACCAGCCCTGAAAGTGCTAATGCAATTAACTTCCTAATGAGATCTAAGTCATGAACACCTGCAGTAAAATCCAGTAGCACACTTCTCCTTCTGAAATATGAATACACATTATAAAATTAAAAACTTTTGGTATTTTTATAAAACTAGTTTTAAAAAAAATTGTAAAATTTTTAAAGCAGTTCTGACAAGTGACTGAATGAATTGAGTATTTATTTTACTTTTTCTTAAATGTTACCTTTTCAAATAAATAATATTTAAAGTAAATTTTTTTAAAAATTGACCAATAATAGGAAAAAAGCTCACCGTTTTTTAGTTGAAGGTTGAATACCGGCAGCAAGAAGATTTTTATAGTGATCTGATCGGATAAATCGTGGGTAACAGTCTTTCTTGAGCAATAATGTATAAACATGTTCTGCAGCTGAATCAAAAGTAAATCTAGATGGTGTTTTCATCTCTGTTTGTGTTTTTTCCATTGTTTTACTGTCGATGTTTATTTCACATGGAGCACCTGGGGCTAAGAACTCCCTTAAAAAAGAACAAATATCGGCATAAGTATACTATATTAGTTTTAATTAACCATTTATATACAGATTGTTTATAAAAGCCGTTTCAATTCCGGAGATGTTCCTCCACATCGAAATAAAGAAAAAACTTTATATTATAATACATCTGGGAACCCTTAATATAGCGCCTATCTGCAATTTTTGTACTTTTAACACAAAAATTCATTTTCAGGAATGGTTAATCGTATCGAGCTGAAATTTTATATACTGCTAGGGTACCTAGAGGTTTACTTGTACAAAAATAATGAACATGATCTCCCCATCCATTCCAGAATGGTGACCATGTAAACTTTTTAATTGTTAATATCTTTGTAATTGCTGATTTATTTAAATGTTATATTACAAAAAGAAATGTTAAGCGTTCTATAACTAAGAAAATAACAGACACCTTATGTATTCAAATACATTTATAAATAACAGATGGCAAAAATTCTTGAAGTGTACTCTGTTTCCTCCCTAATAAAATTAAACAACTCGACACGATCTCAACTGGAATAATTTTTTTAATATTATCATGTAATTTAATATTATAGAAAATGTTATTAATAAATAATAAAATAAAATATTATAGAAATCATGAAAATAATATAATATTAATACTGAAAAATGTTATGCATTAAAATAGATGTAATTAGTAAGTAATTGTAAATGTAAATAAAAACTAATGCCCAGATTGTCTTTTGATATTGACCAAATGAATACACTGATCTGTGCTGTACAAGCTAATTAATTTTGTTACCATTATCTTAATCACCATGGCAGATAATATGAATCATCTTTATACTAACTTAGTAATGGCTGATACACATTTAATGTACAGTCTCGTACGTTGCAACACCCTTAAAGCAAGACGGATGTGTGAGGAACACTTTCCCAATCGATTGTTACCTTCTCACACAATGGTTTAATCCATTCATAAATGGTTCAGAGACACAGGAAGCTTAAAACCTGAAATGTAGTAAATAAGAACGACGACGTTCAATATGTACACCCGAATTCGAGGGGAGTGTGTTAAACGAAATATTTAACCATCACAAAAAAGGGGCCCTTTTCTGTTTTTCCCCAACAATGGTTTTTTTTAGTTTTTTTTATTTTTATTTTACGTAGTATTACATATTAGTAATTGCTTATGTTACTCATTCGCTAGTCAAGGTTAGCGAGCGTAGGTTAAGTTTGGTTGGATTATATTTATAATTATAAGCAATAATGCTTATATTGGATCTCTCTCAGGTACATTTGGAACAATAGATATCTTTAAACATGACCAATTACTAATATGTAACGTAAAAAAACCATTATGTGGAGAAAAACAGAAAAGGCTCGAAAAAGTACTAGAGAACTGGTCTTGGAGTTCAGTGTTAATATTGATGAATAGCAACTCTATGCCTATCCCTATTAGTGAAGACAAGCTATTTTACCTCGAGATTATACTCATCGAGTTCGACTATGCCAATAGCTTATCCTTGAATGTAGTAATCCAAATTTTTTGAATGATATTTTCTTTACCGATGAAGCCAGATTTATAAGATCGGACATTCTTAACACGTACATGTGCTTAATTGAAACCCTCATGCCATTTCAGAGAACCGTCACCAATATCAATTTTCTGTAAACTAATATTGTAAAGTTTTCTGTATGAGTTGGTATTCTGGGTGACCACTTATTTGTCTGTATTTTACCTGAAACGCTCAATAGTGAAAAGTATTTACATTTCTTGACGGCTGATCTTCTACTTTTCCTCAATGATTTGCTACTAAACACAGGCAAAAAGTGTGGTTCATGCTGGATGGGGCTCCGGCTCATTACAGATTACAAGTTCGAGATCACCTAAACTCGCTTCAAGAATTTTTGCCGTAACTTTTGATATTTATGAACGGGTTTGAATATATAACGTGACATTTTCTTTGTCATAAAACACTTAACATCTTTTGTAATAACATAACATTTAAATAAACCAGGGGTTGCAAAGATATTAACAATTAAAAAGTTTACATGGTCTTCATTTTGGAAAGGATTGAGAGATCAGGTTCATTATTTTTATACAAGTAAACCTTTAAGTACCTTATGATAGGAATTTTCAGCTTGATACGGTTAACCATTCCTGAAAATAAATTTTTATGTAAAAATACAAAATGGCAGATAGGCGCTAAACTGTTTCCGGACACATGTTGATATAAAATTTAACACTCACCTCTCTATCCGTGGTGATGTCAGAGCTTTAACTCCATCATCAGCAGACCATTTTTTTAATAAAGTACACATATTTATACGAAAATAAAATAGATAGTTATTAAAAAAAAAAAAAAAAAAAAAAAATTTTAAATCGGTAGTATGTATACAGAGTGTATAACGAAGTTCTCCTGGGCCTTTCAAAACCTATTCTTCTCGTGAAAATAATGGAAAAAGTTCAGATAAACATATGTCCTAAAATACTTCGTTTGCGATTAACGGTTAGTGAAAGATTTCACTCGGATTTCAGCTACCCCGGTGAAATGTGGTTGTACTGAAATCTTTAGAATATTATTTAAGAGGCAAAATTAGTGATTTCTTATGGCCTTTGATCTGAAAAATTGAATAAAATAGATCTCAGAACAGTATCTGCAATCATTTTTGAGAAATGTGGGGTGAAAACCAATAAAATGGGAGGTAAAAACCCCTGTTTTTTTATGTTTGACGTTCAATAACTTTGTTAAATGGGTAACAAACACATAAAACGTTTAAAAAAAACTTGCAGAGAATTTAATTCTGAACAAAATGGTGTAAGAGGAAGTTGAATATAACAAAGAAAGTTAGAAATATTCGAATTTTATTTTGAAACAGTACGTTACTACATTTGTCAGAAATGTACTTATTTAATGTAAATTAAAATACTAAACTCTTTTTTCATTGTGAAAAATTTGTAAAAACTGTTAAATATTAAAAGAAAACTGAAAATTACATAACAGTTGTAAAATAAAAATTACTTAGATAATAATTTTGTTTTATTAATGACAGAAATACAATAAATTAGTTAAAAAATTATTATTTCAAAGTTGGCAATAAAATATCAACCATGGGCAGTAACAGCTGATTAACAATGGGCAGTAATTTATTAGTGTTTAAATCTTTCTTAGGTAGTATATCGGGTTCTTTCTTTTTCCTGTTTAGCCTCCAGTAACTACCGTTTAGATAATTCTTCAGAGGATGAATGAGGATGATATGTATGAGTGTAAATGAAGTGTAGTCTTGTACATTCTCAGTTCGGCCATTCCTGAGATGTGTGGTTAATTGAAACCCATTCACCCAGAGGTCTCGGGTTCGAATCCCGGTCAGGCATGGCATTTTCACACACGCTACAAATCATTCATCTCATCCTCTGAAGTAATGCTTTAAAAAAAAAAAAAAAGGTAGTATATCGGGAACTGTACACTGTGCTGTCGTTAGCGAAGTTTTTCTGTGAATTTTCGTTTGAATGTGATCGGTTTTTTCGTTGAAGAAATAACAGTTATTTACAACAGAGGAATACGCTGATATGGTATTCACTTTGGGTGTGTATAATAGTAATACTACAGCGGCTGTAGTAGAATATGAAATACGTTTTCCGAAACGCAGGATTCCAGATCCAAAAAAAAATTAGCGCGACTTTACGCAGTTTTCGGGAAACAGGTTCACTATCTAGTATTCGTATCAGCTACGAACGATCTGTCGAACACGACGCCGTTATAGATGAAATTATAACATTGATGTAGTTCAGTGCAGTTCAGGAGTATACGACGTCTTTCTAAGCGGATCGGAGTTTTGCATTCGATAGTTTGGAGGTCACTTAACAAAACAAGTTTTATCAGCAAGTTCAAACTCTACATCTTGGAGACGGTCCGTTTCGCCTGGAGTTCTTCAATTGGTGGAATACAAATCGATAATTCTAAAGTATATTTTGTTTACTGATGAGGTAAATTTCATTAGAGATGGCGTCAACAACTTACGCAATAAGCATACATGGGAAGTAAATCCTCATGAAACGGTGGAAGGCAATTTTCAGCACTGATTTAGCATCAGTGTATCGGCCTTCTTTACAATCAGTTGTTTGGACCTTCATATTACCTGACCGCTTAAATGCTGAGGTCTACTTGTAATTTTTCAAGAAGAATTGGCGCAGCTGCTTGAAGATGTACCTCTAGGTCTGAGACGTAAGCTATACTTCCAGCACGATGGCACACCTCTTCACTTCTCTTGTGCCGTTTCCACTCACTTATATCATCATTTCCCTGAGAAATGGATCGGTCGTGAAGGTCCACATTCCTAGCCATCAAGATCGCCAGATCTAACACCTTTAGATTTTTACGTCTAGAGATGGATGAAAAATTTATATATATAAAAGACAATGTTCGTGTGTGTGTCTGCTACAAACTAAAAAACTACTGGACCGATTTACGCGCGGCTTTTTGAAATATGGTCCGCGTTGTCCGGAGAATGTTTAAAGCTATTGAAATCCTCGATCTGAGCAGTAGAAAGAAAGTTAAGTTTTAACTTTTGAACTGAGTAGTTTGAATTAAATCTGATAGGTAGTGCTGTTTTGAAACTGGATTTATTTACATTCTGACTTTTATAAAGTGAAAGGTTAAATTTTGTGAAGTTCCGTAATGTTCAGTTTTTAATGTTTTATCAAATTTTCAATTGGGTTCATTTAATCTATATATATATATATATATATATATATATATATCACAATATGCGATATGTGATTTTTATATATATATAAAAATCACATATTAAATTAAAAAAATTAAATAACGTTAATGAAAAATTTTTTTTAGAAAATGAATTTTATTTCATGTAATTGTACAAATGTTACCATTTTAGGATACATACATTTTAGTTTAGTTTGAAAGATGAAATCTTCCAGGTGACCTCCTCGTCTACGTAAACACACGAAGTCTCTTCGTTAAATTGTTCATGGTTTGACGTAACATCTCAACTGGAATTTCCGCAATTGCTTCTCGGATCTTTGCCTTCAGTTCATCCGTTGTAGCAGGTCTACTGTGGAACACTTTGCTTTTAAGGTGCCCCCTCAAAAAGTAATCACAAGTTGAGAGATCAGGCGATCTGGGAGGCCATCTAATGTTAACTGTATTTTCAAATAATATTGGACCCACAGTGGGCTTTCTACTCACACCCACCCAGACTCCAGTTTTCGCTTCGTGTAAAGATCGTTCGTGTAATTCATGGAGGTAGTTGTCGACTACAGTCATGTATTTTGTGAATTAATATATCCTCCCAATTGAAACCACGCTTCATCTGTAAAAACTTAATATCGAGAACAGTTACGGAATTTGGTGAATAAAACGTTTAAGCCATTGACAATAATTTAGTCTTTTGGCATGATCTGCAGGTTTCAGTTCTTGGGCACATTTTACTTTGTTGGGGAAAATTTTCAGTTCTTTTCTTACAGATTTATGTGCGGTAGCAAGACCGATATTTTGCTGCTGCGCTAACTTACGCATTGACTTTGATATACTTTCGGCCATAACATCCGAAATATCAAGCAGCTTCTTTTCGTTGGTTTGGTGGTCTTCCACTTCGATCAGCGTCTTCAGCAAAGCCTGTTGCCCGAAATTTTTCGATAAGAGTTCGAACTGCATTGCGGTGAGGCACAGTAGTATTTGTAAGTTTTTCAGAAAACTTGTGCTTCACTAAATGAGTATACTTGTCACCTTCACGAAAAACTTGTTCAACGAGAAAAATGCGTTCCTCTACCGAAAGAACCCATTACGTTTCTCGCAACTATCGATTCCGATAAACGAAACATAGTACGTTCAATCACAACTCAACAACTAACGTCTTAGTTTATTACTGAGCAACGCCCAACAAACCCACACGCTAACCAACCTAACGCCGAAAGAACAGAATGCATCACATAATTCTAAAGCATACTACACAGCGACTTTCCGAACGCGTAGGTATATATACACAATTACATACATATATACAATTAATTTTACCATAATAAGCATTTACTTATAACCATTTTATAACTTATTAGTTTAATATTTTAAAAAGTTGGGTTAACACACCTTCTTATTTATATCTATTTATATTAGATTATTTAAAAGTCACGCAAATCAAAAAATACAAAATAAAAATAAATAACAAAAATGTTTTTCATTTAATGAACAGATTTTTAAAAAACTTTTAGAGCAGAATTTTATAATAATTGTGGAAAATTTCCACCATCTACTTCAAGACAAGCTTTTACTCATTAATCTTATTTGTTGATACTTTTCATAATATAGCTCCTGCAATTTTTATTCAATATAACATTGGTAATTAATTCTTCAATTTTGCATGATGCTTATAATTTATACAGAATTTTCAAAAACCTCCAGAACAAATTTGGTGATGCGAGATCAGGTGCCCTGGTTCTTAAATTTTTTTCATACTTACTTTATAGTCTTGTACTTTTAAGGGTTGTGTTGCTCTTAATAACTATTCTTACTATTCTTAATAACTTGAAAAAATAGTTTGTGCCTGATCTTTTAGCCGGCTGCCGCAGGTGGATTTTTATATCATCACCTATTTCAACAGTTTATCAAAAACCATTGGGAAAATTACCTCTTACTCCATATTTATAAAAGCATTTAAGTAAATGTTTTATAAAAAAATTTGTTGCTTAATGGAAAACTCACAAAACACTTCACAAAAAAGTATGTCTGACTGCTTAACTGACAAATGCGGGCCAAGTTAAGAAAAACTTCAGTGGCACAATAATGATTTCTCTGTGTATCTCTTTTCAATTGCTAAGAATTACATTTTCAATTTCCGAGTTGTATAACTTTTGGATTGCATGTATCGTTTTATACTAAGTTATAATTAGTTTATTAATAAACTTAGTAAGTTTATTTTATTTATTTAACCTAATTCTTAATTGTTATTGTAAGTAATAAATCTTCTGTTCTAATGATTTTGGTTATATTATTTCATGTTTTAAGGGCACTAAATCAATTATAATCCACTTAAAATGGACGTATGTTATTTTGTAATCCACTTAATAAAGTACTTATTTATGAATTGAAGAATTCCATACCAAACAGTGTACTGAACCAAATATAAAGTGATTCCAAATTGTACTGCAATCTCTCGAAAGATGATTCTATTTCCAAAAATAAGAAAAGTTTCATATAAACATAGATCAGAAAACGGTTCGTTAGCGAGTTTCGGCTCGGGAAACTTTTAGCCCTGCTTTCTGCTCCATCTGTGAAATTAAACCGTACTAAAATACTTGGGGTACAATTTGAGGGATATATTTGATGTTTCCTTATGGTTTTTCATCTAAAATTGAATAAAAGTGGTCCCAGACTTCTATCTCACTTAGGTCTTAAGAAAAAAGGGTAAAACACGAAAACGATTTGTCGGAAAATACACTTTTTTAGGTTTGGAATAAAACAATGTTGTTAATTTACCAATAAACAAATAAAAATTTCTAGTTAACTTTGAAAAGAATTTAATTCTGAGAAAATGTATATATATGACGTCTATTAAAATTAAATACAAGTTTGAAAAGTTCAACTTTAATTAGAACCAAAATACACAAATGGATCGGAAAAGTGATAACAACTTTTCAACAGAATAATTTACATACAAATGCTAAAAATTATAAAAATAAATTTGAACGACCTTCTAAAACATATTAAAAATTTTTATTTTTTCACAGGTTGGCAATAATAGCTGATCAACAATTTGTCTAGGATTTGAATATTCATTTGAGCGGTGCTTGTGCTGTTATTGTTCGGTCAGTCATTCACAATGGGTGATACCACACATTTGTTTTCATTTGAAGAGTTGACGGACATGTTCATCTATGCTAAAGTAAAAGCAGGCAAAGGATTTGCTGCTGTGCATGAATAGCGGGAAAATTATCCAGATCGAAGAGTACCGGTTCGTAAAACATTTGAGGCTTTGGAAAGGTGAGTTCGAGAAACAGGTATGCTTAAATCACAGCGAGTCGATGCTGGTCGTGAATGTTTTTTAAGAAATACCAACGCTGAAGAAGCAATATTTTCTTCCACCTCAAGCACCAGAAGGTTGTCACATCGTTTTTATGTTTCGCAATCAAGTGTGTGCTGAACGTTACGTGAGCAACAATTACACCAATTCCATACAACATATTTTATAACAAAAGAGTTATTACCACCTGATCTTGATAAACAAATAAAATTCTGTCGATGGTTAATTAGAAAATGTGAACTTCATCCTGATTTCCTAAGTAATATTCTAATTACTGATGAATCTTCTTTTACAAGAAATAGAATTGTAAATTAGTGAAACACTTACACTTGAGCAGAAGAAAATACCCATGTGACTGCTACAAGTCATTTCTAACGCACTTTTTCGTTTAATGTGGCATATTCTTCTTGGTGATGATCTTATAGGCTCTTTTTTCTTATCACCAAGTGTCAATGGAGGTACTTGCATTTTTTTGCAAACAAATCTAATGGAATTCTTGGAAGTTATTCTGCTTCCAGATGGTGCAAATGTGGTTTTTCAATGATGGCACACCTTTCTTTTTCCTGTTTAGAATCTGGTAATTACCTTTCAGATAATGCGTAACAGGATGAATGAGGATAATATGTATGAGTGTAAATGAAGTGTAGTCTTGTACAGTCTCAGTTCGACCATTCCTGAGATGTGTGATTAATTGAAACCCAACCACCAAAGAACACAGGTATTATAAAAAAAAAAAAAAAAAAGCCATTGACAAAAAAACCGTACAAAAATTGATTTTTGTACGGTTTTTATGATTACCAGTTTATTGTTACCAATTTAATTTTATATCTGTATACATGAATATTTTAAAACACAGATCAACACACACACGCACGCACACACACACATTGAACTCCAATGAATAAATATAATACGCGTCTTCCAAATCAGCTGATTTAGGAAGACGCGTTCACCACTAGACCAAGCCGGTGGGTTAATGATGGCGCACCTGCTCACTACTGTCATGATGTGATAAATCATTTAGTAAGCAGTGGATTGGTTGAAACAGACCAGTAAAATAGTCACCTCGATCTCACTCCAGCGGACATTTTCCTTTGGGGCTGGATGAAGTCGTTAGTCTATCTGCTAGTATTGGCACACAAGAAGAATTGAAACATCATATAATAGAAGCTGGAGTTACTATTAGGAATAATAATGATGCTATCTGACGTGCCCGGTTAGCATGGCTCACCGGGCTGAACTATGTATTGAACTGAATGGCGGTCACATTGAGCAACTGCTTTGAGGAAATGTTTGCAGCTTTCTCAAGTAATCATTTTGCTATTTAATAATTTGTAGAAAACCCCAGAAAATATGTAATTTTTATTTTTTAAAATCTATTTTTTATTCATTTTTTCTGTTATTAATAGATTTTATATTTGTTTTCATTTATATTATGCTATTCAAACAGTGATGAAGATTGTTCTGCTTAAAATCATATCACTTTTCCGATGCAGTTTGTGTTTTGTTTCTAATTAAAGTTGAACTTCTCAAATTTATGTTTAATTTTAATAGACATTATTTATATAAATTTTCTCAGAATTATATTCTTTACAAAGCTACCTAGAAATTTTTATTTGTTTATTGATTAATTAACAAAGTTATTTTATTCCAAACCTAAAAAAGTGTATGTTCCGACAAAACGTTTTCGTGTTATATCCCATTTTCATTAAAACCTAAGTAAGATAGAGGTCTGGGACCACTTTTATTAAATTTCTTAGATGAAAAACCGCAAGGAAATACCAAATTTACCCCTCGAATCGTACCCCAAGAATTTTAGTACGGTTTAATTTTACAGATGGAGCAGAAAACAGGACTAAAAGTTTCCTGATCCAAAAATTGCTAAAGAACCATTTTGTGACCTATGTTTATATGAAGTTGTTTTATTTTTGGATTTAGAATCATGTCCCGAGAGATTTCAATGTAATTTGGAATCATTCTGTTTAGAGTAAAGTAAGCTGTTGTTAGCAATTTTTCCCTTTCCACACTTATATGGTTAATATTTACCTTTTCAAAGTACATAACATTGAAAAAGTAAATATTAGATCTATTACTCACAATTAAAATGGGCTGTCTAAAATGAATGTGGCAATGTTTAGCTCCTATCTGCTGTGTAATAATAATAAAAATTTCAATAATGTAGTTTATCATTTTAATGTTTAATTATTGAAATTCATTAGATCAGCTTAAAACACTAAAATAAATGTTTTAAAATTTGAAACAACACAAGTTATATTTATTGAAGGACCTTTGGAGTAAGTGTTCTAAGAACCAGTTTGTTTTGGATTATTCTAAACCTCTTAAATAAAGTGTCTAAAAAAGTTTAAAAATAATCTCACAAAACTGAGCAGGCAAAACTTTTAAGATATTCTTACAAAAATCTGATATTCCATTTCCAAAATATTTATATTCAAACTCAACCATATGTCATATTTAATCAAGAGTAGACGGTCCAGTTTTCCAAAACTGAAATTATAGAATATAACTTATGGCCTTCTCTAATTCTATACCATTGATTTTAAAAATATGAAAAAGTTTATACTGTTATTTCTTATTACTAGCTGCAATAATATAACAGAGATTTATAATTATGATATGTAACCGGCAGCAATTTTGTTTTAATGTCAGCAATATTTGGAAATTGAAGGATAAGTGGAGAAGAGAAATGAATGAAAAGCTCATATCAAATCACTCAAATGATTAAGAATGTGAATTTATGTGCTGTTATTAAAAAAAGTAAATGTATCATAACATCAGTAAAAATCATTTTTTATATTATATTAATAACAATAATTATGAGATAATAGAAACTTACTCATATATTTGTTGTACTCTACTGGGTATCTGTGACTGTGAACTACGTCGGAGTTCATTCACAGCCATCCAAAATCTTATATTCTCATGACTGTATTCTTTTCTCAAATAATTAGTGAATTCTTGAAGTCCTGTAACCAGTAATATTGAGCACAAAGTTAGTAAATATAAAGTTAATTTACTACTATATTCTTTCATTTTTTTTTTTTTTTTTTTTTTTTTTGTCTTCAGTCATTTGACTGGTTTGATGCAGCTCTCCAAGATTCCCTATCTAGTGCTAGTCGTTTCATTTCGGTATACCCTCTACATCCTACATCCCCAACAATTTGTTTTACATACTCCAAACGTGGCCTGCCTACACAATTTTTCCCTTCTACCTGTCCTTCCAATATTAAAGCGACTATTCCAGGATGCCTTAGTATGTGGCCTATAAGTCTGTCTCTTCTTTTAACTATATTTTTCCAAATGCTTCTTTCTTCATCTATTTGCCACAATACCTCTTCATTTGTCACTTTATCCACCCATCTGATTTTTAACATTCTCCTATAGCACCACATTTCAAAAGCTTCTAATCTTTTCTTCTCAGATACTCCGATTGTCCAAGTTTCACTTCTATATAAAGCGACACTCCAAACATACACTTTCAAAAATCTTTTCCTGAGATTTAAATTAATTTTTGTTGTAAACAAATTATATTTCTTACTGAAGGCTCGTTTAGCTTGTGCTATTCGGTATTTTATATCGCTCCTGCTTCGTCCATCTTTAGTAATTTTACTTCCCAAATAACAAAATTCTTCTACCTCCATAATCTTTTCTCCTCCTATTTTCACATTCAGTGGTCCATCTTTGTTATTTCTACTATATTTCATTACTTTTGTTTTGTTCTTGTTTATTTTCATGCGATAGTTCTTGCGTAGGACTTCATCTATGCCGTTCATTGTTTCTTCTAAATCCTTTTTACTCTCGGCTAGAATTACTATATCATCAGCAAATCGTAGCATCTTTATCTTTTCACCTTGTACTGTTACTCCGAATCTAAATTGTTCTTTAACATCATTAACTGCTAGTTCCATGTAAAGATTAAAAAGTAACGGAGATAGGGAACATCCTTGTCGGACTCCCTTTCTTATTAGGGCTTCTTTCTTATGTTCTTCAATTGTTATTGTTGCTGTTTGGTTCCTGTACATGTTAGCAATTGTTCTTCTATCTCTGTATTTGAACCCTAATTTTTTTAAAATGCTTAACATTTTATTCCAATCTACGTTATCGAAAGCCTTTTCTAGGTCTATAAACGCCAAGTATGTTGGTTTGTTTTTCTTTAAAATTCTTTCATTAGTGACATTATTCCAGGCACTGATATATATATATACACATATATCAAATTATGTATGATATAGTCATAAAAATAAAAAGAATAAATTAGTTAAATTTTCATATTTGTACATGAATCTCCAATGATAAAGGGTAAAGGGCTCATCAGAGAAGTGAGAAGTACAAAATAATTAAAATTCATATCAAGGTCTAAATAATTTAAGAATTTGAAAGTTTTTAATCTTGGTTGTTTATGTTAATTCCAAGATAAAATGTTAAATATTAGAGTTCTTATCTTGAAAGAATTACTATTATCAATTATGGTTTAGAAAGCAGCTTTTATTTTTATTGAATGTTATTTTTTCGTTTTCATAAAAATTTCATAAATGTGCACTCTCAGTATAAAATATGTTATGTCATGTTTAAAATAATTACTACTATGTTTGTCTTACTTCACAGAAATGAAAGGATTTATTTATTAAAAAAAAGTTAAAACTGTAATAGGTTTTTTTTTACTAAAAATTGGGTTAATTATATTAACAAGATTACTTTAGATATTAGAATGTAAATTACCTGTCTGATCCGCTACTAGGTCTTCCATTGATAATGCCCATCTTTTTATTCTTTTCTCTGTTGGTATTTCAACTCTAGAAATACAAAAATAAGTTGTATTAAACTCCCTTTACAATTGTTGAGTATGCTGTATTTATATGCTTATTAGTACATAAAATATATGTTCATATCTCTTTAAAAGTAATGTTTCTAAATCTATTTTCCCAGTAAAAAATATTAGAAATAATACTTTTGCTATTTTAATGTTTCATTTGATTTGGTAAAAATTAGTTTTTCTTATTTTATGTGAGTCACAAGATCAAATTATCTGTAAAGAGGGTAGGTTCCATCATCCCTTTGCTTGGTTTCAAAAATTCAAGCATTAAATAAGTCTGTACTACATGAAACAAATATGTAATAAAAAAAGATCACTTATGAGAAGATAATTTACTTATAGATATGTCAATTACCTTAAAAAATTGATGAAATATTCATTTCAGTATATTTACAAAAAAGAGAATGTTTTACTCCTATTTATTGAACAATATAAAAATTACCGTATTTACTCCATCATCTAATGTTAAAATTTAACATTAAGCAGTTTACTCATGATAAAATTGATTTTTGTACGGTTTTTATGATTACCAGTTTATTGTTACCAATTTAATTTTATATCTGTATACATGAATATTTTAAAACACAGATCAACACACACACGCACGCACACACACACATTGAACTCCAATGAATAAATATAATACAACTCTTGTAGTGGGTCTACGTTGCGACTTTAGAATACTAAATAGAAAGTTTTAGAAATAATAGATGAAATGTTATAAACTAAATAGGTTTCTATGAATTATCAGATCAGTTATTTTTTAGTATATATTCGGAAGTCATTTAATTCTAATTTACAACATTTTTTTTAGATTATTACTTCAATTTGTAAAGATTATGAGTCAGCAACTTCTGTGGCAAAGTGACAATATCTCAGCCTTGGATCTCTAAACTTATGTCAAAGTACAAATCTTTGCTCCCCACTCTTTAGGGCATTCATCATGTATATGAAAAAATTGGCAAAAACATCAAATTTTAATTTCAAGCTATGAATTTCACATAATCTTACATATCACCATCAAAGCTTGTCAGATCCATTCTGAGATACTGTCCTAAAATTATTTTTTACTTTTTAGTCCATTTAATTCAGGAGTGGTGATTTAAACATTTTTTTACATATTTTTTATTTTCTACTTTTTAGTGCATTTAATATAAGAGTGGTTTTTAAAAAAGTTTTTTTAATATATATTTTTTTTAAATACCACTAGCAAATTTTACATAATATAATTTGCTTTATGAATTATTTACTGCATAAGCTAAAATTTTTGTATGGGAATATGATATGCAAGTATTGTGACATAAGAAAAGTGCCAAAGCACTTTTCTTATGTCACATGTGAAAGGCTGAGACTCTGCCACAGAGGTCATCATTTAAAAAATAATTTCTTTATGTTTAATAGCATAAATCTAAAGATAATACATATTATTTCATTTAAAACCTATTTAATATTGTATTTTTATAAATAATTTATGAATTCTGATAAGTTAATAAGTTAATTCATTAACTGATAAGTTAATTCATGAATGTTTGCAACAGATTTTCAAGTCAGCTCCATTTTATTGATACTATATTTTTAAAGCAGATTTCTTTCTGTACATAATATATCAGTTGCATTTGATTATAGGTATACACATGTAAACAAAAATTGACTTGAAAATATAGCTATATTTTTGGTCTATAGGGTTTGATATTTTCTGCATCAAGTCTTAGAACTTATTAGCCATTGGTATGAGCAAAAACTGATAAAAAGGTGAAACTGTGAAATTTGCTCACCCATAATTAGCATATCTCAGGGGTGGTTGATATTGTTGTGTTATTCAGCAAATTACATAACAAGGGTTTACTGTATATTGATATCATATAAATATAAACAGAACCAGTGAACCCTGAATCACTTCCAGTGATGTTTGCAGTGAATAAATTAATATTATTTCAACAATTAAATGAACTTACATTACTATAGAAAATCTGTTTAATTACTCTCCAGTTTTTGAATGTTATTAATTTAATTATATACAAGTTTTATGATACTGTGCAGATTAAATTAAATACAGTGTTTTTATTATTATTATTATCTTTTATGACTGTAGGATCACTTTAGTCATTCATTATCCAAGTCTCTTCGATGGGACTGCTTGGGGCCTTGTGGTCCTTCCAGTACTCTTTCATATTTATCTTTGGCCCTTTCAGTGTTTTATTAATATTATTTTTAAATTAATGAAACTAATTTAATGGTATAATATTATATTAGTTTAATGCTTTATTTATTCTTTTAACAAACACGTTTTATTTTTTTACTTGTTCAATTTTAAATTTCTTGTTTGTTATCTGAAAGATGATTTATTTCTGTTTATTATTTTTGTTTTTTTTTTTTTTTTAATTCACTGAGATATCATACTGAAATAAATTAAAATCATGTCCAAATCAATAAATTACATATTAGAGACCAATTATTTTTACACTATCAATATATCAAAATACACTATCAATGATAAGGCAAAATAAATTCATGAGGAGTAACATCCATGTTCATCCCTCACCCACGAAGGTCAGCAGTCACCCACAGAAGGTTAATAATCAGTATTTTTGTTCCATTTATTTACGTACATCTGAACAGAAAAGTGAGTCATTTTATTCAATTTTAAAAAAAATTTTTTTTATTTTCATAATTCCTGGTAATAGTATGATTATTTTTAATTTAAAAATCAATAAAGAAACTTAATTTATTTTTAACAAAGACCTTTTAAATATTTTATATTTGTTTCATGCATTTCAAATATATTTAATTGTTGGAATTGCCTTATTAATATGTAAAGAACATTACAGAAGTTGTTGTATATTTCCATGTATAGTATACAAGTATACTGAATTCTGTCACCAAGAGGCTAAGGGGGTTCCTCATCAAGCTTAGCAATTAAGAGAGGTTTATTATGAGATTAGTGAGTGAAGACAGTGTATATTATATACTGTTTCTCATATAAAGTCTACAGTAATTCTTTGATTAACACTACCTGTGACACATTTTCTTATGGCTGTGATGTATGAAAAGTATCTAAGGTACCTCTAGACAGAGGGTTGCTTTCTCTAAGAATAATGATTTTCACCATACAACTATGACCTGTTGTGAACAGAGAGATGAAGTTACTTATTAGGATGATATCACTTGCATTTTGAAGGACTTTGCACATTGATGTGCAACACTATACAAATATCAGTGATGAAGGCAACAGGAAACTACTTCATTCCCCACTTTCTCCAATAATCCTGCCATGGGATGTTGTTATTCTTAGAAATACCCATGCCACTTTTGTGAATGAATTGTTTTTCATGTCAAGATGATTACAAAGATTAGATGAGAACCAACATACATATGTGTATAAGTTATGACAGTAATTCAGTTTATTACAATTTGCCCTCTCTATTTGTAAAAGAGAATTAAATGAAAACTGTGAAATGGAGAGTTAATAATATTTAGTATTTTTTTCTTTTTTTTTTTTTTTTTTTTAATTATACAATATTGTAATATAAATGGTTGGTATATTTTTTAAACAATCTTTTATCTATTTACAATCAAAATTTTTATATTTCTAATTTTTACTGCCTTGGTGGTACAAGCAGTACCATGTTTGCTCCAGTATCAAAGATCCCAAGTTCAGTTTTTGGCTAGGGTCCTGCAACTTTATTATGAGCCAATCCTAACTTAATCACTAATGATCTTGGTAGTTGATATGAATTACAAAAAAGTTGTTATAATTCATTTATTTTTGTGTTTTTTTTTTAATGGAATTGCAGAATTATAGTATATTTCTATCTTCTCGTCCCCATTACACTATTTGTTGAATAGACAAGAGTTATATATTAATTGCAAATTAATCAATGAGACTGAAACTCAATGTAGAACCTTGAGTAAAGGCAGTAGGCAGAAGGTAAAATTTGAAGTTTTATTCCAGAATTGTCTTTACTAATATAGTTTTAAAACAAATTAAACTACTTAAAATCTATTCTTATTCAGAAATAAATAATTTTACCAAATTAAATTTTTTTATTACCTGATATAATTAATAAATAGACATTAAATAATTACATATAAAAAAATAAGTGGATTATTACATAGGGCTGTTGAAATGCCAAAATGCTGGATCTTCACTTAGCCAAGGATTAGAAGGTTGAGCACCACTAAGTATTGGATCATATTCAAGGTAGGTTTCACAGTTTTGTAATAGACTTTCAAGAGCCTGAGATACTTTTACCCTTGTTCGATTTAGACAACTTCTTAAAAATTCTACCTGTAAAATTAAAACAATCAACACAAATGATAAATTCTTGGGGTATAAATTTAAATTGCTTAATAATTGTATTTATTAGTTTCTTTACATGTACATCTATAAGATAAAAAAAAGAATCTTATATAAATTTTTACCTTATCAGTCTATGAAATTTATTCTGCTTAAGTATTAGCAAGTGTCAAAGGAACTTTTAGTATGAAGAAGTTCAATTTCAATCAATTTGCTTGTCTTTAAAGAAAACTCTTAAATCTTATCTTGGATTTCTTATCCAAAACAAACTTTCTAGTCTCAGACACCCTTTCATGTCAATTAATTAAATCACATCAGTCAAAGTTTTGTGATTAGATAGATTTTCAAATATGATTAATAACATTAAGTAACAAATCAACATTAGTAACTACTCAATGTAAGTTTAACTGGATCCTATAGGTCCTTAGAAAGGTAATAACAGTTAATTGGTATTGATACTAACTATGGTTTGTTCAAGATGTTGAAACTACCACAATTAGAGGGAATCTATAAGTGAAATGATTTTCCTATAACACTTTTCCTTCATTCCTTATTCCTTGGACCTTCCATTCCTGCAGAGGTCCTATTGGACCTCTGCAGGATTGAAACGATTCTGCCTGTGGGATTGTGTAGGGGACTGTTCTCTGTCAAACATTTTCACAAAAAGTCAAACTAGAAGCTAAGATACGCTTTGTTAGTAAGAACAGTCTTCTATTTCTCTTACGATCTAAAATCTTCTCAACCAACTGATAAATTTTGTTATTAGATATTGTTAGTAAATTCTTTCTTTCTTCTAAACCTTTCCGAAAGTATACTTATACAGGTTCTCTTTTATTATATAAGAATATGTTTTTCAGTACTTTCTGATCTCTTTTTCAGTACTCTTTGTCTGAAGAGGAGTCATTATCTTTTATATATATATGAAATAAAATAAAATTATATATGTGAAATAAAATGTTATATACTTTTAAAAGTGTGTGTATGTAATTTAAAAGGTGTACGAGTAAGTCATATATGGTATCCACATCAGATTTGATGAAACATCTGATTCTTTAATATTAATTGAAAATTATAATGTAGAATCTGTTGATTTGAAGTATCGTTTTGTTTTTAGCTGTTTGTGGTTGTGTTTAAAAATTAATTTAAGATGAGTGCTCCTTTGTCCGATTGCACTAAGGGAAATTAATGCAGTATGAAACCAGAAGGGATTGGTAAATTAGTTTTAACAATATGAAGAGTTGTTTGAGTGGAACAAAGATCCTAGAATGAATTGATGGGTTAAAAATATTAGAATTTTTGTGTACAATAAACAACTGAAAGTTAGGCCATCAGCTTGAAAGTTAAATATGACAATATTTTGCGGTATGTAAGATCAGTTTTTATTTACTTCACACCTAAAGGTGAAACCATAAAAAGTGAAAAATATTGTGTCACTGCTATCACTGAAGGCAAAATACAAGTCCGAAAGGTGTGTAAATTTTCAAAAGGTTTAATTTTATTTCATGGTAACAATTGTCCTCATACACCCATAATAACAAAATTTTGCCTTCAAGATTTCAGTTTGGACTTCTGGATTATCAGTCTTACAATCCTGATTTGGCTCCAAGAACGAAATTAAATGCTTGTTGAAAAATAGACTGAGTGCATAGAAGGAGGGAGGGTATTGAAAATAAGCATAATTTTTTTAAGTGGAAATAAAAGTAAATGGTTTTTTAAATTTCGCTTTACGTTTTGACTTACTCTCTTGCGTATGTATTACTTTCTCGATGAATATAGCTAGAATAGCTATATTGAAAGGAAAACTATGATGATAGTACAAAAATATGGTAATGGTATTTCAAATCTTACGTTTTAGGGTCCATCTCGTTCATCTACACAAAAAAAAAACATATTTATGTAAGGATGTATATGCGTACGTATGTAGGAATTTGTGTCGCATGCTTTTAGCTTTATCTCAGATTGCCCAAAACGATTTTCTCCAAATTTTGGCTCAAGAAATTCTAAATGTGAAGTATTGATCATGTTAATTTTTTCTCAGAATTCTTTTAGGGGATTGGAGATATTGTGAAAAAACCAATTTCGATTTTCTTCAGACACTTTAGAAAACGTTTTCTCTGGCAGATTTTATACCTGAATTGTATAAATAGATCAAAAAATCTTTTTTCAAAATTATCAACCCCCAGCTTTTAAACCTGAATTAAAAATATATATTTTTTTTTGTCTTTTTACTCTATCTCCCTTCGGTTTTAATATATATTTTTTTTTGTATTTTGTACATTATATAGGCCTATCAAAAAATGTCTACAATTTTCCAAAATTATAAACCCCGAACCTTAAACAAAGAAAGCTTTTTGAAAATTTTTACGTTCTTGTTTACCTTTTATTAGAGAGGGGGGAGGTAGATTTAGAGAAAATCAAATTAAACCTTAACATATGAATGAATATTTTTAGAATTTACTTAAATTTACTCCCCACCTTTAACAAATGCAATATTCTGATTTTTTTTTGTTGGCTTTAACTCATTTCATTTTTACTTCCTTGTATGAATTAAAGGAATTATTATGATCACGAAAAATGTCGGTTATCAGATTTCAAGGAAAATATCCGTTTTGACTAGTTTCGACATGATGTCTGTATGTACCTACATATGTATCTCGCATAACTCAAAAAACGATTAGCCGTAGGATGATGAAACTTTAATTTAGGACTGTTGTAACATCTAGTTGTGCACCTTCCCTTTTGATTGCAATAAACTGAACCAAAATTGTCCAAAAAGCCCCAAAATACAAAAAATTGCATTTTGAACTTTTTATTAACTGCAGTAATAAGCCCTCATTGAGAGATTTTAACGATATGTCATATGTGGTACTTATTTTCATTGGTTCCAGAGTTATAGTCAAATAAAATTCTAATTAATGAAACATTTGCATCTTAAGAGGGGAAGACACAACAGTTTAAAAACGACTTCATCTCCTTTTCTGTTTTTTTTAAATTTAAATATATAGATTTACTAATAATTATTAACCTCTGATTGTAAAAAAAGTTTTACAATAAATAATAATTCAATAACAATATAAAAAAAAAAAATGAAAAAGTTTTTATTTTTTCATTTTTTTATTATTTTTTTAATTATTAATGAAATAAAATTTTATGTACTTTTCATTTTAAAAAATGTGTTCATGTAATTTAATAGGCGTACAAGGAAGTCATGTGGTGTGCAAATCAGCTTTTTATTAAAAGGAGGAACTTTAAATTTTGTTAAGGAGGGCTTTTAAATTTTAAGATAAAAATTTTCACTTTTTTTCTTACTTTATATAAATTCTCATTTTTTTGTTACTCTTATTAAATGAATTTTTCTATTGCTTTATTGTTAATTAGTCTTGTTGTCCTTCAAAGACAACATGTGTTTATTACGAATGTATAATTAATTAATACAATAATGTTATATATATGAATTACAAGTTCAAAGATTATAATAAAAATAATTTATATTATAAATGAAATAAAGACTTTTATTTGTTTGAATGAACCAGCAAATAATAGAATTTTTAGAATAATTAAACCTAACTGAGGTAATGAACCAAGGAAGTATATTATTCCACAATCTTACCTCTCTTCTTACATCTTGTGAATCCCTTCTTCTTCTTGGAGCTGTACCACCTCTATTACGTATCGGAACTGGTTCTAAACTGCTTGTAAAGCCTGGAGGTGGCCGATGCACTCGCCAATAAGCTCTCTCTTGACTATCGCTTACAATTTTTTCTCCCTTTTTTCTATCTTTTGCTAATCTTACCTAAATCATAATTTCAATTTTCCTGATTAAATAGAATAAACTAGTCATAACATTTGTTTAATAATCTGATAATTATAATAGTTGACCTTTTTTGATTTATGTGATATACTATCTTCACTAGGATTAAGTGTCTTACTAATATTTGTCAATGATGATAGTATTTCAGCATCAGTGCCAAAGTTCACTTTTAATATGTAGTAAATTTTGATATTTAACTTTTTTTGTGTTTTAATGATACATGTAGCTTTTTAATTAAATTTTAATTACCTGCAATCAATACTAGTATATCTTATTTACTTATAGAAAAATCTAAAATAAAGAAATTTAATTTAAAAAGATAATTATTATTCTTAAATGATATTCTTTCTAATTTATATTTCAGTTAAAATATTTTCTGTACAATTACATAAAATTAATTAATTTATTTACATACATAATTTACTATTAAATCATTCCCTGATAGAAATCAAGTATTGTTGGTGGTATACATATGCGGACAACCCAACTATCATTCGAGCAAGTATCAATTATTACAGCATACTAGAGGATTTATCATTTACGCATCAGATCCCTTTTCAATTTGCAATTTCACTTAATTGATTTGATATACTACACGACATCATGTATAGTAATATAATGAGAAGGATAGAAATTAACACAGAGGTTAGAAACAAAAACTTGTTATGTTATCTCAATTAAGTATAATAATATTTATTTCATTAATAAAAATATAATTTAAATTTATATAAATTAATTAAATTTGTAAATTACAATATTCAAATATGAATATACTTAACAATAATATAAATCGAGATTTATAAAAACATAACATGAATATTAATCCAAAAACAAGTAGCTTGAAGTAGAAAAAATATGTATCATCAGTCATAAGCAAAATTCTGATAGATTATCAAAAACAATAATTAAATTAATGAAAATATATGGTTATAACATAATAAAGTTGTAATTATTCAAAGTTGATTTAAAAATATTTGTTTGCTGAAGTTTGCCCAATTTACTGAGAAAGCATCACAAAAATAAAAAATGTCAACACCAAAATAAAGTTACCTCACTGGTATGAAGTAAAGCACATTTACTTATCTGTTTTATTGATCAGCTGAATTCCTTACAACCAGATGGTCCAAAACATCTGGAACATCTGAGAAAATAGAATCCTGGTATCTAAACAGTGTGATGAAGATAAAAAACAATAACTAAATCCATGTTCAGTGGATCACTCTGTGTTACCATAGATCACCAAAAATACAATAGAAATGATAGGTGTTAGGACTGCACTTCTTGTTATTCTTTGTTGTTATTCAATTGATATTACTTAATTTAAAAAAAAAAAACCTTTAGTCAAAAATTAAATAATATCTTAGTTAAAATTAATTGTTGACAAAACTTGGTTGTTGTTTTTTCATTCCTACTGCTTAAAAAACTTATCCCTGATGGGGAGTCTTACTCTTTAAGACTTTGGGGTTTGACATCCCCACAGCCCTAGCCTATGCAGATTTTCTTCCTACTGCACTCCAAGCTGTTGAACTTTATACACTATACACCTACACTACATCAAGAACACTACACAAATTACAACACATACCCTTACATAACTATATAACAACATCCTACACTGATTCTTCTTACACTTACACTCGGTGGTATTGCAACACCTTACGAAACGCAACCATAACCCAAGGATGAAACTATCATGCTGATGGGTGGAGAATGGTTCCACGTAGTGATTCTTAAATGATGTCGTCCTCTGCACACCAGGGTGAAACCAGTTGTTTTCACCTCTAGCTCCAGTACGCCTGCGTTCTACTGGAGTGGTCCGTTATATCACTGGTAATCATGGGAACTGTATGTATGACAGTCCTAATTAAAACTTTTTCAGTGGTTGTTGGTCCACTTGAAAAAACCAACAAACTGGGGAGTTTGGAGAGACTTTGACCAATGTTGTCAGCTAAAGATGTATCTAACAAAATTGAAACAAGAGACGTTCCAAAGAGTGGTAAATTAGCAAGTGTACGGTTTCTTATAGTTAAATACGAGGAAGGTAAATCCTTTGCAAAGGTTTCCCTTCCTTTCTAAGAAATAAATGTGTGATAACAGCCTGTGGGTCTCTGAAATCTGTTAAGAAGCTTAGGACTGGTACACTACTGACTGGAATATGTAGTGAAAACCAATGCTAAAAACTCCTAGTGCTTAAGAATATAGGTAAAGATGCAGTGATAGTTAAGCACCATAATATACTAAATTTCAGCAAGGGAGTGATTTTTTGCGATGACTTGTCCGGTATTGAATTATCAGAAATATCAGAAGAGCTATCATCGCAGGCTGTCAGTTCTGTGCAGAGGATTACGAGAAAGGAGGATGGTGTTGATGTTCCAATGTCTTCACTCATTCTAACCATTTCTGCTCCTACCGTTCCTGACTGAATAAAGGTTACCTTTTTGTCTTGTGCGACCATATATACCAAACCCAAGCTGCTGCTTTCAGTGTCAGGGTTTTGGTGACACCAAAATTGGTTACCAGAAGGAACAGGTTTATGCAAAAACTTGTATGTTGCAGCCATATGGGACATGAAGATAGCACATGCGCTGAAAAAGAAAAAAGTAAACCCCTCATGGCTGCTGTTAAAGCATTAAGTACTGGCGAGAAGATAACCTCTGCCAGAAAAACTGGTGGTGGTTTATCTAAATTCACATCAGTTGTTACACCAACACATAAAGTTCCTGCTGCACCAATTATGCAGCAAACAACCAAGATCCGTGTGAAGGGATCTATTAAAACATCATCATCTGGAACAGCATCTTTGTCCTCCCAGGCTTCCAAGTCCCATCTATCATCTCGGAGAATATCACTGAATCTTGTTGCATTCATCAGGGGTTTCCTCAGTCATCGGGCCTTTCGAGTTCGAGTTGGAATGACGATATCCAAAAATTTCACACTAGAAACGGAATATCTCAGGGAAGTGTCCTAAGTTGTTACTTTGTTTGCATAGCGATAAATAGTATTGGTTTGCTTGGCATTTCTCCCAATTCCACCCCATTCAGTCACCCTAAAGCATAAGACCGAATGTCTGTGCCAGAAACGGCACTGAGCCTTAAAACAGTTTAACGACCAGTGTGCTAACTAGCTCCTAGAGCTAACCTAAAAACATAAATAGTATAACAAATGGCGTGTGAAAACCCATAATGTATTCTTTATTTGTAGATGATATTCCTATTTACGTAGCATGTAGAACGTTAGCTATTGCAGAGAGGGTGCTTCAAAACACAATAACCTGCTTAGAGTTGTGGTGTAAATCTACTGGGTTCACGTTTTCCCTGGAAAAAATGAAGTGGATTTGCTTTTTCCAGTTGAGGGAACATGTTGACCCTTACTGTATATACATGATGAACAAGTTGAGGCATGCACGCGGGTTAGATTTCTAGAAATGTGGCTAGACCAACGATTAACGTGGGTAACTCATTTGAAGGAGCTGAAGGTAAAATGTCTAAAAATGTTAGATATGCTGAGAATTCTATCTAATACTAGTTGGGGAGCCGATTGTATACAAATGTTGCACTTCTACCGAGCTCTGGTCTGTTCTCACTTTGACTACAGCTGGTGTCTTATTTGTTGGCACAGGCCACCACTCTAAAAATGCTCGATGTAGTCCATCATTTATTTGTCCGTCTTGCTATAGGTGCATTTCGCTTAAGCCCTGTGGTAAGTCTGCTGGTGGACAGTGATAAGCTATCTCTTTGGAATAGACAAAACCAAATGATATGCTCCTATGTAGCTTGTATTAAAGTGCAACCAAATCATTCAACCTTTGATGCAGTATTCTCCAACCAGCATGTTAATCTATACCAGGAATAGCAAAAATCTTCCCCTTACTAGGCATCAGAGCTTAACACCATTTCTCAGCTCTAAATATACAATTACCTTCAGTCCTTACTGTTGCTCCATGTTATTACCAATTACCCCGTTGGCGGCCTTCTCTTGTAAATTACTGCTTTGGTCTTTGTCGCTATGATAAGAAGAACACAATTCTGGTTAAATTACAAGAAAAATTCTATAATCTTTAAATAACTTGAATCCTGATGCTAAAGTATACACTGACTTCTCTAAAAACAGTAATTCTGTTGTGGTTGTGCTTCTATGGTTGGCAACAGAACATACATGTTTGGCCTACCCAGCATCATCAGTAGTTTATTATGGAAACTGTATGCTATTAATAAGGCCTTAAATAAAATTAGCTCAACATTTCAGCACGTACCTGTCTCTTCAGATTTCATTTGTGCCTTACAGGCGATTGGTGATATGTACTCCAGACACCCTATTGTTGTGTGATCAGTGTGTTATTTTTCAAATGACTGAGCTTCTGCTGGGCCCCTAGCCATATTGGAATTTCAGGCAATGAGCATGCTGACAGTGCAGTAAAACAGCCTTGTTTCCAGTCTAATTTCACTAATCACATTGCTTAGAACGATCTTGGCTGTTTTTTGAAGAAGGTGGTGGTTCATCTTGAGTGGCAAAGTGAATGGAATGCTACCACCAACGACAGCCATTACTGACTTTGGTGACCTACAAGTTAATCCCAAAGATGACAGCTATTCCCAATTATTTTCTTATTTTACATCAAGACTAACTCAAGTATTCCATTTTATCTTTATTTAGCAGTATTTATTTTAATCTTCCTTGAGATAGAACAAAAACATGTTTTTGTTCCATAGATTAGAATGCGATCATATTTGAGTATTATCCAGAATTTTATAATCTGGCAATTGAGAAACCATCTGCTCATATGTATCAGTAGCAAATAATTTTTATTTCATATAACAGTTTTGTTTTTTTATGTATTCATGCTTGTTATGGTCTAAAGTTTGTTATACGAGGGCTATTCAGAAAGTAAGGAACGTTTCCACCTGACGCCGCCAATCGCGTATATATCGGTTTGCTCGTGCTCGGCACCTCAGTCAGCGTCCAGCCGTGACAACGGGAATATCTCCGCACTGCCCGTTTTTTTTTTATATACAAATTTGAAATGTGTGCTGCAATCGAAAATCCCGCCAGTTGTGAGGCGCGGTCTGTGATTCGTTTTTTGTTGGCAAAAAACTTAAAACCAATAGAAATTCATCGGGAACTGTGTGAAGTGTACGGGAACAACCCGTGAGTGAAAGTTCTGTCAGGAAGGGGTGCATTCAGTTTAAAAATGGCCGAACAAACGTTCGGGCATTGTGACTGAACATCTGGTCTCCAAAGTTGACGAAAAGATTCGTGAAAACCGCCGTTTCACAATAACTGAGCTTTCTCTATGTTTCCCACAAGTTTCACGGACTTTATTGTTTGAAATTGTTCCACAGAAGCTAGGCTACAACAAATTTTGTGCAAGATGGGTGCCAAAAACGCGTCACTGAGTGGTTGAGATCACAGGCGGCAGAATTCTATGACACATGAATTTCAAAGCTTGTTCACCGTTATGATAAGTGCCTGAATTTGTATGGTGATTATGTTGAAAAGTAGTATTTTAGTCCCTCTTTCACATGTATATAATAAAAAGTTTTTCTTTTACTTAGTTTTTTAAAATTCCAAAATGTTCCTTACTTTCTGAATAGCCCTCATAACATATTTGTTTTTAAAGTGGTCAAATTTTAAATATGCAGCATATTAATATTATTTTTTTAATACTTCTTCTAGATATTGATATTTTATTTTTTGATGTTCATTACTTGTTTATCTTGGTAAAAAAAAAAAAAACTTTAGTCAAAAACTAAATAATATCTTATTTAAAATTAGTTCTTGATATGATAAAACATTGTTGTTTTTTTTCCATTCCTACTGCTTAAACAACTTAGGAGAGATAAATTCCTCTTCACTGCATTTTACATTATAAAACTAATTTTACTATTTCAGAAATATAGACTAACAAAGGACAACTATATTGTATTCTAATGGGAAGTACATCATGGACTGTGGTTTCCAGATTTGTAGTTTAATTTCTTTGGACTTTTTTCTAGTCAGAGAAAATGTATAAAAGAATAACTCTTATAATCAAACTGAATATCAAAGACAAAGTACAACAGCATCTAAAGGACCTAAATACTATATATTTTACAGATATTTAAAAATATGTTAAGGCCTGTTAATCAATAAATGGAAGATATCTATAGTACTTAATACAAAAAAGAAAATAATTTTGTTTTCTTAATATTAGAATCATCCTTAAACAGGAATTGCTAACCCATTGCCTGTCAGGCTACAGATCCAACAAAATATTCTGAGCAAAGCCTGCCAGCTAGTTATCTAAACTGCTGGGTGAGTTATTTTTTTTTTAATAAAATTTTTGTCATCAGTAATTGTAGGAGAGAATGAGACAATGCAACAGTATTTTATTATATGCATGAAAATTTCATATCAATTTTTATATTAATTTTTAGTTTGCAGCCACTGCTATGTTTTAGTTAAGTATTTTAGAGCATTACTGAGTAGTACAAGTAACAGTACATGAAAAATAGATAGTTAAATAATTACATAATTCAGAGGAAAGAGGTCATTGGGTAACTGAATTCACTACTGCAGTCAAAAGATATATGAATAGATACTTAGCAAGGGATTTGGAAGGGTATTATGTAGAACAATAATGATGTATGGAGCAGTGAATTAGGAGATAACAGAAGATGGTAAGTGATGAAATAGGGCACTTGAGAAGAATTCTCTAGAAATTGTTGAGACTGTGCGTCTTGAGTGAACATATAAGAAAAAAAATTGAACATCAGACTCATTTTGAATGACATTGAATCAGAAAGGCTTCTATAGTATGGACATATGTGCCAGATGGAAGATGGCCTAATAGACTGGTGGGAAGAAAATGGTGACCACACCATTTTCTTTCCACCATGAAAGTGGATGATGATATTGTTGATGCAGTGAGGAAGAATTCCATTGGAATGTAGTAGGGGATTGAAGGATTTGGAATGCAGGAAATACTCTATTTAACATTATAATACTGAAATTTATAACATTTTTTTTGCTGTGATAGCAACTTTCATTTTCTTCTATTATATTTATATAATCTTATCTATGAATCAAACCTAAATAAAACAGCTGATTTACATATACACAAGTTTTATAATTTTAATGTAACGTTAAATTTAGTTTATAACAATTTATATTTAAAAAAATTCTGAATATTGTATTTTTAATTATAGGGTATGATAATCTTATATAAAGTGTGTTATGTTATATGAAAATATTTTTAGCAGGTAGTGGGAATTTGATGAGTTTGTCATAATGACCCAATTAATGACTATTGAAAATTTGTTGGTCTTGGCTTAAAGATAGAGCTTTGAGACACACTTCTTTTCTGATTCATCTTTTTAACTGATTTTTTTGTTGTTGAAAGAAATGACTGAAAATTCATTAATCTGGGTTGTACTTAGATATACTCTAATTAATGAAAATAACTGTTATTCATTTTACCTGTTCTTCTGCTTGCATGCTGATGAAGTCCCATTTGTTTTGAAGATTCTTTTTGAGACTGGCCAGTGCTTCCTGTAAATGACATTAAAGAACATATCATAATATTATTTTATAACTAAATTTATTTGAACTAAGCTATTAAAAATTTGAATAATATCTCTTTATTCAACACAAGAGATAACAGTTTTGAGATAATAGAGATTGGAAAATTCATCACAACACTTCAGCCCATGCATCACAACTAATCCAAATATTCTTGGCAAAACATGGGATTGAACAACTTCAGCAGGCTCCTTATTCATCATTCATGGCTCCCTGCGATTTTTGGTTCTTTTTTAAATTTCTTTTAAAAGGAAAGAGATTTGTAGACACAGAAGGTATCAAAAGAAAAACAATTAGAGAACTTACAGTGCTCACTAAAAATGATTGAAAATGCTTTCAACAAGGGAAACATCACTGGGATAAATGTGTTACATCAAAAAGGATCTACTTTGAAGGGAACATCTCATTAAACTAAATAGGTTTAAGTATTTTTGTTTTTATGAGCCAAGATCGAATACTTTTTGATCATTTCTACTGTAGTATATATTCTTTTTATTTTTCATTTATCAGAAATGAACAATCTCATCCATGAGAAATGGAAAATTTAATAGAAAACATTAATAATTTTTTTTTTTTTTTTTTTATGTAGTTGATGTGATTTTGGCATGAAATATTATTTCATTTTATTTTAAGTCACAGAGTAATTAAAAAATATGTATCTAATAACTCCATTTAAATGTATAGTTCATGTATGAAACATGTACAGCATCATTGTTGTTAAACCACAACAATGGTGTCAACCTCTGCTTCACTAAGAGCAAAGTCCTCTGGCAGCCACCAACCTGCCTTTAAAATCTCACATGAATCCTCAACTAACGCATTCACACTTACAAACATCTATACATTATGGTATAATTAGAACTGAGTAATAAAATGAAGCACATTTGATTACTTTATATATTATTATTATTATCATTTTTTTGTTATTCATATGTTTGAATTTGATTTGTTTTTTATTAATTCATATATTTATTATTTATTTACACAAAGATATTGCTCCAGTTGAAGCCCCTATACACTGGTGCTTAGAATATGTGTTCCTTAGCTTCACCATTGTGTAACTATATAGAAAAAGAGAACAGTTTCAGAACATTTTAGGTAAAAACTTAACAAAATAATATTCAATAAATTTTTTATACAGATTCTTGAATATATATCTAAACTCTCATTACACATATATATTTTAATATATGTTAAATTTGCAGTTATTTTGTATAATAAATATTTCAAGTAATTATGAAAACAATGTTAGTAATAGATGTAGAAATTAAAACTTGGTGGAATCTAAACTAGATTTTTTTGCAGTTCTACTCAATACAGAATTTTAAAAAAGGAATGCAGTGTTTTTTATTATAATAACAATAGAAAGAAAATTACTTTCCGTTCTGTAATTTTTCCTTCCTATTTCGATCAAGTATTCACTCCTTCACTCCTGGGGAGGTGAAGTAGTATTGAAAAAAGAGGGCTCCACCAATAATAGATTATTTTGAAAACATTAACTGAGAGTGGGAATTCCCAATGCAATACATTGATTTAAACTACCTACTTCATTGTTATAAAATATTAACACATATTCAAATCATTTTTTCTACTTTCCTGGATATAACCTAATGTTGCTGCAGCAGCATAACTGTTAAAGGAAAGTATTGCAATTGGCCATAATTTTGAATGTCAGGGTTTTTTTGCAAATTTCAAAGTTTCAAAACACCCTTAGCCCAAAAAAACAAAATAAAATTATAGAATTTTCCAGATGATGTATGTATGAATGTTTTACATTCATGTACATACATTCAGTGTACATCATAAGTGTGTTGATGAACTACATTTTAAATAATATTGTTAGACTGGCTCAAAATAAATGTTTTGAATGTGACAAAAAATTTCTATACATAGAGCACTTATGTCATCAAATACTGGGGAAAATTAAAAAAAGAGGAGGGATAGTTTTTTGACTTTTTGAAAAGTGGTCATAGAAAAAAAAAGAATAATAATTATAATCATTAACAACAATGATAATACTATAATTAATAATAATAATAATTATTATAATTAATAATATTCACAATTTTTATTTTCATTTAATTTATTTAATAAAATTATTCATTTCATGACACTAAATATTGTTTGATTTTTGCATTTATAAAAGTTGAATAATAATATTTACAGTTTTTATTATTTTTATTTATATTTTTGGGTTCATAACTTTACTGAAGTATTCAACAGGTCTAGCAGTTAACTCATCATCGTAAATCACTTGTTTAACAGCTGATTTTTTAATTCAAAGGTTCTGAGGTTCAAATTCTAATAAAAGTTATTTGTTTTTATACAGAATTGAATACTAGACAGTGGATACTGGTGTACTTTGATGGTTGGGATTCAATTAACCACACATCTCAGGAATGGTCGGCCTGAGTCTGTACATGACTACACCTCATTTACATGTCATACATATCATCCTCATCTCATTGGGCTGTGGGGGATTACTTATTCACTAATCGAACAGATTGCCAGCTACACATTAGGAAAACAAAATAAAAATATTACTTCACAGAAGTATTCAGATTAAATTAATAATGTCTGTTAATTATTATTATTATTATCATACCATTTCGTATTCCTCAAGGCCGTGCCGCTGTTTGTTCCGAAGTGTACGTTTTGCTAGATAGATGGCATACTCAACATTATCTGGGCTACGATGTTGCCATGGCCAATAGTATGGAGTCTAAAAATGAACAAGTAAAATAAATAAATACTTGTACATGATAATAAGGAAATAAATAAGTATATACTTAAGTACATAAATGAGGATGCTAAAAATTCATTTTTACTAGTGTTATCTAAAACTAATCAATCCAGTAATAATGTTTTTATAAAAGGAAATTTTTAAACTTATTCTAACATATTATGATAGAAGAGTTTTTATTAGTTAGTAATGACATGTCACCAAACTCTGTGGTGGAGTGGTAGTTTTGTCTTTTATCTAAAAATTTCTGAGTTCAAATCCCACTCAGGCTTGGCATTTTTCATATGATAAAAACATTTCACATCACACTCCCATAAAGAAACCTTAAGCTTATGAAGTAAATTGACAATAAAAGTACTGAAAATAAACAATTAAAGGCACTTATTTAGATGAAAACACCTAATGTTTTTTTCTGATGTCTGTGAACAGTGACATTTAAGTTTAAGTATGTCAAATAAAAAGTAGTTTTGTACTAGTAGTTTTGTAGTTTTAATACTAAAATTCCTTTTTGCACTCTTTTTATAAACAATGTTGACAAAAACGGTTAATTGTTTAAAAACGTTTATTTAAAATTTACAAGTTAACTATTCTAATCCTGTATTATACAAGTTACAGATTTCTACGTATTTCTCATAGTTACAGATGATGACTATGAATTAAATTGCAGAATTTCTTTAGTTCTACCTAACCATTTCCTTAAAAATCATTTCCATAACTATGGATATTATTACAAAGACTTTATAATTATTTGTTTTTAACCATTTTTGGGCATATTTTTTAAAATTATGAAATTGGTGCTCCATACTGCATGCACTATTGGCGTCTGGTTTTCTTTTTTTTTTTAAATCACCATCAGTAAAATATAATTGTTATCTCACTGTTAGATTATTTTATCTTAGAATATTTATGAAATTGTAATTAATTTTATTAAATTTAATATATTAATATTTATCTAACAAAAATTAACTAACCGTTTTTCATTTTTTTAAAACAAAATTGCTGCAAAACAATTCTATTGTCACAGTCCTTTTATTAAATAGAAATTTAAAAAAAAATGAAAAGAGAAATCTTGTAATAAATATACAAAAAAAAAAAATTGTTATAAAAAGTGAAGTACAATGAAAGTTATAAAGTTCAAAAGAGAATAATATAAAATCAACTAGAGAGATAAACAAAATAATCTACACACACTTACAGGGATGCAGTAGTATGTAGTGCTAATGTAATAATATTATTTATAGCTCAATAAGAAATTGATTATAAAAGAATTTTGAATATTTTGTGGTCAGATAATTCAGATTAATCAGAAAATACTGAAGATGACAGTGTTCAAGAACTGTTTTTATATTACCATAATAATTTTGTTGAGCACAATTTAATTATTTTACTTATTTAGTGATTGTATGTTGAACATTTAATTTCAACTTCTAATCATTTTCTAGATTACTAGAGGTATTAGGATTAGGTACCTAATCTTTAAATGCTCTCATTTAAAGATTATGTCTTTTTTAAATTTTCTTTTGTTGGTTTTTGTAGTATACATTCATATTTTACTGATCCTTGGCTGGAAAATATAACTGTAAATTTATGATAACTAGAATTTCACAAAAGCATAAGTTTGCAAAGATACTTGGAAAAGTACATTTGTGTATAATGTTGCAATGGATTGTAGAGTCTTTGGCTGGTTTAAGTTTAAACCAAAACTCAAAATGCATTCCTCAACATTATTTAACTGGATTGTAAATCCATCAACATTAGTTTATGCAAAGGAATCCTATATTTTTATTGTTCTGTATATAATATGGAATGGATAAATAATAATTTCCAAGACTTTAATGCAACCTCCTATTGTCATATTAAAATTGTTATAATAAACATATCTTACCTGAAACCTATACAAAGATCCATCATCTTTCACGACCAAATTCTTAGAGTCATTAACAGGAAAGAAGTAGCCATACTGGCATAACTGATTGGCTAAATGGACAGCCTCCACTGTAAATAAAATAAGAAATAAATTTAACACAAATATCTTATAATTGTTCATATTTCATAACTTTTAGTCGAAAATGAAGATATAGATATAATCAAACAAGAAGAAATAATAAATGATAATTGTTTAAACAGATCTTGCTTATATACAACCTGGTCAAAAGAAACCTCTGAGTTACCTTTTTAAAAAATATTTTGATGAATTTTGCTTTGCTTCCATTTAAGATGGCCCCTTTGACTGTGAAAAATATAAAATTTCATCCAAATATGTATAAGCATCCTAGGAGATATAAACATGTAAACAATTATTCTACTCTTTGAGTAAAGTTTTGAGATACGGGATCCATGGTGACCATATCTCCTCACCTTCTTGACTAATTGTAACCAAAACTAAATGCCATCAATGCCTTATACACAAAAATCATTCTGGCAAATTTCATCCAAATCAGTCCATCCAGTCCAAAGTTCAAACAAAGAAACAGGCCCACCACATACATGCATTTTCCAATTCTAAAGTTGTGAATTTTTTTGGCTAGAGAGCATCATGAATCGCCAAGGTCTGCAAAAAACTCTGGCATGCAAAATTTGACCCAATTCCGTTATATATAGTATGCTGTACAGCTATACATATTGATTTTTTGTTAGTGTTACATGCGCTATCTTAGCTCATTCTAATAGCGAAAATAATTTTAAAGAATTGTTATTAGATGGGTCAGGAAACGCTCCATTAACGAGTTACAGCTAGAAAGGGGTGAAATAAAACCTGAAATTCTAGAAACCCAAATTAAGTGATAACTTGATGGTTTCTTATGGTTTTTGGTCCGAAAAATAGAATAAAACGGGTTCCAAAACCATATCTCTAGTATTTTTCCTAAAACAGAAAAATTTGTTGTCTAAAAACACGTTTTTTATGTCTGTAATACAAAAGCTTTGTTAAATGATTAATATACGTGTAAACTTTATTTTAACGACTTGTAAAGGATTTAATTCTGAGAAAACTGATGTAAATTAGCCCAATAAAAAAACAAATACAAGTTCAATAAATTTTATTTTATAACTAACACTTAAAGTATGAAAAAGAATGGATTACATGCACAAAGCATGTTTGCTTTCCTACAAAGTGCAGTCATAAAAATATTTGTTGTATTAAGGATAAAAATAAAATTTAAAAAAAGTAATAAAATAAAAACCCAGTACTAATGTTATTCAGTCAATAACGTTTATCTATCGTTCTTGAATTCAATGTCAAATTGAAAATTTGAGAAATTATTATTTCATAAGTTGGTAACACAGAAACAGCTGGCAAACGTACCATGTCATCAGTGTATTGCATGTAATGCGGTACCGCTGTCAATTATTGCCAGTACAGTATAGTTTAATTAAGTGCGTGCATATATTTGTTTTAATTAGTGTCATACTCCAGCAATGCTTTTGTTATTTACGACTGAATAATACGCCGACATAAATATGGTATTTATCTTGGGGATGTGTGATGGAAATACAACCGCTGCTGCTGTAGAATATCAAAAATGTTTTCCTAACCGCACAGTTCTAAATCGTAAAACAGTGGAACATTCCAAACGGTACGAGATACGGGTATTAGTATTCACCGCGACCGTTCTGCCCACCATGATGTCGATATTGATGAAACGATATCGAGGCTACTCAACGCAGTCCGGCTGTTAGTACACGACGCCTTAGCGGTTCTTAGTAACATAGTCTATGGTATGGAGGTTCCTTCGTAACAACAAGCTGTATCCTTACCATAGCCAAAGAGTACAAAATCCTCAAATAAGAGATCCTCCTTTTCGTTTGTAATATTGCCACTGGTTGAATTAGAACCGTCGATTGAACAAGTTCATTTTATTTACTGACAAGGCTCAGTTTACTCGAGACGGCATCAGTATCTTGAAACGAACACATTTGGCTAGAAGTCAATCCACACACGACAGTAGAACATATTTTTCAACACCGATTTAGCGTCAGTGTGTGGTGTGGACTAGTTTACGATCGGTTAATATGTCCATTCATTCTTCCAAGACTCAAAATTCTGACGTTTATATGGAATTCCTTAAGGAGCAGTTCCCGCTTTTATTAGAAGATGTTTCGCTAGTATCAAGATACTGCATGTTCTATCAGCACGATGGTGCCCCTCCCCACTTCCCACCTGCCGTGTCGGCAAACTTAAATGAGTAATTAGTAGAGCAATGGATTAGCCGCGGCGGGCCACACACTCCTGAACACCAAGATCACCTGATCTAACACAGTTAGATTTTTGCAAGTGGAGTTGGATGAAAAGTCATGTGTAAAGAGAAAAGTTCATAGATGTGAAGAGTCTGTTGCTCGTACTACAGATGCTGCCGCACCAATTAGGGAAAGTCATGCAGATATGCGAGCAACGCTAGTAATCCGAAGGCGTGCAGCCAAATTTATTGAAGGAGAAGGACATATTTTTGAAAATCTACTTTAAACTTTATTAAATGAAACAATTACATTTTTATTTTTTTAACATTGTATCAATTGCATGCTAACTTCATTTTCTGTAGTTGATAACATTTAAAAGTTTTCCTACATAACTGTTAGTAATAAAATCAAATTTCTTTAACTTGTATTTGTTTTCTATTGGACTATTTTACATCAATTTTCTCATAATTAAATTCTCTACAAGTTTTGTTAATAAATTTTACGCACTTATTAGTCGTTTAATAAAGTTTTTGTATTAGAGACGTAAAAACGTATTTTCAGACAACAAATTTTTCTGTTTAGAGATTATGAAAACTACTGGATATATGGTTCTGGAACCTGATTCAATTTTTTAGATCAAAAACCATAAAAAACCATCAAGTTTACCCCTTAATTTGAGTTTCTAGAATTTCACTGTGGTTTTATTTCACTCTTTACCCAGGAATCAGACGAAATCTTTCGCTAGCCGTAATTCGCTAACGGAGCGTTCCCGGATCCATGTTTATAAGATTTTTTTTCATATTATCGCTATAAGAATAAGCTCAGAAAGCGCGAGTAACACTACGTGAATAATTCTGTATAACTTGGACAGTAATCTCAAATTAAACAACAATAGTTAGAATAATAGGTTGAAATTATTATTTGTCAGCTAATATTTTTCCACAATTATAAAAACACAGGACAAGAATAATTACTCAAACTGATATCCATAGAAGTCTATTCGTTGGACGTTAAAAACGCTTTCAACTCCGCACGGTGGAGCGATATGATTCGGGCCCTGGAGCATTCGTTCCATGTGCCTCAATACCTCCTCAAAATAGTGGACGCATACCTGAGGAACGGCGGTTTCTTTTACGAGACCGCGACAGGCTGGCGTAGGACTACGATCACGTCAGAGGCGGCGCAGGGGTCGATTCTCGGCCCCGAACTTTGGAACGCCGTCTACGATGGCTTGCTGGGGCTGGAGATGCCTAAAGAATCTGTCGTTTTGGGTACGCTGACGACGTTGCGCTATTTGTCGCAGACCGCGACGTGGAGCGCGCCCAACTAAGACTCAGTTGAGCCATGCACAGAGTCGGTGCCTGGCTGGACGACCATGGATTGTCTCTAGCCCTCAGCAAAACGGAGATCGTGGTTCTAACGAAGAAGCGTATTGACACCCTTCTCTCCCTGCGGGTCGGGGTAGAGGTTGTCGAAACCAAGCCGGCCGCAAAGTACCTCGGTATGATGATTGACCGGAAACTTAGCTTTGCTGAGCAGCTTCGTAGAGCTGCCGACAAAGCTGCGAGAGCCGTAACTGCTCTCAGCCGACTCATGGCGAATGTCGGCGGACCGAAGGCCAGTAGACGGCGATTGCTGATGTCCACGGTGCATTCCATCCTGTTATACGGGTCGGAAATGTGAGCATTAAGAGTTGCAAGAAACCGGAAGCGGCTCGCGCAGGTGCAACGCACCGCAGTCTTGCGAGTCGCTTCCGCGTATCGGACGGTCTCCGAGCCTGCTGTACTTGTGGTCGCCGGCGTCATACCCATTGCTATTTTGTCAAGGGAGCGCCAGGTGATCTACAGGAGGTGACGGGCAGGCGAAGACCGGGTGACCATTGCCAACGAGGAACGCACTCGCACGTTCCTCGCATGACAAGAGACCTGGGACCATGAGACCAGAGGACGATGGACCACATGGTTTACCACGCGCTTACCTCCATGTCATAGGGAAAGCGCCGTCCCCCGACTGCCTGTATTGCCCCGGTGTACGGGACGACGCTGAGCACACCTTTTTCAAATGTGCTCTGTGGACGGCAGATCGAGGGACACTAGAGGCGGAGCTCGGAGCACTGAGTCCTCACAACGTGGTTGCGATGATGCTCCGTGACCTGAGCAGTTGAGAAAGTGTAGCCCGATTCGTCGGCAACATTCTCAGGGCCAAAAAGGTTGACCTGGATAGTCCTGAAAATTAGGTAGCACCTAATCAGGCTAGTATAGGAGGACTCGACCGGAAGTAATGTTTAAACGGTTCCGTAACGACGACTCCTGATAGAAAGGGGGTGGTTATAGTCGGTAGTTTGCTGATAGTTATTGGATAATACCATCAAGGGGAGCCGACACTCCGTGCGTAAATGCATTTCCACCTCCCTCCTCAAAAAAAAAAAAAAAAAATTATTATTATAATGTTTTGTAATTATTGTATTATTCATTTTACAATAATTAACTTAAGTTTTGATTTTATATTTACATTTACTTTTTCTAATTCCTCTGTATTATCTGATGATTATATAACTATGAAAATCTGCATACAATCTCAATTTTTATTTTTGCCAACAGTTCTTAATTGTTTGTCCTTTTCAGATTTTATTACTAATATTCAAGTCTTATATTTGATATTTTGGAAATTTTGCCTAAAAAGAAAACACTATGGAAAAATTAATTATCCAAAGGAAATGTTGTTGAACTAAGCTGAAGGCTAAACCAAGTAAACGATATGAACGCTACAATTGAATCTCAAGTTTGTGAAATATGGTCAATCAATTTTAATTTAATAATGTAGATAATATTTCTCCAACAACCCCTTAAAAAATAAACAAAATTGGAAAGATTAGCTTGTTTTATTTTTGTAGCTACAAAAAATTATTGTTTCTTTTCTTTTAAATAGAAATATTTTATTTCATAAAATTGTTTACAAAAAATTAAATTTTATAAATTATTTTTTTATACTAATATGTGAACTTCAGTGCTTATCTCTTAAATGTATGATATTCATTTGCTGAAAGCTCCCTGAAATTTGAGATATCAACAACATACATATAAATGAATAGATTAAGCTTAAAAGGTATAATAAATATCAAATAGGTATAATAAAAAGATATAATAAATAATAAAGATCAGAGTAAAAATAAAATTTATATATTATATATATAAGCTTAATATAGAAATAGGTTAATGAATCATTATTCTAAAAAAATCTTCATAATATAGTCATAAAGAAACTGGAATTGTGATAAATCTATTTGTCTCTGATATACCATGTAGTTTTCTTTCACAGGATTGTTACAACTGATATAAATTCATATGAAATATGTAAGAGAGTTTATACAAATTTAATAATACATAATAATCAATTAGAAATTGAAAATGATCAGATGCTGGTAAAAAATTTGATGGTTTTAATATATACTTGTATTTAGTACGGTAATTATATTTTTAACTTACCAGAATCTTCAATGTCGAGGCGTTCCATAAGCCACTCAATAATATCATAGCCTGCAATATAAAAGAAATATATGTTGCATTAATTTCATATTTAAAATTTAATTTTTTAACAGAGTAAATAAGATATTATTTTCTGTAAATATTTACTTTATTTTATGATTTTACTTATGATATATTTATGTTTCAATCAAACTTAAAATTGTTAACTAGATCAGTTTTAACCAAGCTTTAAAATGGTTGGACACATTATGATGAAATTTCCATTATACCTTTTCTTACATTGTTTAATTATATATGGAATCACAGTAAAAACATATCCATTAAAAAAAATCAAGAATAGTCATACTGATTATAAAATTTTAAATAACGCACTTGTCCAAACCATCTTTAGAATGCAGATGCACTTTCACATCATATTTAAGTACTATAGTTTTATACAATTTTTTTTTACTTAGAAGAAGAAGAGTAAAAATAAAAGGATAATGAGTAATAAAATTCTGTCTGGGTGAAATAAGACTGAATAAAAATTTTACACAACAGTATGAAAACATAGAGGTAGTTTTCTATAAATTGGACATGGACTTTAAAAAATAACATTAGTTATGAACAAAAATGTAATTCTAATTACAGAATGAAAGGAGTAGTTAAATTTAAATTATACTGTATCATCATTTTAATATTTTATAGGTAGATAAACAAAATTTGTGATGGATAATGTATCCACCACAAATTTTATCAATGAATACCAGTTCAATTTCAGAAAGAACATAAGTTTCATAAGAACATATGAGACCATTCTGTACTTGTATATTAATTTGAAAAGGTAGACTTGAATAAAGCTACATGATGAAATTTATAATTCTAGATAATTTAAAATGAATAAAAGTTTAAGGAAAACTGAAGTGAAATATAGAGAAAGTAAAATCTATAAAATCTGCACAAGAATCGGTAGCAATTATATGAGAAAAGGAGCTTTCACTGAATCATATGTGTTTATTGTGAGGAGAAAGTTTCAGTTTGAAAAAAAAGAAAGAAAAAACAAAGATACTGACATATGATGAAAGGAGAGTAATGAGGTATCAAATATTAATATAGAAGAATACAAAACAGAAGTCGAAGAATCTTGTTATACAAATAGTAAAATTACAAAGAATGGACAAATTATGGCAGACACAAGAAAGCAAGCCGACACAAACTATGAGAGCTATCATGCAAAAAAAAAAATGTTCATATCGAATATAGATTAAAGAATTTCTTTTTTAAATAGTGAAAACATTTGTGTGGAGTGTAGCTTCATATCAGTAAAACATAATAATAAATAAAAAACATAAAGAAAAGAATAGGGGTTTTAAAATGTGGTTAAATAAAAGGTGCTGACAATCAGTTGGGTTGATAGAATTTAAAATTAAGAGATCATAAGAAAATTAGGAAAGAAGAGAAATTAAAAGATGAACTAAATTGATAAGCCAAAAATAAAGATTTTCAGATTCAGTTATTTTGCTAACAGAAGGTTGAATAAAAGGTATAAATTGCAGAGGAAGGTAAAATTAAAATTTATTTTGAGGATGTAGGATGTAAGGCTTAGAAGAGTTTCAGTAGAAAGGATTGTAGGTAGGGTAATATCAAACTAGTCAACTGACCGATGACTCCACAAAAATCAATTATAACTAACGATTACATGAAAAACTTTTTTTTTTTTTTGAAGTCCAGTATGAAACTTGATGCAGTGCTATTGTTTTTTTTCAGTACATTTTGTGATTAAAGCTAAAAGAGCTGTTTAGTCAGATTATAGCATGTTTTACATAAATTACATTGGTTACCCTCTCAATCATGTCACTTTCAACTGACTTATACAATATGCAAATGCATAACTGAATTTCCAATTACATAAGTTGGAAAATTGAATAGATGGATGGGATTCTATTTAGCAGACACATTATAATTAAATTAAAGAATTTTCAATTGCAACATCTATGTTTTAGAACTTGTAAATTTTATTTTCTTCCTGATTCAATAAATAATAATATATTTTACACACAGATTTGTAAGGTAATAATTTACTGAAATTGTTTAACCTCGTAAATTTTTAAAAATTGAATGATTATTTACAAATGAATTAAAGTGAGAGTAGTTTATAGTTTATTTACAATTTAATGATAGATTAGCCAATAAATACTTTGTCAATAAAAATAATCTAGGAATAATTTAAAGGAAATCAGGTAATAATAACTACTGATGAAAATAAACATGATAAAACCAACCTGGAATAACTTCACATTAAATACTTGAAGCTATTGTTTTACGGTTGCTTACAATATGTATTTTAGGTGGCATGAATAAATAAAATAAAAAGCGGCACAAATTGACATAAGTACCAATATTAATGTAGTAATTACACATATATACTTTTTCTCTCATCATAACACAAATATGACACAAAATGTATGACACAAATACAAACGTATGACACAAATATTTGTGATTACACATCAAAAAAAAGATAAATTATTGAATTTGATAAGATTTTTACTAGATAGAATAACTACTCTTTTCCCTCCTTAATTATAGATAGTTATTGGTTTACTGTAACTTCTTTCTCAACCTTAACATAATTTCTTGAGGATGACAAAAGAAAGAAGAAAACAGATTAACACAATAATACAGCTTATATTAAGTTTTATTAATTATTAAACATCTATTCTTTACATAAAATCATTAAATAGCTTTTACTGAAATTCATGCTTATTTTAGATATATAAATAGGTTGTATAAATTTTTTCTTGTTCACTTTCATGTTTATTTTAATTTTATTTGAGATTATACTGCCTTAGAGCATGCTGTATGGTATATATAAGTCTTCAGAGAATTTAGATAAGCCTGCTTCAGCCTTTAAATGATGTGGTCCTTATTTAGAAGAGAGAAATAATAAAAAAAATTCAATTCAACAATTTAAAAACATTTTTAAGAGAAAATATGCTATTTAACAGTACTATTTCAGTTGTATAATAATATGAATAAATTTAGATATTATGTTAGCAATATACTTCAGTTTGTTAAACAGGAACCACTTCATTTCTCAAAAATAAAGTAAGTGGTAAAGAAAAAGCTTTTGTACTAAATTAATTTTTTTTTTTTTTAGCCATAAAATTGCTTTTTTAATGTGTTGTTAAAATTGACCAGATATAAATTAAAAAAGTTAAAACAAAGAAACAGTTTCTTCATGCTATTTCAATACATGCTGAAACTGCAAATTACCAGCTTGCAAATACTTTTGATCACAATGTTGTACCTTCCTGATGAAATCTTCTAGAGTAGTCACAGGGATTACTTCAGAAGGTATTTCAGTTCCATGGCATAGTTACATTAGTAACCATGGATGGTTTCTTATGTCTTTGACAGTCCCCCACAAGTATAAATCTAAGATGGTTAAATCAGACAAACAGGGAGGGTATTCAATCGGGCCTCTTCGTCCCATCCAACATTCGGGTACAGTGTTATCCAGGTAGTCGCGCACATCTGAATGAAAGTGCGCCGAGACGCCATCTGTTGAATAAGAAATGGATCGTCACAAACAAAACCCTAATAAATGCTAATTTATTTCTTAATTTTAGATACGGGACACAATTAATGTGTCCCGTATCTAAAATTAAGCCTAGCCAGTAACCGAACCTTGGCAAAAGAACGGTCCAATTAGTCCCCTTGATGATAGCCCACACCAGATATTGAGTCCTGGAGAATTGACATCGCGCAAGCGAGCAATGCTTAAGCGTGTTACTGGTTCAGTATCATATTCCTGCCATCATTGTCGTTGCAATTAATAGATAGTCTCGTACTTTCACATCAGAATATTTTTCGCTCTCAAATGAAGCCGTGTTTGCATCATCGCTGCACTTTCTCAGCTGATTGCATCGCACTCGAAGCGCATCACATCGATTAACACCAACGCCATCTGTTGCTTTTACTGAATGGTAGTACCACACGCACTGAACCCATACGGTGACCACACGTTGAACCCATAACCAACACGATTTGAAGCGTATGATATGATATGCTTTTAAAGTTTGTATACATTTTTTTGATTAGCCCGATCGGTATATAGGTTGTAAAACTACAATTTTGCTTATAAGTATTTATTTATAATTTTTTCGTTACGGAAGCTTATTTATTTGTTTAAATTTTACTCGACAATTTGTTCACTATTTGAGAAATTATTTTTTTTACATTTATATTTCAGTTAACTATTTAAGTTTATTATTAATTATTCAAAATAGTTAAAAATAAATCTCCTTTTATTAAATATTTTGGGGTCTCTACAAATGTTTATTAAATTTTGTAGGTAGTATATGCGTATTTCAACATTGTAAGTAGTATCAGCAGAATTTTAATTATTTGTAATTTTTTGTTTGCTTATTGATGACTCGTAGTATTATTAGAGAAGCCAAAACCATAATTCTTTTTTCAGACTGTCACTGAAAGGGGAAAAGAAGCACACTGAATATTAGTGGCTCTGAAAATGGTTGTTTATTAAGTGTGTTGCCGGGATGTCAACATTTTTGATGGGTAGAAAATCAAGGATTTGGTACTTTATCAGCGCAATTCATAAATCACAGATATAATTATGATCACCGTAAAGTGAGTAATAGTGAAATACAGGAAATATTCCACACTCTATAGAGGAATATTTTTTAATCATTGACTGATAATTTAGGAATAATTAAGAAAATAATTACTGAAACAAGTTTCAATTTTTTAATAACGGATGTTTCAAAAAGGGCGCAACCTTAATATTAAGAAGGTATTAGTTACGCATAGGAAAATTTTATTTTCCCTACATGTAAGTTGGCGACAGTGTATTCAAGGTAGCAGCTTTTAACAGCTGAAATGTCCTTCTTATGCATCAGTGCTACACCAGTATAAATTCGTCTCTTTTGTGTTTATTATACAACCTGTGTTTATTATTGAGACTAATTGCCCGTATAAATCTTACGAACGAGTGTGAACGACGAGTTTGGGATAAAATTCCCCAATTTTTCAGTTCCTAATAAGTCGACAATATGGTGTTTGATTAATACATATTATGAGACTGGGAGTGGGCATAATCGGAAAAGCACAGATCGACCATAACTGTTAACAGTAGAATTTCTGGAGGATATGAAAGAATCTTTGACTCGCTCCCCAGAAAATAGGTCAGAAAGTTATCTTCACAGGCTGGGCTTTCATCATCTTCACTAGCTCTGAAAGCTGATAGTGATATTTATTACAATTGCATGCTTATCGCATCATTGTCGTTGAAGAACTGAACGAAGTAGTTCATGGAAAACGTTTACAGGATTGTCGTTGGTTTCGTTCTCTTGTTGATGACAACGGTATTGAAATTTTAGATCGTGTTTATTTCAGCGACGATGCGTGGTTTCACTTGAATGGCTACATTAACGGCCAAAAGTGCCGAATATGGGGCGATGAAAATCCTCACGCGTTTCATGAACGATTACACGCACGTAAAATTGGTGTTTGGTATGCGATCTCCTGATGTCGTATAATAGGGCCTTTATTTTTTGACAAATCTCTAGATGATATTGTTTATCGCAACTTAATCAATCAGTTTATTGCCGTGTAGATTTACACGAACGAGAATGTTGGTTCCAGCAGGATAACGCAAAGTGTCATAAATCTAATTTTTTGCCATCGTTTGGTATGAAAAGGGTTATGGCCTCCAAGATCCCCAGATCTTACACCAGCAGACTTTCTCCTTTGGGGATATTTAAGAAGTGTATTTTTAAAAACAATCCTCATGCACTTGACGATTTGAAGGCCAACATTGAAAGTGAGATTTCAAACATTACTGAGCAAAGGCATTAGGGAAAAGTGGCTACAAATGTTATGAAACGTGTACGAACCTGCATCGGGATCACAGGAAATCATTTTGAACATTTATTGTAAAGTTATTGAAGGTAATTTGAATATTTTTGTATAAGTATTTTATTAACATTAATATTTTTTTAATAAATTCACGTCGTCAAACAAGAAGTTGCATATTTTTTGAAACGCCCGTTACTTTGATTTAAATTCTGATAGCCAGTGCTTCTTAAATTAACATAATATTTTTATTTAATTATTAAAAAAATGCGATGAAATTTTAATATTTTTGGAAATAAATATTTTTTGTTAAGTGTTAATTTTGGTCAATATGCAAAAAAGTGCTTAATTATTATCACAATTTTGGTGTAATTTTAATTTTTTCATTTACTTCATCACTGCTGAAGAATTCATGGCAGTAACGTTATACTGAGAATGGGAAGTGATGCCATTCTCAAATAGCAGTTTATACTAAAAAAGTGAATGTAATACAGAACATCATCAAACAGTTGTTCTCTCATTTCATTTTATGGATAAGTTAGATAAATTAATATTTCTTAGTAGAAGTTAAAAAATTATTTTTATTATTGGTATTGTTAATATTGTTGAATACTGTAGTTTAATTTAGTCTGATGAAACTAACTTTTGGTTAATATTTAACAAATTATATTATTTTCTCTTCTTCCAGCAAAATTTATATAAAAAAATTTTAATTAAAGTTGAAGAATAAATAAAAATAATGTTGAAAAGAATATTTTTTTTATTTCTGTTATAAAAGTAGATAATATCTGAACAAGTGCATTGCAATAGGATGATAAAAATGAACATTCATAATTGTGTAAAAGATGTTAAAAAAAGATGATAAAATGAAAAAGGGAAGGAACAGGCTAATTATCAGTTACATACTCATTCTTGTCCCCTTTATTGTTCACACACCCTCTGGTGATGCCTCATTATTCTCCCTCTATATTGGCAACCCTTTATTTTGTAACAAGTAATTGTCTCATTATCATACCTCATTTTACCTAATTTTCTTTCTCTGTTTTACTCTTTCTCCACAACTTTGTTTATTATGTTAATGTGATATAATTCATGACACAAACAATTGTTCCAATTAATTTATTAAAAACTGCAATTTTTCAATTACTTTTATAGAAATAAAATTTATTATTTATTTTGTTTCTTATGTAAAACTACTAACCTTTTAAAGAAACTAAACCAGATTTTTTTAAATATAACATTCTGAAAACTCATGCCATATTCCTTTAAATCTTTATAATAAGTTGTTAAGATAAATTATGTTTTTTTATTTCATATTTTCTAGGTTATTTTTATACTGAAAGAATTAACACCACATGATATATAAAATAGCTTCTTTTTTTTTTGGTAGTTTTAATTTTGGTTATTATTATTTGGTTCATTTGCATGTGTGTTTGCAAACACATCAGGTTATAAAATGATTAATTTATAATATTTTACTGATTAAAAATTTTACTAATTTATATGAATGAAAAAAAAAACATGAAAAATTATCACAAAAAAACATAATAGTTTTTAAATCAATTACAGTGCAATCAACACATTTATTTTAAGAACTACATTTTTTTTTTTTTTTTTTTTTTTTTTTTTTTTTTTTAGTATAGAATGTAGAGAAAACCAAAATTCAAAGTTCAATAAAATATTTCTAAAAAATATATTGGAGAATTTCTTGGTAATATTACTGTTACTTCAAAAAAATGATAGGTTAAATATGTTTTAGGTGAGTGTAAACATTTAAAAAAGGATTAAAAATGTTTAATTAAATATTAATTAAATAAGACCACAAAGTAAATAAAAACGGAATACTGAGAATTCAAAATGATTAATATTTCATGAAAAAACAATATTTATTCTGTACATATAAAATAGCATAAGCAATAGCATGTTTGTAGAATAACTGGTCGTTCATAATAATTATATTTAAACAAAGACATTTTCTAAACCTTTTTTATGTTTTACTCTATGGTTTTTTCTTTTAAAATATTTATCTCCAATTCAGTGAATTAATCTATTCGCTATTCTATTTACAGTTTATCTAATCTATTTTACAGTTTTCCTTTTATTAAATGAATCAACTTAAGCACGCGGATCGCGAATGTATATGACTAGTCTTCTACAGTCTCAGGTCGACCATTTCTGGGATGTGTAGTTAATTGAAAACAACCACCAAAGATACCGGTATACTAGATCTAGTTAGGCACATAGCTACACATCAGCTGGTTGGTTTACTTTTCTACATATAGTTTGCGCGCGTAATGTGAAACATTCTGCACTTTTGGAAAAGGATTCGTTTAAAAATTGTTATTTTTATTGAACTTAATGAAGTACTTAAGTAATACGCACAAGCATTTATATATGCAGATTATACGAAATAGATTTTTATTATTGTTGCATTTATGTTATGGTAAATTCGTAACCTCAAAATTCGTTTAATTTTTGTTTTTGTTACTTTTAGTTAGTGAATATATTGTTTTATTTTAACGTGATTTTGTTTTTTGATATTGGCCGTAAATGAAATGAGATTGAACATTTCAGTTTCATAGTCATTTATAGCCAACGTCTGAATATCGTATTGACTATTGGGATAATCTACCAGTGAGTAATCTCGTTCTTTCGTGTACTGTATAAACCATTTATATCTTTGGTGTATATATATATATATATATATATATAATCATGGACATGGAATAAGTGAAGCTTAAACATGAAAAATAGGTAAGGTAAGCATTTTTAATATTAACATATAAAAAAAATAAAGTTAGCCTTAATCTATGAATTACAAAAATATATGCAGCATTCAGGGGAAAAGTTGGTTAGAATTTAAAACAAAATTTCATTAATTATACAGATCGAAATGTAAAAAGCATAGAAAGCGTTACTCTGGAACAAGTACACTGTTCAACAAAACTCTATTTCCTTTAGAATGCATTTTGTTATAAGTTGTAAGAGGCTTTAGGCTGTGGTTGTATTATATAAACACTAAAGTTTTGAATACTAGGTATGGTAAGCATCCGGAGATCCCGGGTTTGAATCCTGGTCAGGCATGACATTTTCACACATGCTACAAATCATTCATTTCATCCTCTGAAGCAATACATAACGGTGGTCCCGGAGGTTAAACAAACAAAAAAATAGTATGGTAACAAATAGTATATGGTAACAAAAAAATAGTATGGTGACTGTTCATTTACATCACATGCTCATGGTACTATTCTTTAATAGGTTATATTCAGGTTTGGCATAGAGTCTTAAAAAACTTGCAAAATCCCTTCTGAAACATTGTCCAGATTATATATATATCTATGAGAGATCTGAAATTTAGTGGTTAGTATTACCATGTATCAAATAGTGTGTTTGCTGTTTTGTGATATTGTAGTAACCCACTTTCAAATTCAAGTAAAAAGAAATTTGAAAAAAGTCTGTTTGTAATTAAATGGATTTTACCAATACACTTTGGTGATTGGAGGTTATTAAAAAATTTGACTTGGGAGTAGTTGCCAATATTGTAACTGCCCTAATAAATTCTTATGAGATTGTATAATACAATAAAAAAAATATTAATAAATAGAATAAACTTATTCCTTCTTTTTTCTTTTTTTTTAATTTTAGCTACAAGCTGCCCATTCATTAAGAGTAGTACATATTGTTTAATCAACTTCAAAAAATAAACAAGGAAATTTTCTGTTCAGCCTGAAAGTATATCTTCTATATTTTCATTCAAGCCTTATTGGTGACCAGGTGTACCAATTTCAATGATTTCTTTTTTTTTTGAAGAGGTATTCTTGTTATAAGTTTTTTCTAGATAATTTAAGTAGATGATTTGTTAGCATAGATGATTTAAAAATATTTTTCATCATTATTTTCATTGCTTAGCATTGGATTGTTATTGTATAATGATATAGAATCTGTTATGACAGTTATTCAAAGTATTTTGACATGAAAATTCAAGAAAATCAGTTGAAAAATTTATGGAAAGAAAATAATGTATATCCTACATTCCAGAGATCCTTGATTCACAGTACAGTAGCAGTCACTTTTCAAAATCTCTGTACAGTCTTTTCTTATATCTAACTATGTACAAGTTCTAACCTTTAAATTTCTTTCAAATTACATTTTATATATTGGCAATATTCTTCTTTAAATTTTGACTTTGAAAAGTAAGTGGCAAATTAAAAACAAGTAGTGCTAATGTTTAATTTAGTGCTGACTTCTGATAGTCAAAATTTATAAAATAAAATAAATAAGTTATACTGTTTAATTAACTTTCTCACTTTAATTTTATTATTTCTTAAAAGTTTATTTTACCCAATTTTCTGAGTTTAGTTTTTTAATATTATTGTTCTTAAATTGAGTTGCTTATTGAGAATTAAATTTTGTACTTTGTAATCAATGATTTTGTCATGTAATTTAAATAGAATTACTGTAAATAAACAGTTTTTTTTAGGAAAAAAGAAAGATATATATATATATTTTATTTTGTAAAATAAAATCTTACGTAGAACAAAACACAAAAGGTTGAAATGAGATTCTTTAGACGAAATGAATGGGTATAAAAGGCTGAGATCTAATATGAAGTGAAGAAGATGTGTGTAAAGAAAGAATTGATTCTATTGGTGCTAACACATAAAATAAGAAATAAGGAAAAGGAAAGAATTTCTGGTGGTACAAAAGCATGAAAAGGATTCATGTTTTCTCTTTTCCTCTCTCTCATTTCTTCATTCCATCTCTCTTGCGTGATTTATTGTAACATTTATTGACAGCATTAAACTACGGATGTAGACTGTGGTTTTGTGTTTGTGCTTGTTTTAATCTATCTCTCTCTCTCTCTCTGTGTGTGTGTGTGCGTGTATGTGTAAATGTGACAAGTAGAATATCAATCAGATTTTCTGATAAAAATTCAATTACTTCATTTCAGTGTTTCAGAATAAAAATTTTTTTGCAATCTTAATCCAACCAGCATATGGTTATCCTTGGGCTATTTCCAGAATTTGCCTTTCTTTCGTTTTGATAAATGTTCCATGTTGTAAGTTAATTTCAACATGTCATGGTTTAGCAGATTAATAAAATTAATCAGAATCACGGTTATTGAAAAAATTGATCTAAATTTTTATATTAACATGACAGGAGGGGTTGTAGATTTTTATTTGTGCTCATATAACAATGATATCAGTTATAGTAATTTTTTTTGTTCTCTTTCTTACATTGGTGTTTTAATTATTTTCAGTTCACTGTTTGTTCAGAGCACTTCTGATATAATTGGATTTTATTATCCATGATAGATTAATACCTTTTATGTATATTGTTTTTTCTTTCTGAAAAAAATTAGTACTTTTAATTCTTTTTTACTTTCAAGTAAAAATTAAAATTAATAAATTTTTAACTGTTTGATTGGTTTGTTTGCTCTTCTACATTGTTTCTGTTCTGTGTCAATCTGTTACCCATAATGGATCCCAAATCTCTTAAATCTGACGTCTTCGATTATCTATTTGACTTATTTTAATCTTAATTTTCATTTACTACTTTAACCACTTCCTTCCATTTATTACTTCCTTCTAGAACCTAATTCATTAACTCTTGGTTCCTATAAATATGATTCCATCATGTATTTCTACTTAAAAATTATACCACAAACTGCTTCTTTTGCAATTCACTTAAACTTTCATTTTGTAAAATAACAACCTGTCTTAACATTTAACGTGCTCCTGAAATACAACAATTCAAAACTCTATTCTTTGTTTTTCTGATATCCCTATTGTATCCTTTAACTGCCATAAAGAACAAGTTTTAAGAATTTCAACCCAATTGCTTAATTTATGTTAGGTAAATTTTAATCTCCTATTTCAATATTTGATTCCTTGTTTTCTTTTTTGTTGTATTTCATTCATTATTTTATGTTTATTTTCAAAATGAATTTCTTTCATGGCATTGAATCTATATAATTAATTTCTTCTTTTGATTCATACCTACGGTCAGCCAAAATAGTAATATCATTAGTGGATTTTAAATTTTGAATTTCTTGATCCGTGGACTGCTATTCTAAAGTTTTCTTTTAGTTCTTTTATTGTTGTATAAATTAAAAATAGAAGAAATAGAATCCATTTTGTCTCACTTTCTGTAATGCAGTGTAACATTCCTTATTTTATAATCTCTTTATATAATTATTATATAATCTTATCATATATTATATATATATATATATATATATTTATTTATTTTATATGACTGTACAAGGATATTTGTATAATTGCTAGGCATATCTAACACTTGTTGACACAAACAGGTGTCAGCTAGGTATTATGATTAATTAAAATATTGTACTCGAGTTTTCAATAGTCTGCTTCCCAATGTTGCTAATAGGCTACAGCATGTTACATATTAGTAGCACTATATGGCATGCTAATTAAAACTTTTGTGAATTTACCAGACCTTCTTTATATATATATATATATATATATATATGTACTTGGATGACAGGCATTTGGAGACAACAGCATTTTTAAAAACAAATTCCAATTTTGCCTTAAAAAGAAAGTTTTCGATCAGTGCATCCTACCAGTCCTTACCTATGGAAGTGAAACTTGGACACTAATCATTTTATCATTACAGAAACTGTGGATAGCACAAAGAAATATGGGATGATATATGCTTGGAGTTACCAGACAGAATAGGAAGACCTGTAAATAGATCAGAGAACAGAGAAAAGTATGTGATATCATCATGATAGTTAAAGAATTAAAATGGTGGATGGCAGGCCAGCTAAAAAGAAGAACTGATGGCAGATGAACTAAATTAGCACTTGAATGGATACCATTAGATGTTAAACACCCATGGAAAAGACCAAAGGTTGTTGGATTGATGATATTATCAAGTTCGTTGAACTGAGTTGGCAGAAGATACACAAGATTGTATTAATTAGAAACATACTGAAGAAACTTCATCCTGCAGTGGATTGATAATGTATAAAATTGTGATATGTATATTTATATAAGTATTATTTAAAAGTTTTATATATAAACAGAGCCTGTGTGAATATATATATATATATATATATGAATACATATCAATGTATTTGTCTACCATTTTTGATTCAGAGAGGATTTTTTTTATTGTAGTATTAAAATAATTTTTAATTACAAAAATGTATTATAAAACTGTTTAAAAAGCACAGAAGTTAAAAAAGTTATGTATTTATAAAAAGTTAAATTACATACATACTATAAAGAAACAGTCATTCATTAAACTGTAATTAGTTCAACTACAATAATGCATGTTTCTTATTTCAAATTATTCACTAATAAGGTTAAAGAGAATTTTAATTTTTTAACAATTTATTTAGGTTCGATATACACTTAACAGTCTGAAAAAGATGACTGGCAATTGAAAGCACCAAAGAATGGATCTTAATGGATTAAGAATGGATTATAGAAATCTACAACAGTAGTAATTTAATATTTGTTAATATGCACACACACACACACACATACACACAAATATGTATAAATATATATATATATGTCAAAATAATAATCATTTATTATCAAAAAATGAAATAAGCATTTTATTCATTTAGAATATTATTTCAGTCACTAAGATAATGAACTGTCCCTACAACTTTAAAATTTAACTATATTTTATATTAATTTTTAAAATTAAAAAACCATCTGAAGAAGCAGTGATCTTTATAAAATTACTCGATTAGGCAGGAACCAAAAAAAAGGCCGAAGTAATAAAATTTAATTAATTTTATTTCAAACATTTTTTAACTTCTACATAAAAATTACATTATGCATCTAAAATATTACTTGATCTTAAACAGAATTATTTTGATTACACATAGTTTAAAAGTAAATTAAAGTAGTTAAAATAATTTTGTTTTAATTTTAAACAGTTTTTAATTAATAATATAATGTTGCTGAAGATGAAATATTATTTTGAAACTGCTTTGATTATATGTAATGAAATAATTAATTATTCCATTTAACTTTTAAATATTTTCATATTTAGTATTATGCTCAAGCATAATTTTCAATTATAAAAGTTATTAGTGCAATATTGTGAATACAAAGTATAAATACAGTATATGAAATATATTGCATCATATCACCACATTATATAATGTTTTGTTGTGTTAAAGGTATTAGGCAAAACTGTGGAAATGCAGTATATAAGGAATATGTAGGAGATGGTAGAGTATTTAATTACTATTTTAGGAAACTCCCTGGACTCTTGCTTTTGTGCGATGATTTAAGAGGATCCCCATAATAGGAATGACAAACGGGTTCTATTGTTATATTACGAACTTTACTACCATAGTGTTCCACCGTATTCCCGCTTTTGAATACTATTAGAATGTGAGTTATATGATGAAACTAAGCAATATTTTCAGTAATAAAACAGGAAATTTTTAAATAATTTTTTTCTTTCAAAATATAAATGATGGTAAAAATTTTAATTCCATCAAACAAATTTTATACAGTACATAAAATAAAGAATAAAATTTTCCTTTTCATAATAAAAGATTAAGATTTTTTCCTGTTTGATACATCACCATTACAATCATTTTAAAAGCATAAAAAAATTAATATTTTTAGGATTTTTATTTTTTTATTTAAACAAATAATTGAATCTAACATACTGTAAATTATTATTGAAATATCATTCTATTTTTAGATTAGAGTAGGTAGATTAGGTTAGCTTATCCTTAAAATGAGGAAAAATAATGAAATCTTAACGTAATTCTTTCTATATATTAAATCAGTTTTTCAAATCCATTTTCTTTTGACTGGATAATGATTCTTTTATGTTTTCTTATAAGCTAATTTTACATTATCCCAATACCAATTTCCATTAATCTTATCAATCATTAATTAATCATTAAATCATTAATCATTAATCAATCATTAATTAATCATTAAATTAATTTTAATTTATCTTATCGTATCATGATCACATCTAATCGTCTAATTTAACACCAACATGAAGTTTCAAAATTGTGGATTTCTAAATTATCATCATAATTGCAATCTTAATAATAGATTGGGACTAGAGTATCAGTATGAATTTATGTGAAATATTTACTGGCACACTAGGGATAATTTATTTTGACAGTTGGGTTACAAGAAATTAAAGTTTGATAATAACTGATGTAATGTACATATCCATATCAGTTAACTATAATGAAGAATTCATGTAATTAAATCATATGAGTATTATTTAAGTAAATACAAGTAATACGTATTTATCTCAATAATATTTGGTTGACAAACAGTCATATGTATAGACAGGTTACATGAAATACAGACTATACCCAAAAACACACCTTGTGACTGAAATAATTGTTAATTGCATCAAAATTGGCTATATTTTTCAAGATTAAAGTCAATAATATATGAAATAGATTTAGTACATAGTTGAGTTTATGAAACTGATATTATTTTATTTACTCTGATTAACCAACATTTTTTTTTTTTTATAAATGAATTATGAATTTTTATTTGTTTCGTATAATAATGTATTGATTCTGCCTTTGTTCTGAATGTTAATTTTCATAAGTATAATAAATAATTGTAGACAATCTGACCGAGCCATAATAACACTTCTGATCACGACAGCACTGTTTTCAAGATTTAACCTGTGTCAGTGTTTTTTGGGGAAAGTTAGGAGTGAAGTGATTTCCTTCTGTCCTCTTTGCTAGGCGAAATATATGGTTGTATATCAACATGCCAAGCCTACTCAAATACAGGGATATAGATTACTTGAGAGTATTCAATTCCTCAAGGTTATTCAGTACCTTCTTTCTGTTCATCATGGTGACTGGCTGTGAAGTGAACAAAATGTCAGAGAAATTAATTCTAATTGATGCTTCTTGAATCTCTGTTGCTTTATATATATGTAAAACCATATGAAAGACTGGGTCAGATAGTATGAAGAAGCGAGTAGAGATTTTGCTTCTTTTTTTTTGGTGATATATAATTTGGCTAGTTTGATGTTGTTATTGACCATTATTTTCTATTCTGTGCTAATCTCTTAATCTTAAAATAATTATTACACTCTCTATGTCCTCTGTTATCCTTTTTTTAAATATATCTTCTAGTTTTTATCTTCTACTCTTTTTTCTAATATCAAATTAAGTAAATCTAAATGTGTTAATATATGGCCTACTAATTAGTTTGTCCTACAAAATTTTAGTAGATATTTTTCTCTTCTCTTATTTATTTACCTCTTTTCATTTGGAATTTTATAAGCACCTGATTTTCAACATCTTCCTATAATATTACATTTTACTGGGCTCTGTACGCAGAGACCTTTAAAATATTTTTTTTTATTGTCTTTGTTTCGTTAGCATTAGTTATTACATTTCATACAAATATTTTCAAGAATATTTCTCAAATTTATGGGTGTATTTTTTTTATTATTTATTGTCTATTTTGTAAGATTTTTTTGCAAGAAAGCTCTCTCATCTTACACAGTTTGCATCTGATATCTGCCTTACTTTGTCCATCCTTTATAAATTTATTTTTAGATATCAAAGTTCTGCAACTTCTACTGTATTATGACAGTATAATTTTTATTATCTGTTTATATATATATATATATATATATATATATATATGATAATTTCGTCTTAAAAGCCTGAAGATTGTGTTTGGTAATCCTCATTTAAATTTCTTGTTATACTCTGTACATTTCATTATCTTTTAATCTTATTTATTTTTAAAATGAATCTTTCTCTTAAGCAATAAATCCATATCATTTAGAATTTCTTCTAATTCATTTGTGTTTTCTGACATAAAACAATGTCGTCAACGAATTTCAACATCTCCTTTACTAGTTAATAGTTAATCCAACCCAAATTTAGTCCTTTAATTTCTGTAGTGTTTCTATCACATATAAGCTGAAAGCAGTGGGAACAAGCTACATCCTTATCTCACTTCTTTCTGAGCCAGAGCTTGGCTTTCTTCACCTTCTCACTACTGTTACTTGATTTCTATATGGATTGTGTGAAAAGTTTTCCTTTTCTATATTTTCTTCAACAATGTAAGCATTTTGTTTACTTTTACTTTATCAGATGTCTTATTCAGATCTAAAAATTCCATGTAGATGGCTATTTTTCTTAAGCCTACTTTCTGAGATTTGTCTGAGAATGTCAGTCCTTATAATCTTGATCTTTCTGAAAATAAAATGGTCACTGTCCAGCACATCTTTTACCACACATTCTCCTTATATGGTTAACTTTCCTCATGAGTATTGATAGTGCTTAAGATAAAACTAATAATGTAGTAGGTTATACATGTTTTTTTTGCATGAGTAAAGTAATTTATGCAGTCTTCAATTATAATTTATTTTTAATTTATTAATTTAGACCTTCAGAATTTAGTACTTTGTCTATTGGTTGTATGTATTTACAGTTATAAATAATGGTACACGTAATCATTTCATAATAATATTGTTATGCATATTTGTTATTCTTTTTTTTTTTTGAGGGTGGATGAGGATGTAACCTGTTCCTATTGCTTTTCAACTTATACATAGAAACTATACAGGAATTAGAGGATTAAATGTGAGTGAATTAACTATCAAAGAAGAAAGGATATAAATATTGAAATATTGATGACATTGTTCTTTTTTTAGAAAACAAAAATGAATTAGGAAACAAATAACTGATGTTTTTTTTTTAAGTCATTTGATTAGTTTGATGTACTTCTCAGATCCTTTGTTTATATGCACCAATCTATTTGCCTCAATGCACCTCTTGGATTCTACATTCTCAATTATCTTTTTCATACGTTTTAATATTTCTTCTTTTACTATTTTTATACACTGCAGTTTATTTTAGGACCAAATTTCAAACATTAGATGTCTTAATTAATGCCTGTTAAGCTTTGTTTTCTTTTTAAAATATTTTGTCATAGAATTTTCTCTTCTACACTTCCTTTTAAAACTTTTTTTAATTTCATCATTTATCAACCCTGTTAAACATTATGTCTTAAAAGCCTTTGTTCTTGGTTTTCCGAATTTCCCATTTTTCTTGTTTCATTCCTATAAAGCACTATACTACATAAAAATGTTTTAAAGAATTTCTTTCTAATTATAGGTAGAATTATTTCTACATTTTATACCATTATTTAAATTTTTTGTCATAAAACTTCTTTTAACTTATTCAAGTGTGCTGTTAATATCTTTACTTCATTCATGATTTGTAATTTCATTGATCAAATAATAAAATTCTGTAACTTTCATTGTGTTTAGTTCATCTACCTAATCTTTTAATCATTATTCTTGCATTATAATGTTACATGAAGAAAAAAGTTACCAACATATTGGTTTGTTTTATATATTCAACAGACAATTGTTAATTATAGCTCAGAAAACAAGGATTAAATAAGTAAAACTGAATGAAAATTTGAAGTGTAATATTATTGTGAATATTAACCCACATAGACACACATAAAGTATACTTGTGAGTGTTTGCGTCTGATAAAATTTAGTGTCGTCACTGCTGACGAAATTAATTAGATTGATATTTTATCTGTAAAAGTACATACTTCATCATATTTCTTGTAATCATAAAATGATAATTACAAAGTCATTATTTTCATGCAGTTATCACATGATTGCTGCGTGATCAGAATTTTACCCATTTTTACTTACTATTCATTTTGTCATCAATAAACTAATGGGGTTTACGTTCAATTATTTTATGACAGTCTTTTAAATATCACTTACTTATTATGTTCTAGATCTTGAATATTTATTTTAATTGTTTTACTTTTTTTTACCTTTTTTAAGTAACATAACAAATTAATTAAAAATAAACCACAAAAATATAATTCTTTATGTTTTATATATATATTTGTGTGTGTGTATGTTTTACTTTTTGTAAGATTTTTCCATAAACTGATTTACCACTTTAGTATAATAGCTATGTTTTTTTGTAATTATAATATTTTATAAAAGACAGTAAGTTCAGTTACATATGACAATCTATTTTGTCCATTTTCAGATTGCTAAAAAAGTGATTTTAATTAAACTCTCACATTCAAAGTTCATTGGTAATGTAGGCTATTCAGAACCATTTTCATATATTTAAATATGCGTTTAATTGAATCTGAATCTGGATTTTAAAGCATTAAAGAACAACTTATCTTAGTAGCTGAATATTGATGATGGTGACTTCCTCATTTTGAACTATCTTTTGTTATAAAAGTACCATGAAAAAGTAATTATTGTTGTAGGTGATGTGGCATGATTCTTACTCCTGAAAATTTCATACTATTGACTAACATAATAAGAAATGAATTGGTCTTCTGTTGCCTTCTTCTGTAAGCCAGATGTATTATTGCACTACAGTATACAAAATCCACTGAAATGCAGTTGAAATTCAGCCCTACAAGTAATAAATTTACTATGCTCACTCTAGAGACTGGATATATAATAAACATTGTTACTTTCAGAGAAAACTGCTTTAATTTATCTCTTAGTTGGGGAAACTGTTTTACTTTATCAATCTAAATAATTTTCAACTTTCTCTGGTACAATTAACCTAGAGTAAAAAAGTTTACATTTTTTTCAAATTTTATAAGATAATTCAATTTTCATTAAATAATCACATGATATTTTCACTATTGAAATTTTATTTATTTTAATGAAATAATTAACAGATAAATAACTTGTTTTTAACTCTATTTTAAACAATATTACTGTTAAATCCATTGCTGTCAAATTTCTAGTCATCATATCTTTTGTATCATGTTAATTAATTACTAATATCAGTTAAAAAAGTAGGAAAATAGCAGAGTTACAGAAAATAGTGTTGCACAGTAATTAAATTGATGAAGGATTCCTATTTGAAAAAAATAAAGATTATTGTTTGATAGGTTTTTTTAAGTATGGTTGAATATAAAAATATGCAAACACAAGATTTTGTTTGAACAAGTTGAGTAGTACGGTTGCAGGTACTGATACACATTGAACAAATAATATACATGAAGTTTGCTGATTCTTTGTTTCATAACTTTATAATGTTAGATGAACTGTAAAACTTTCTTTTATATAAAAAGCTTAAAGATTAGTAATTTGTATCCTCAATACTAGGTGAAAGCTCTCAATATCTTAAGTTAAAAAGTAATCTGTTTAGTTTGAAATTATCAATAGAATTGCATTGAATATTTATGGATTAGTAAAAGTTGTCAGTGCTTACAACCAAACATAACATTGTGTTTGGGTTGGGGTTAGTTGCTTCATTACAAAATTTTTATGATCTAGAATCTCAGTAGGACAAACATTTGATTTTGATATAATTATCCATCTATGTATAAATATATAATTATATAATCAACATATAAATATATATTTATTTATTAATCTTGTTGTCTAGTGTTATGCAATCAATAACTACCTAAAAAAATAACCTATAAACATACCAAATCAACATTAGTAATTAAATTTTTATCTAAGGAAATACATCACCTTTGTCATATGTCAAAACAGACATTTTCTGAATTAAAATTAGTTACAATTTTGCAATAATTTTATATCATTACTTATAATCAACTGAAAATTTTTGTATTTTCATGTAGGATGTGGTTGGTTTTATGTATTTTAATTTAAAATATGATATTTATGTAAAACCTTTTTAGATCTTATGAGAAAATAAAAATGTCTTGTCTTTATCCAGAGTAAAAATGAGTACAGTTTGGTTAATGCTAACCACATGAAGGACACAACATAATTTAAAGTATTTTTAATAAGTGATTAACTTCAAAAAGGAGAATTGTTTTGGTTTAAAATTTGATAGAAGTATTTTGATTAATCCTTTACAACATTCAACTATACTGCCTGAAGATAAATTCTTCACATATCCAAAACTTTAGTTAGCTGATAATATTTATTTGATGCTTATGAGTGTGTGTGTGTGTGTGTGTGTGTGTGTGTGTGTGTGTGTGTGCGCGCGCGCTAGTGCGTGCGTTCGTGCACTTACAACAGAAATAATAAGTACAGGAAGAATTCTGTTCTCTTGTTACTTTGTATGTGCAAATTCCTCATAAAAAGGTTTTGTCAGACAATAAAAAGGAACTACTCTGTTTATTTAAGCTGATTATTTATTGTCAAAATGACAATAAACATTAATTATTTTTATTAAATAAAAATTATTGTTTTTATTTTAAAAAAATCTGATGTGGACACTACATGACTTCCTTGTACACCCTTAAATTACATATACACATTTTTCTTTTTAATGAAAAGTACATAAAATTTTATTTCACTAATAAATTATGATTCTTTTTCATTTTTTTTTTTGTATTATTATTTATTTATTATTTAGTGTATTTTTTTTTACAATCAGAGGTTAATAATTATTAATAAATCAATATATTTAAATTAAAAAAAAGGAGATGAAGTCTGATTCGAACCGATGTGCCTTCTCTAAAAATCCAAATACTTCATTAATTACAATTTTATTTGGCTACAACTCTGGAACCAATGAAATTAAGTACCACTTATAATAAATCATTAGAAAGCTCTCGATGAGGGCTTATTACTGCAGTTAAGAAAACAAAATCCGAATAGTTTTCAATTTTGGAATTTTTTGGACGCTCTTGGTTCAATCAATTGAATCAAAAGGGGAGGTGCACAACTAGATCTTACAACAGTCCTAAATCCAAAATTTCACTGTCACTAAGGCTAATTGTTTTTGAGTTATGCGAGATACATACGTCCGTACGTAAGACGTCACGCCGAAACTAGTCAAAGTGGATTCAGGGATGGTCAAAGTGGATATTTCCGTTAAAATCTAAAAAAATAATTTTTCGCGATCAGAATACTTTCTTTACAAAGTAAAAAATAGAAAAATAAATAAATAAATGCTTTCTCTGCATTACCTTATTTTTCTTTTTTCAACTACAAATTTGTAATAAAAATTAAGTATATATTCATTGACTTTTTGTATTGATTTTTTTTATTTTTACTTGCTTTTCTTTAACTCAATGTTTTTTTCCATGTTTGTCCTCAAATCTTGCATCCTTAATTTAATGTACTTCCTGACATTGCTTGTTGATGAAAATTTTGCACAGTTACTAAGGTCGGGTGATATACAATATTTCACCATTATGTTTGCAAACAGCTTCCCGTACGGGAGTTAATTAAGGTGCGGGTGTAAAAAATTGCAAAATTTGCAAAACGTCTGTGCGAGGTTTTTGGGTCACAGATGACAAATCCGATAGCCGTTTGACATAAAAAAAATGACTAAAACTTGGTACGGGAGTTTTCAAATTTGACAGCATTTCGTCATCATATATATTATATACATACACAGATGATTTTTGGTGGGTAGTATATTGAGACACTGCTCCTTAATTAATAATTTAATTAAGTAAATTAAATAAAAACTTCACTATAAAATTTCACTATTTCTTTACTTTGTATAGTAAATGTTTGATTGAATGGTTGTTCGATATTTTATAAATATATTAGAAATTTCAATATATGATGTTATCCTTTGAAATCAAATTAACCTACTAATTAAACTCATGCAGTGTATGAAAATAATTTGATTAAAGTATAACTAAAAATTTAAAAGCAAGTTTTTAAACATTTTTGTAATGTTATTATTCATCTCTTGCAATTATTTTCTTTTGTTATTTTCAGTCATTTGTCTGGTTCATTTTTTTCATTATTTTTACATGTTATACAATATTGTATTTTCTAAATATAAATCCTTTTTTACAAGTTTCTTTTAAATTAATTTTTTTTTAATATTTTAAAATAAAGCCACACCTTTAATGTTTGAATTGCAAAAGGTTTTGCAGTGAAAAAACTGTGCAAGATATTGCATGACTTGACCAGCATAGCAGAGAAAGTTGTGCCTTTTTTTTTTTTTCATCACATAAGCTTAAAGCTTGTGTCTTGGGAATTGAAACAAAAATTTTGTAGCAAATGAAAAGTGCCTGACCAAGATTTGTACCAGGGATCTATGGAAGAAAGCCGAAGATGCTACCTCTCAGCCATGAAAATTGATGGAGTGATAATGCTTGATAACTATTTCCTAAATTTTCTACATTATGTATCTTTTATAATTTTATTATGTAATAACAAATTCTGTAAATAAGAAAAACATCTGGTATATTGAATTCTCTCAATTCAATATTTAGTTTATCATTGTATTCATTTCCATTGTGTTTTTCATTATAATTATTTTGAAATTAAATTTCTTATCCGGCAATGATTCATAATAGTTACCACAACTTATTTCTAGTTGTAGTCAAAAAAGCAATATCCTTAGCAAATTTCAACATTCTACTTTATTCACTGCTGTTATTCTTCATTTTTCTATTATAGTTTAATTTTATTACTTATTCTATATACAAATTAAAAAGTTAGAGAACCCTGCTACAACATCCTTATCTCACTCCTTTGATTGCTATGATTTTTCTTTCCTTTTGCTATTTGTGATAAAAATATAATTTAAAACAGTTTTAGTATTGTTATCCATTTGTTTATTTTTCAGGGATATAAAAATGGTTAATTGATTTTAATAAACTCTTAGAGATATTTTTATCTTAAACCATGTTAAATAACAGAATATATTTTATCCCGAAATTACCTTTGCAAGCTCTCTCTTGGTAAAGAGCACCATAATGATGTAGCCTAACCTTAGTTTAAAGATTAGCTTTAAAGAAAAATTTTCACGGAGAAAATAATAAATATTTATTTATAGCGTTTGAACAACAATGCTACTATTTTATTTCATTTCTGTCTGCCTAATTCTCAATTTGTTATTATATTGTTTTTATAAAATATTTATAATTCATTTGGTAAATATATCTAAGCCCATATTGATTTATTGATCTGAATAACCATTAGAAATATGGATGAAGGAAGGAGGTAAGGGTGTAATCTGAATGTTTCTGAATTTGTGCTGGACCACAGTCTACAGTTATCCTACTCTGTCTGTACCACTAACTCTATTTTTTGGCTGCTGAACAGGCAGCAGCCTATTATAGAATAATAGTATATTTACATTATAACATTTTTCTCTGTTTTTATTTCATCGAAATCAATAAATTGAAAAGATTCGGGCAAAGTATGTTGAAGTGGTGGTAGGAGGAAAGATATTTTTGCTTATTGTAATATAGTAATATTGTGATCTTGTATAGCATAATTGTTAGATGGGTGCAAACTAGATATAGATTCAGAATACCTTTTCAGATCTATAATTTAATCTTTTCATTAGTTAACTACGTTTGCCAGTCTTTATTATCAGCATTTGTTGTAAGGTCATAAAGAAACAAATAAGTTTGTGGTGGTATAATACTATTGGTCTTTACTGTATTTTGCATTTGCTATATTGTGTTTGTAAATTTAGTTCACATTTATTTTTCAAATTTATAGGGTTCATGACTTTTTGATGCGCTACTTGGAAAAATGTTTCACACTGTTTAGAACAGCATCATTTGCAGTATATTTGAGGAAGGTTGTTATCATGAAAATATTGTGTGGAAATATATTTTCAGGTATTTATAAGGTATTTTATTAATAAAAGTTCATCCACAAAAATGATTTTAGATAAAAATGTAGTAATTATTAATGTTTTATTTTAATAGATGTAATTAAGAACTGTACACTAAATAAATATTGTTGATAAAAGTTACAGATATTAAGATTTTATGTTTTTTGTTGTATTATTATTATTTTATCAATGTAATGTCTATAAAATGTATTTATATTTTTTTGCCTAAAAATTTGATTCGATCAATACACTTCATTGTGCCATCAGGTTATGTAACAAAGTTATATTGTCTAGTTTATTACTGATGAACAAACGGCATTGGAGTCGAGGTCTTTGAAATATTATACATCCAAGTCACAAAAAAGCAGAAAAAACTAGATGAAAAGAGTTTCTCTTTTGAGAGATTTTCCAAAAGAGTGTATAGTAGCATACCCTTTGGCAACTTCTAAAATCTCCATACATAAATATTTATATACCAATATGAGCTGACATATAGGCTTATATACTAGTTGGTTATATACTCCAGCTCTTTTATGACTAACAACTTGTGTCTTTGCAACTGTTCCTTTGTATTGATATGTTAATTTAATACGCTTTTAATTTATATTAAATACAGTTTATAAATATTTATAAATAAAAACAAATAAAGAATTTTAGCTATGAAATTTTATTTAGTATAAAATGATGATGTAAATATTTATATTTAATTTATGTGCTGTATCAGGTTTCAAAATTAGTTTTGGCTTACTTATTTTAACATATCTTTGATGTCTGAGACAGAACTTTGTCATACCATAGTGAATGAAGGATTTGCATTACCAATAAAAAAATTGTTTGGTTTACATAATATATATAATAGTGAATAAAAACCGGAGAAATTATTTTCCTTGAATTTATTGAATCAGTCTTCTGGTAAATTCATTTTAAATAACTAAAATTTTCAATTCATTATTTTCTTGCTTGTTATAGTTCAGAGTTTGGTAGAAGAATCTGATAGTTGCGATAATTTTAATATTAATAGTACACTTAGCGAGTCGGTGTGGTATATTCTTGTAAGATAAGTGATAGTTACATCATTTTACCTGTCATTGTACCCTTATCGAGATCAAATAAACAATCTACTTTTGTGTTAGAAAAGTAGATAGAAAATAAATATTCTGTCAAGTTTATTACATAGATATTTTAATTAAGTCAAAATGCACCAGTTTCCGGTGGGAGTAGATAATATTGCCGTGAGTAAATAATTTTTAAATCACCGCTTATGTTATGATAAAGAAATCTTCTTGACAAAAACATAGCATATGATGTTTGAAAAATTAAGATGTCATATTGTCCATAACACAGTTTCCTTGTTGTTCTGCAGCAAAATACGCTTTTGCATTTACCATTTAAGATCAGGTGTAAGGTAAATTCCAAATGAATGGCATCCATATAAAATTATGCTTGTAGAAGAATTAAGCATTAATGTCTAGGCATCTCATAAAGCATAATAATGTCAAGCCATTTTTGAAAATATTAAAGATGATGCCATTACTCTTTTGAGTCTGACACAATCCAGCTCTAACAATGTTGACATCCATTTCACAGTAAATAACATAAGTTTGTACTTCTTTAAGTAGGACAATCACACAACAGTTAATCAATATGTTAACAATTTGTGATGATTTTTTAAATTTTACAGCCAAAGTTGAACAAATTTTGGGGTTCTTTATTTATTTATAAGATGGTATCATCTATAAGATAGGATTTTTAAAAAAATTGACTATGGATATTAAAAACACTATTACACAAATTTCTAAATTTTTCATAATTTCAATTGAACAAAATGGACAACAAATAAAATTATAAAGTCCCTTCACGTAAGAGTAGAATAAATACAGATCTTGTACTTTTCTGTAAAGCTGTTTGCTGTAGAATAGTAAATAATGTTGTTAAAGTATACACAATTAATTTAGTGAAAATGGAATAGTGTTTTACTTAATTTTCTTTATAACAATCTCCATACTGAAACTGACCAACATAAATATTTACAAAAATATTTAATAACCGATATTTAAATCTTACTTAAAAATATTTATCTAATTTAAAAAATCTCTACTTTTTGCTGGATAAATTTACTTAATATAAATAATATCCTTACAATTTTACTGTGTAATTTTATTTTTTAGGACCTATTAAGTCTTAATTTTGTACAACATGATAGAAGATATTTTGTAGTATTGTGTCAATCAGTACTAGGTAAAGTTTGTGGATTACAGAGTGACAATAAAAGATGATAATGTATTAAACAAACCATAATGAATTTCATATATGTCTCTGGTAGATGGTATGATATATAAGGGCCTAGTATTTATATTCTACAAGTATAATTTTTATTCAGTTTTATTTTATACCATTTCTTTAGTTAAAATAAAAAACTGACTTATTTATTTTAATTTAATTTTTAAAGTGAAACTGAAATAAAGAAAAAAGAAGGATAACTTATGAAAAATAACGATAATTTAAATGTATTAAAAGTGTTTGTTTAATGTATTACAGTAAGTACACTTTCCCTGTTCTAAATCATTTTAATAGGCTGAAAGTTTAACTTTTATACAGAGTTTTTTTTTGAATATATGGAAAACTTTGAGATTGGATTTCTTAAATAAAAATAAACAAAATTTCCTTGTAAACATGTTTTTTTGGAAACATGTGTGTTTTTCAAACTTTCTCCATTTTTGTGTTCTGTTTTCAAAAGTAATTTGTATTTAAATAACTTGCAGAGATACTTTAACTGAAATATTAATAACACAGGTCAACAAAAAAAAAAATAAAAATAAAAAAATAATTGGGAACTGAGATTAAATTAGGTGAAGTAGAATGTATTTTTATGCTGAATCTTAAATTAAATCAATTTTTCTTCATCAGCCTCATATTTTTAATTATGACCCTTTAAAATATTGAGAAACTTCTTAAATAATAGAACACGAAAATAATAATAATAATTACAATTAAAATTCTTACCTTATTTTGCAGACATTTATGTTTATTTAATTTCTTTTTTCTTATTTTCATTTTGTATTCAGTGAAGTCTTCTTTTTTATCATCCAGCAGTAGTCTCACGTCATACATTCATCCCATCTACCTTGATAACGTTGTTTCATCTGCAATATATCTTGGTAGAACCTTTCTCCTTGTTTGTTGCTGATTTCACCCAAGTTTGAAGGAAAAGGTCCAAATGAGAATGTAAAAAATTAATTTTTAATGACATTCTGCAGCCTAAATTTTTGTAGTTCATTATAAGCTGATCATGGTTTTCAGTTTTTTTGTTTCCAACAAAACCAATAATGACATCTTTGAATGACTTCCATGCTGCTAGTTCTTTAGGATTCAGTTTGCTGTCAAATATATTTTCACAATTATTTCTCGTATTTGTGTCCCAATGAATATTCCCTCTTTTAATTTGGCTTCACTTAACTGTAAAAAAGCTTCAGCTAAATATTTAAAGTCATCTTCACTTTATCTAACCCTTTTACAAAATTCCTCATCAGGCCTAGTTTTACGTGTAGAGGTGGTAAAATAATACGATCTCCTTCGACAAGGGGAATATTGACAACATTTTCCTTTCCTAGAGTAAACTGATTTCTTTTTGGTTGGTCTTTAGCTGCATAGTGTTTATCTGTAGCCCAACTATCCTACTAACACATTTATTTTATAAAGCCACTCTGGAAACCTAGAAAAAGCCCCATCACTTTCAGGTCAGCAATGATTCGCCATGAGTGTTCATCATACTAATAGCTTTTAAAATTTTTGAAATACTTTCATTCCTACAAGTATAGAAGAAATCTTATTCAAGTTATGTAACAACATTACCTTTAAGCTTCTTTTTGACGAGTCTAAATAAATGCCTAATCATGAATAACACGTTCAATGTTCAGTTCAGACGTTAGCACCCTAACATCATAGCAGGAACAAATTAGACCATCTCTTCTAAAGTATTTCAGTAAATTTTCATTTTGATTTCTATATACTGAAATTTTAGTATCCTTGTTTAATAAATTCCATTTTTTGAGATATGATTCTAGGAGTTGTACATGTTGTTTTGAAAAATACAAGTCACAAATTAAGTCGCTCAGTTCTGCTTGTGCGATGAGGTGAGGTTCAGTATTTGATTCGTCTGGAATGTAATTAATATCTATTGAAGTTGAAGATTCATCAGTTGAGCCTTCTGGGGAATCAGAAATTCCTTTCCAAGAAGTTGGAGCATTTGGAATTGGTAAATCAACACCATGAAGTTCTGGTTTCATCGCTGAATGAACATTTGGGTATGCAATAATCCTTTTATTGTTTGAAACCAGTAACATTTGTTAAGCAAAAATAACAATTATCATAAGGTTAGTAGGCTCTTGCCAAATCATAGGTATGCCAAAAGGCAAATGCTCTTTTTTTTTTTCTTTTAACCACTGGGTTAGTTTAATGTAGCACTTGATGCATGTTACATGTGGAGCCTAGAATTTATCTTGGTCTCCCAAGGGACAGTCAAAATAATGTTTGAAAGCAGTTTTCAGTAGATTTGATACTGAAATTACATTTTTGTGGCGAATGTTTTGCAGACATAACAAAAAAGTTTGGAGAATTTTTTCAAGTCTGATTTTTATTCATTGTAAAATTCAGAATGTTTTAATTAATGAAAGTAAATTGAAATATTAGAGAAATACTTACTTAGTTATAAAAATAATTAAGTTTTAATTTACAGATATTTAATTACTTAAAATACTTCATAAAATTGTTTCACCATGGAGTGCAATAAAACACAGCAGGAAACACACACACACACACACATACACACACACAAACTTAACAAAAATTGATGTACAATAAAATAATACCAAAAGTTGTTTTGTCATAAAAATCTTTCACTAAATTTATGGCATCACTTATGAAACAATCTTTATAATATCTATATAATAAAAACGCTACCACAACTAAAGAACACATTAAGTCATAGAGCTGAACTCGTACTGAAGAAAATTTCATCACGTTTTTATGTGACATGAAATGACCTCATTTGACTGTTATCAAATATAGGTCTACAGCGTGCATCACAATATAAATCAGATGTGAATAAGCAAACATACAGGTGTATTAACTTATTTGTGTTGTTTGCTCCATGAAGGATGGAACAAATAAATTTAAGGGGTTGTAACTTAATGTTACATGATGGGTTGTTTCAGAATACATATTCAGATTCAGCATATAAAATACTATATAGAAGACCTACTCCCTTTTCAGTTCCAAATTTTATGTTGACCAGTGTAATTTTTTAATACTGTATACATAGTAAAATAAATAAATAATTATAAAAATGTTTCGTTAATAAATCTTTTAATCATTAATATTCTCGGTTACTCATAATTAAATTATTATTTTATTTTATTATGAGCAGAATGACACTCATTTATTTAAGTACTATATTTCAAATAACCAAATTATGGCAGAGATCCTTTGAATGAGAAAACAACCAAATCCAAACCATAATGTTTGGATTATGGTAATGAAAGCACTGTTGTCTTTTCGACTTTGTGATAATAAAAAGTTTAAAATTTAATTTTTTAATATTTATTTACTGATGATTTTGAATGTATAATTTTGATCCAAATAAATGAAGATTAACCGAAAAATAAGATGATTTATTTTAATAAGACAAAAGAAGAATCTTTATCATGGTTTTTCAATGCTAAATATTAAAAAAATTACAAAAATAATTTATTGAAAATGGATTTATTAAAATTAAAATCCTGATCTCCATGGTTGAATAGTAGAGCCTGCATTTCATCCAGAGATTTTGGGTTCAAGTCCTGATCAGGCATGGCATTCATTATCATTTGTCCACAGCTATTACAGAGTGTCACCCAGAGTAAATGGAATGTAAAGGAGTTAATTTGCTGTTGGGCCGTATCAGTACCCTTTTTTTTTTGGGACGGAGGTGGAAATGCATTTACGCACGAAATGTCTGACTCCTGCTGGTGGCCTAATCCAACCGCCATCAACAGACTACCGACTAAAACCACCCCCTTTGGAGTAACCCTACGCATCCCGGAATCACCCCGAGGCATTACTTCGAGATGTGTAGGTACGAGCTACGACTTACGAACACGTAGATATATCGCGACTTCAATAGCAGTCTGCGACCCAACATATTTCTATTACCGTCAACCTTATTGGTAATTATGGATATAACCTTGCCTCCTCCTCGGTTTTCTTTTTCATTGCTGCCCTGATAAACGTGGCCACGACAGCCCAGGATGTCTCACTTCTTAACATTATCTCTCCAATATTGTCCGGGGAGATGGGACCCACTTCTTGGACTACCTGCATTCTCAGAAGCTCCCATCTAGGACACACACAAAAATGTGTGCTCGGCAGAATCGACTGCTGCCTTGCAATACCATTAACCTATGATTTTGTAAAATTTACATCATTTTTAATTTATTGAATTATTTCTTTTGGGCTTATATTAGATGTGTGTTTAAAGAATCTCTTATGTGTTAAATCTTTAAAAATCTTTTGAAATTTGTAGAATTTACAAAAGTCAATGTTTGTTTTAGGTCGATAGGCTCACAATAAGTTTCATGCACATACAAATATTCTGCACCTTAAACAGAATATAATTTTCAAGGATTGGAATCAAAAAACCAGAGTGTTATGCTATAGAAAATTTGTTTTAAAGGATATATCAAATCTCAGAATATATTTTTAAATTATTGATTTTAATTTATGCACGCATAATAAAATTTGACCTATAGTAAGATCTACTCATTGTGAATACTCAACCTATTGTGAAGAACTCAATTATATTAATTATAAACTTTTTTTAGCTAATTCAAAAGGTTTAGTGATTAGGTTTGTTATTTACCTTGCCGAAATTAATAAGTAAGGTTGTTCGGGAAGTTCCATTCTTAAGCTGTAATGAAAAATAAATTTCGTAAACAATTTTAATTTTGCCATTTTCCATACCTTCTTTCAGTTTTCATACTTTTTAAAAAAACTCTCAATTATATGCAAAAATGAATTATTACGTAATTTTTATTATTCTTTACACATTAAGTGTTTAAATTAGTTTTTTTTAAATACATACTAATATTAAAAAATAAAGTGTTTACTACTGAAAATTTTTTCTTTCACATAGTAACAAGAAACTGATGCATATCATAGTTACTTTTATTATTTTCCCAGTGAATATAGCTAAACTAGCTATGTTAAAGGGAAAAGTATGGTGATCATGTCAAAATTGGGGTAACGGGTTTGTTGTAAACCTTTATGTTTTAAGGTTCATATAGACCAGGGGTCTCCAAACCTTTTAGCCTAAGGGCCACACCAGACTCCTCCACTAAGTCCCAAGAGCCATGATCTAGCTAGCTCATCATATCCAAAATACTGTAGTTTTGATTTGCGCGCAGATTTTCGTTTCGGGACTAGCCGGCGAGTGAGATATCTCTAGCGCAGGCGCGTGGGTGGACTCCGTTCCGTTCGCAATTTCGGTTGGTACTTACAGGCAAATGTCAAGTACATTTCATTACGGCGGAGATAGCCGATGCGCGTGCTGTGCGTTACGTATTGTTGCGACTACTTACGACCATGCTAAACGTATAGTAGTGACATCTTGCGGTCTGTAGAGAAGTTAAGTGCAGGATGTGGCGAAGCTACAGTAGTGCAGCGATCTGAAAAGCGAAATATAATGCGTGAAATAGTGTGTTTTGTGACTATAGTTTCTTAGTGAGAATACAGTGTGTTTAATGGTAGTGTTTAATTTAATTAAAAGTGTCTTAAAGATAAATCCAATGCATTTTGTTTACTCAGAACACCTGCTCTTAATAATATTAATTGGCATTATTTTGATATGAAGTTACGTCCCTTTTGTTGGATTTGTATAAATACGGAAAAGAAACGAAAGATATATAGTGAGTGCAGAACATTTAAAGAGCAATGGGGATGTCAATATTTCATGATCGAGTCAAGTAATAAGGCAATTTGTATAACTTGCAATGAAACAATATCAGTCCTCAAAGAATATAAAACGTCATTATGAGACTAAATATTCTCAGAATTACTCCAAATTTACAGGAAGCCTACGGTTAGAAAAATAGAAATAATATCTTTGAAATCTCAGCAATTGTTGTTTAAGAAAGTAAAAGCTGAACAAGAAGCAGCAACTCGTACTAGTTCGAATCAAAGGCCGTGGAAAATGACGGTGATTGAAAACTATTAATCGTACATTGCATCATTCATCAATAGTCTTTGTGCGGAAAATACTTGAATATGTCAGAAATTTTAAAACCAATTACGTCAGCTGTATATTATATCAAATCACATGCGCTCAATCATCGTCAATCCGCGAGTTTATTGAAGAGATTGGAGAAAATGACTTGCCATACTATACTGCAGTGCGCTGGCTTAGTTGTAGAAAAGTTCTAACGCGTGTTTTTTAGCGCCAAGCAATAATCGAATTTTTTTGAACGAAAGGAATCGTCCTCTGACTGAGTTACAAAACAATGAGTGGTTATGGAAGTTATAATTTTATATAGATTTAACTAAACATATGAATGACCTTAATTTAAAATTATAACGATAAATCCAGCTTCTGCCTGATTATACACTCATATTAAGTCCTTTTGACAAAAAATTGTTTTGTTTCAATCTCGGTTTAACAAAAAATGTTTCACGCATTTTAATACATGACAAACATTCAATCAGCAAACTGAAATTCCATTTCCGGTATATTTTGCAATTTGGGTGCTTTAAAAATAAATTTTGAGTCTAATTTTTCAGATTTTAATGCAACTGAAATCGATATCAAGGTTTTTCAAAATCCTTTTAACGCCGATATAGAAACCCTTGCCCCAGAATTTCAAATGGAAATGATTGATTTGCAGTGTAGCGATATTTTTATAGAAAAATATTTAAATATTTTCATCATTGCTGGAATTTTATAAGACACACACAGTTTGATCTGTTGCATAAATTTGTTCGTGGCTTCTTTTTCGCTTTCGGCACTACTTATCTGTGTGAAAAAACATTCTCCAAAATAAAATATACAAAAAATATTTACAAATCCAAAATAACTGATGAGCATTTGAAGTCGCTGGTGATAATTTCTACTAGTAGACTTGACACAACTGCAAAAAATTGTCAGTGGAAAGTTACAGCTACATAATCTCATTAATGTTAATTATAATATTTAATTTCGTTATGTGAATTACGTATGTACGTCACTTATTGTAGGCTTTTAGGATAAATCTCATATCATTATTTACCGTTAAAATGTTCAATTTCATTATGTATGTCAGTTATTGTGTTTCTTAAGCGGTCGTTAAATAAAAACATCTGATTATTATTTTGTATGAATTAGTTACATTGTAAATTTTACAATGTAATCAAAATAAACTATGGCAGGCCGGATTGTTGGTGCTCGCGGGCCGTTTGGAGACCCCTGATAGAGACTAAAAAAAATATTATGTACTTATGCTTGTCGCACTGCCTTGGCCTTTTTATATCTTAGGATTAACTAAACCGATATTGTTAAAATTTGGCTCAAATATTTTTATGTATGGGGCATTGATCACATTATTTTTTTCAAAATTCGTTAAAGGGGTGGGGGATATTGTGAAAAAATTCAATCTTCTTTAGAGGCATTTTAGAGAAAACTTTATTAAACCAAATTTTGTTACCTACAATGCATATACAGGTGTATCACGAAGTTCTCTCGGAAATTTCATGACTTAATCTACTCGTGAAAGTAATGGAAAAGTTCATATAAACATATATTCTAAATGCTTCGTTTACGAGTAACGGTTAGTGAACGATTTCACTAGGATTTCAGGTAATCCGGTGAAATGAGGTCGTACTGAAATTTTTAGGAAGTTAATTAAGTGGCAAAATTGGTGATTTCTTACGTTCTTTAACCTGAAAAATTGAATATCCCAGAACCGTATCTGCAGTAGTTTATCAGAAATCTGGGGTAAAAATCAATAGAATGGGGGGTAAAAAATCTTGTTTTTTATGTTTGACGTACAATAACTTTGTTAAATGGGTAATACACACGTAAAACTTTTAAACAAAACTTGTAGGGAATTTAATTCTGAATAAAATTGTGTCGGTTAAGTCGAATAAAACAAAGAAAAGTTAGAAAAAATAGGAAGTCTAAAATAAAAATATTTTTAATCGAAATTTGGGAATTTTGATGCTTAAATCTTAATTTGGTAATCATGGCTTGGTCGGGATAGCCTAGAAAGTCATTCAGTACTTTACCAGCTTTTTTCTTTTGAATTTGATAAGAAATGTAATACGCACCTTGTGAAAAATTCTAAACCTAAGCGGGATTAACTCTGAATCTTCCCAACAAATGGTAGAGATTTTCGCGGAAAGATATTTCTTTTCCTTATTTTGTTCTCTGTTGAAGGGGGTGCTAGGTTTATAGAAAACTTTACTTAAGCAAATTTGTTAAGCTTAATGTATATTTGAATATTTTTAAAAAAGCATTTTCTTAAAATTTATTCTCAATCTCTGAAAAATATATATTATGTTTTTTCGCGATCTCCACGTGTCATTTTACTTAATAATAAAATTTATTTGTTTAGAATATTCATCCACCAGACATAATCGCGATTATATTAAGGCTGTTTGATTAGACATGGATTGACAATACCGTAATTGAAATCAAACTACATTATTAAAATACAAATAAAAATTAATTAAAAGTAATACATACAGTATCTTTGTATATTTGTAACTGAACAAAGATTTTGCTGATTCACAGGACATTTAATCAGCGTAGATATTGGACTTTGTTAATATACTTTTAGCGGAATATTACTATGAAAATTAAAAAATTAAATTTCAATAAAACCTTTAAAAAAATTTAGAGAAAAAGGTAAATAAAATACTTTAAAAAAAAAATCGAAGTGTCCATTTTTATTTGTTTAACTCAGTGCAATATAGATCTTATATCATTCAAAAAGTCGCTAAAAGTTAAGTCTCCAGTGCAAGATAATCTTAAGTGCTGTGCACTGTCGACTGGATTTCTGCCAGAAAAGGTGAAACGTGTTCCTGTTCGCATTATAGGCTGTGTTTTGAAAATAGTCTAAAAGGTTGAGATAGGGAAATAGAAAAGTTTATTCTCTAGAAAAATAAAGTAAATAAGTCGTTTCTTTTAACAAAGATGAAAAAAAGAATTTCATAAATCATCATTTTATTGAGATATCCAATTTTTAAATTAATTTAAAAATATAAAAGGTGTATAAAAATTGTTGTAAAAAATATTCAACCTGCATAGAGATTTAGTATACCTCGTAGAAAAATAATCATTAAAATTTATTTTCATAAATAACCATAATATTCTCTCAGAATACATAATTAAAATAATGTGTTGTTTCTTTATTCAAAACACTAGGATAAATAAAACTTGAGTTTTAATTTTATAGATTCGCGTAGCTATTTATAAAAAAAAACCGATTGAAATATTTTTGTTTAATATTCAGTTAGTATTTTTGATTAAGTGAATTTGATAACATCGCCGGTTGGTTGACATTTGAACAATGTTCAACGATTTGAATGGTATTGACTAATATTAACATGCAGTGAAAGAGATAAAAGTTGGCAAGAAATTGTTTCGTAATTTTGAGCACAGACTCGAAATAGCATTTTTTGTTAAACTTAGCTTTTTGAAATCTAATTTGAAAAAAATAAGGTGTTATTTTGTTCTTAATGAAATACTTAAATTTTTTTGTTAAAAGATTATTTTCTAACGTTTGTAGTTTTGAATCTATCAAAAAATAAAAAAATTAAGATAACCGCCTTGAAATTTATGACATCATTTTCATATTTATTTATTTAATTCGCAGAGAAAATTAAGTTAAAATTATATCTCATATTTCATTAAAATAGCTGAATCTGTTCTGATTGTGTGAATGAATCTGTTCTAGTGAAAATAATGAAAAAAAGTTCATATAAACAGAGGTCTTGAAACGCTTTCTTTTCAAGTTAACAGCTAGCGAAAGATTTCGTCCTCGAGTTTAGCTCTTCTGTGAAGAAGCGATGAAAAGACTGTATTATTCTTTCTGTACTTAATAAACATTATTCTTAGTACAGAAAAAAAATACATGAAATTATAACTGGTAACAGAATAACAAATCTCAGTTACAGTAATTGTTCGAATTTCCTGTTTCACATTGTACACAGCACTCTGTCCTAGGTAAAATATTTCCGGCAGCTTTCCTATCATCTCAGGATCGTTTCGTATAAATTCAATAGCATTTCGTATTTTAATGAATAACTCCTCTTCTTCAGTATTAACTTTTTATCATTGATGAACCAGAAAGCATTTACAGTCGGCCTGTAGATTCCTGATGTCGGTAAATGAATCCTTCGTGATCAAAAAAGATGATTATCATGACTTTACCCGCGCTGCGTGCAGCTTTCGGTTTTTTGGGGGGTTGATGACGATGTAAACCCTCATCAGGAGCTTTGTTGTTTCATTTCAGGTTCATAATGGAACATCCAATATTCGTCAACGGTTATCACATTGTGCAAAAAGTGTGTTTCTTCCTTGTAGCTTGCCTACAATTTTTCGTAGACGAATACGCGGTACTCCATTTGGTCAGGGTTAAGAGCCGCGGAACTCAACTATCGCAACGCGTTAAGTATGCACCTGATCGCTTAGAATATTGTGTGCATTGCTTTTTGAGATGTGTAGCTGTTCCTCCAACTGCCACACACGATAAAACGATCTTCTTGATTGATGACGCTCGCTGTGTTCGTCATAACGTCGTAATCGACGTGCTTGGTTGACCGCTCACACCCTGTCTTCCATTATATGTCCTTCCAATCTATAAATTCTCGTGTTTTTCCGTTTTTAAAATTTCAAGATAGTTTCCATTTAATTATTTGAACCATTAAAACCTCTGTTAGTATAATAGGTAAGTCAAATTATATCTTATTAGTTAATATCTGAACCCGAACACATTTCACTTAATCGAATTACTTATTTATGGTAGAATTCCAGATATATGTAATGAGTCATATAAATGAAAACTGTTAGAGAGACCAATATTAAAATGTTTAAAATATATAATAGAAGATATCTTGTCCCTTGTTTTTTTCTTATTTTTACCGACTTCTCGAAGAAAATTACGGTATTACTTTCGGTCGCACGGTGGAATTGGGGGGTGAAATTGGATTTCCTTTACGTTTTGAAGTATGATAGCAATCTAGCAATCGCCTAACATGTAATTTATATATATATATATATATATATATATATATATAAAACATTTAATTACACTTTAGGTGATATATATATATATATATATATATATATATATATATATATATATATATATATATAATTTTGGTACTTTTCGGAATTCGACAGCAAATTTTTTAAAATGTTTTAACTAAATATTTGTAAAATAGCTTGTTAACATCTCGAACAAGTGAAGCAAAAGTTTACAGAGCCATTCTATTCAGCTATATAATAACAAACAAATCACAAATAGACAGAAGAAATAAATACGAACACCATATCCATTCAAACATGGGATTTCCAAATGTACCTGAGAGAGGTGCAATAATAATAATAATAATAATAATAATAATAATAATAATAATAACTAAACTTAAACTAGGCTTGCTTCGCTCGCTAACCTTGACTAGCGAGCGAAGGTTAAGTTTAGTTAGATTATATTTATAATTTCTCTGCAAATGGTAAATTTTTTAAAAAATCTTAAAAAATTAAAATTACGTAAGCGTACTTTAAAAAAAAATTGAAAAAGGTGGCTGTCGGATTCCGAAAAAGAACCAAACTTTTTGTAGCTCGGAAATCTCCAAAACCGCTAGATTAATTTCATTGAAATTTACGTATGATGTAATAATGTATTTGAAATTGTGCATGTGAAAATTTTATGAAGATTGATTCAATCGTTCTTGAATTACGGTCAATTTAATTTCGACAACAGATAACATAACCTCAATTAGAGGTATCATTATCGGTCGCATGGTGGATTGGTGATAAAGATGAATTTTCTTTTCTTTACGTTTTGAGGTATGAGAATTACGAAAATGCCATTCATGTATAAAACTTTGTGCTTCAAAAATCTCCAAAACTTAAACATTGATTTCATTGAAATTTAGATATGCTGTATTAGTTTATCTATGGCTGTGCATGAACCTCAATTTGAGGTGCTTATGTTGCTTTGTATTGGTGTACTTTTCATACGCGCTTATACATTGTCACAGTGGTGAGTGAGTTGAGACTAATGATTGTGTATATTGTGTGTCTACTCGTTATTTTTAATTATTTCAACAAATTACAGTTATGATGATATAATTTTCTTATAAACAGAAAATATATTTCAGTTAAAAAAAAAGAAGAAAATTATACCTCTGTTAGCTTTCTCATTTAACTTATGTTTTGTATATTTTTTGTGCAAAACATTATACAATATTCATCTTATTCATCTTCTTGTCGTTTTTTTTTTGAGATATATTTCTTTATGTTATCTTTCTTTTTCCTGTATGATTGTTTCTTATTCATTTTTGATTATTCACCAAATAATCCAATAATAAAAACTGAATGTTTTACACCGTTAGGTCTCGAAAGTAACATTTTTAACCAGTATACAGGAGTTCACTAAAATGAATAGTTAATTGTTATTAACTTTTATTTATACGACACACCAGAAATCTGAAACTTTTGTTAATCAGCAACTCACGACGATACAAATAATACTGATCTATTAATGCGAGTAATAAAGGGACTTTTACTCTATCCTAATATTTCATGTAAGATTATTGAATTAATAATTGCATAAATATTTGATATTAATAAAAACTAATATTTCATCAACTGTGTAACTGTCCACTTTATTAAAGAATTGGAGGATTTATCTCACTTTCAAATGAAATAAGTTTAAATGAAGTGCAGCAAAAAATGTGTATACGTAATTTAATAGGCGTACAAGGACGTCATGTGGTATCCAAATCAGATTTTTTTAATTTATAAGGATCATTATTATTTCGAATTGTTTTTAGTTAAGTGTAACAAATTCGAATTGTAAGTGTGTATGTTTTACTTTAATTTATAATATTCAAATTTGGTAATTTCTTTTTATTGTTTTATTAAATGGATAATTTACCCTTTATTTTAGAATTAGATTGTACTAGCATCTACTTATGAACTGTTATTTTTACTTTTTTAATGCATTTTATTTCGATTCGTTTTTACCATCGTATGAAACTGTGATTGAGCTCTAATTGGTTTTTAGTATAGTGTGCAACTGATAACAAATAAATGCAGAATATATGTTAATACGATAATATTGACTTATTTCATAGAATAGAAAGTTATGAAGTATGCATTAAACCAGTCAAGTGCTGATGATACAGAAAAAAGAAACAACCCATTAAAAGTCGGCAAAGCTATTAAAGTACGGCTGATTTATCGTCGGAACACAGACAGCTTGGCTTTTCTGCTTAGTTACATCACTCTGTCTACCGTAGGCTCTTGTTCACACTTTACACTTCGCCGGCACTAACGCTGTTACTACCGTACATTCATCTTTATCTGTTTTTTTCTTTCTTTTGCTTTTCTCTCATGTGTTTTACTTTTTTTTATTTTCTTCTTTCAGTTCCTGTTAAGCTATACTGAAATATAATTAATTTAAAATATTTTTGTTTGTTTCAATCCCAACTCGTATCATTTAAAGCAATTTTAATACTTTTATAATTTACCTGAAGAAAATAAGTGGTTTAACTTCTTTTTTAAATAGTGTAAACGGCGACAATAAAGATAATATTGCAACATGAAAAAGTTTTTTATTGTTATTTTTCAAATAATATGAATGAGTCGTGTAACTTTCCCAACTTTGTGTGGGAATCTTTCCGCACTGTTAAGAAATAAATTAAACATTTATTGGCACTAATGTCTTACATAGAAATTGCATAACCATATTCAAAAACTTTATTTGTAATAACTGAATTTCGCTATTCCTTTTGGAAAAAATTATTAAATTAAACATAACTAAAATATATTTTAAATAAGGTGTGGTATTTTTGAAACTTTTTTACTGCTATTACTATTATTATCAAAATGGTAATAAAGAAATTTAATTTTGGGATATTTTTTTTTCTAGATTTTATTACTTTTTTTTAATTTTCCTTACTCTTTATATTTCTCCACCTTTCTAAAATAAAAAAAGAATAATAGCATATTGCCCCATTTTAAAAAGTCATCCTACCAAATTTCAAGATTTTACCTCAACACGTTCTTGTGATATTAAGCAAAATATTTTCTAATACACACACACACACACACAAACACAAACACAAACACACCTTTTTTTAATTGGTTTTTGCCGGATCTCGACAAGTTTCCTTAGTTGTAAAATATACTTGAGAATACATTTCGTTGCGACTTGTATATTTCGATGAATAATTTTTTAACACGGTAACTTCTTCCTTTTAATAACATTCAACATTAGTCGGGAAAGTAAAATCAATATTTGACAAAAGTTTTTAATAATGGCAAGTTTTTTAATAATGAAAGTTTTTAATATTGAAAATAAGGCTCGTTTTATTAGAGCTTCTTGTAATACATATCTATAGTTTATTAATTTAAATCATACCTCAGCTTCAATTCTCATTTATAGTAGTTAATTTTTGATTGTTTTATATTGGAAAATCTTTCTTGTCCACGTTATTTTTTTTTTATTATTTTATTATACATATATAAGATTCTTTCATCGTATTTTTAAACTTTTTTTACTGGTGATGGTTAAAGAGAACAACATTTAATCAAACCAAATCTTTCTTAAATTAACCGTGTATAAATTAACAAAACATTGAATACGTTTTTTTTTTATTATCAGGACTTATTTTTAATGCAAAGTAGAAGAGAGAATTATTATGAAAATTTTAGATCGGAATCGATTAAAAAAGATTTGCTTATGTGCAGAATATGGGCGTTAATTCACGGTACAATAAATTAAATAGTTTCATGAAATGTTTTATCTTGGGAAAGCTAATCGTATAGATAAATGAAAATCTCATCATAGTTTCATGAAATGTTTTATCTTGGGAAAGCTAATCGTATAGATAAATGAAAATCTCATCATTTAGTAAATTCTGAAGTAATAATAAATAATTTTAAGAAAATAATAATCTATGTATACCATCTCCGTACATTTTTCCGGCTATGAAGTGTCAAATTAGATTATAGAAAATCTGCGGGTCCCTACCCGTAGGTTTTCTTAAATTGGATTATACCTAATCGATCTATTCCATCTTCACCTTTCTAGTCTTTATTTGTTATAAAAGACCATTTGTTGTTTCTAACAACTCATCGTATTGTGGATTTAGATGAAAGCTAACAGATGATGATCAGAAAGTAGAACTTAAAAAGAAAATGATAACGTTAAAATTTATTTGGAATGGCTTCGACTCGATATTTTGAACATTTGCATAGAAAAACAAAAAAAGCCTGTGTTTTTGATACGTTTGAGTAAAATAATCATGCAGATGAATTTTAACATTTTATACAGTTTAATTTACTTTTATATACGGTCTACATGGAAATTATATTAAGCCCTTATTTAATGATACGAAAACAATTATATTAATATCTAAATTTTTTTCAGTTAATTATCTGTTAAAATTTGTTTAATCTTTTATAATAAGTCACCATTTCTAAACTTACTTTAAAAGTATGCCTATAAAATCCTCAACTTCTATTTCCGCTGTGCTATAAATTAACTTATATATTTACTTCCTCCTACCTTATTAGTTAAATTTATATCTACAAATTAAATATTACTAAAAATAAATAAAAAACTAAATTTAAATAAAATTAAACAAAAGGGTGAAATAGTTACTTCAATCGAATATTGCGTTTTATATTATGTATAAAGCATAAATTAAGATTTTTTGGAATTTTTACGAATTTCCATTTAAAAACGAGCTTTCACTTTCCATGGTACAGCCTACACACACACACACACACACACACACACACACACACACACACACACACACACACACACACACACACACACACACACACACACACACGCGCACACACACACACACACACACACACACACACACACACACACACACACACACACACACACACACACACACACACATACATACATACATACATGCATGCATGCATGCATGCATGCATGCATGCATGCATGCATGCATGCATGCACGCACGCACGCACGCACGCACGCACGCACGCACGCACGCACGCACGCACGCACGCACGCACGCACGCACGCACACACACACACACACACACACACACACACACACACACACACACACACACACACACACACACACACACACACACACACACACACACACACACACACACACACACACACACACACACACACACACACACACACACACACACACACACACACACACACACACACACACACACACACACACACACACACACACACACACACACACACACACACACACACACACACACACACACACACACACACACACACACACACACACACACACACACACACACACACACACACACACACACACACACACACACAGAGGGGGAGAGAGAGAGAGAGAGAGAGTGAGAGAGCGAGAGAGAGAGAGAGAGAGAGAGAGAGACCCACACCCAAACAGACAATTACGCATTAGAAGGCGTGGTTGTATCAGTAAGAGGTCAGGATTGTCCATGGTGGGAAGAACCGTAAAATTCGCTGTTTATCTATATATTTAACGCGTAGATCAAATGGAATTAATCGGTAAATTATTCAAAGAATCGATTATATCATTATATAAATTAATAATTTATGCCCCTTAAAAGTAGAATTCTATTAATCAATCTTCGTGAAATGTTATTATAAATTAATTTGTAGTTCCAAGAATATCTAATATTCTTGAATTTTATGTGTAGTAATATTAATTATAATCTAATCAATTTAAATTATCCGAGTTTTATTTTTCATTGGTTTGGTATTTTCTTCTTTTTTTGAAAGTAGACATAAAAATATCAGTATATAAGAAGTTTGCTTACTGTTGTGTAATAATAAATAATTGAGAACTAAAAAAAGAAAATTGACCATCAACACAGTACAGCAGTTGTATTTAACTACTTAACATTAGATTTATTAATGTTGTATTTAGCACGCGATTCTGTATGTATGGATATTGAAGAAATAATTTATATTTTTAAATTAAACTACGAACTAAAATAGAATAGTCGGCGAAAATAAAAAATTATTTTTAATTTTCGTTTAAAGGTCGTGTAAAGGTTTTATTTTCAATTTTTTTTATCTACATACTTATATTTAGGCTGTAGATATGAGTTTATTTATTATTTGATAAAGGTTAATACTTTTTATCAAATAAGCATGAGGAAAAGTATACGGTGATGGATTTGTTGTTTTGACAAAAAAAAAAGAAATAAAGTAGGTTCTGAAAATGCAATATCTGTTTATTTTATGAGTGGCACACGGGAAAATATAGGAGAAAGGGGGAACCATAAGTATTATGGGAGAGTGAATTTTCCTTCTTCAGATCCTTTCCATTAAGGTGTTAGATATTATCATGAAAGGATAGTATTCATGCGATTTGGTCGTATGAGTTATAGCGACTATCGATTATACTGAATAAATTTCGATAGAAAACTTTCATCACTTCAACACTACTGCTCTCTTACGATGACTCTTATCTACATTTTAAAAGTTAGTTGCGTAACTTTTGAGTGCAGTTATGTTTCTGAATTTACGTCACATTTTATTCAAGACGTCATTTTTACTTTTAAAAATAGTTAAAACTAGATAAATTAATAATATTAACTTGGGAAATAAATTTTTAACAGACTTAAAAAAAAAGAAGTTCTCAATATTTTTGTGATGTAAGTCAAAATTCAAGAGAATTAATTTGAAAACTTAAGGTAAAAATATGATTATATATATTAGAGGCATTTCAGTTGAACTTAATCTCATGCTTATTAGTAATATTTCGATTTCGTTTTTTTAAATTTCCTTTTCTGTTTTTCTCTCGTTTGCGTCTCTTGCGAATTGCTGTTATCATACGGATTACGTTTTTTATTAGTTTTTCTTTATTAAAAAATAAAAGTAAAATTAAGTTAAAAAATCCAGCAAAGGTTGCAAAACTTTCCCGGTTTCGTCTTGAAGATTTTTATTTCAATTGCACTGTTATACAAAATAAAACTTTTTTAATATTTTTCTAAATGCGATATTTTCTTTGCTTTTTTTTGCGTAAATTACAGATCTGTAAATAGAATCTTTCTATCACCCTCAATTTAATAGAAATGGAAAATTAAAGGTCTATAAAAGTTACTGGATGTCATATACTTACATTAAAACTTCTTAGCTAATGCTCTTCTTTTGTAGATAGCTTAGATACATCTCTCATTAAAATCCAGAGTAATCCGCTAGTCTTTGCTAAAATGGCAGTAATTCAATTTGTAACGATTTTCTAACGCTGAAATATTTTGATGGAAACGTTCACCTTGTTCATCACTTGCTGCAGTGAGGTTTGGCGGGAAGAAATCCAGATGTGAACGCAGGAGATAGACTTTTACTGGAATTGTTACATCCCATAGCTGGTAATTTTGTAATTTATGGACACCCAGAAAAATTTTCGCAAGTGTCTTTAAACGCTGTCCAAGCAGTTAGTTCTACATCGGTCAACGTAGAGTTAAACATTTCATCTCTGACCGGTCCCTCATTTGTGAGCCAACAAATATTCCTTCTTTAATTTTTTCTTATTTTATTTTTGGGAATTTCTGCCTTATGTACATAGTGGTCGGGAAGTCACCGTACCCCCTAAAGTTAGAATAAAAATTTTGAATAAGTTATTAATGAAAAATGTCCCTCACAGCGTCACGCAATTCTTCATTTGTGGTGTAGCGACGTGCAGATACGTTTGTCTTGATAATTCTCCATAATGAATTGTCTGGTATGGTGAGATCAGGACTTCGTGATAACCATGATAACGGAACTGCTGACGCTGAAATGCCAGTCCAACGTCCTGGAAAATTTTCATTCAGAAATACGTGGACAGAGAACAAAATGTACAGGTGTTCCATCCTGCTACAACCATACTCGTTCGATGAGATCCTTTTCTTGAACCTGTGGTGTTAACCATGCCTCAGACATCTCTAAATAAGTTTGTGCATTCACTGGCCCTTCAAAAAAATAAGGAACAAGCAGATGATGAGCTGACATTCCAGCCCATATCATGACATGCGGTGGATTTATTTCCAATCTGTCACGTAATAAGGATTTTCTTTCACCAAAAATAACACATTTCTGGCACGCAAACTACGATAAATTCCACATTCGTCAGTAAAAAGCACCTTTCCACGGTGCATTGCAGGGGGAATTTTTGTAATATAGCTCGGCAGCGCGACGTTCCATATCTGCATCTGACAGTTCATTGAGGAACATCGGACGGAATGGCCAATTTTCAAGTTCTTTTTCATATGATCTTGCATTGTCGTTCGCGGTATACGAAGTTCAGCTGACCGTTTACGAGTTGATTTTATCGGGGATTGTTCAATGGAAACTGCAACAGCAGCACATGTTTCTAATCGCGTTAACTTTTGTCCACTCCGCGGCTTAACTTTAACACTGCCTAATTCAAACGCACGTTTTTCCCAAGTCAACATTATTGCTTTTCGTGGTGGCGGCTTATTAAAGCGTTGCTGAAACATATCACTAATTTGCTTCATTGTTTGATTCGTATATTGTCATTTATGAACCCATACACTGGTTACATACCTCGACGCTGTAACTACCCATATCAGCCATTTCAGCACAACTGTCTTTTACTCAGTGTGTGACGTTGTAAAATCTGTTGCCAACTGACCCCAAAGAAAATATCGTTTGTTTTAAACACATATCCTAAATCATATTGTTCGTTAACTTTAGGAGTACGGTGACTTCCCGGCCATGCTGTATAAGAATCCTTGACTCTACCCTCTTTCATAGTTTTTACAAATTTTTTTATTATTCTCAGTTTTGATATGAAGTGGCGGTAAAAATATTTATTTGTGATTTAACTAGAGGCTCATAAATAATGTTTCTTTTTCACCTGTAGTTAAGTTTTTACGTTTCTTCCACTGTTTTACTACATAATGCTGATCCCTAGCTTGCCCATCCCATTCGCAAACAAAACAACAGTGTTTTGTATACCTTAACTGCATATCTAACAAAAGTTCTATTACTTTTAAATCCCTACACACATTTCAGGTATTCTTTTTATAATTTACTTTCGCAATAACAATTTTCATAACATCATATGTTTCTTTCATACTAATTTCATAAAAGATCGGTACAGAAGGCTATTTATTACTATTGTGAAGCAGAACTGCTTTTAAGCTACACTTGAAAGATTCAGTTAAGTGATCTTTTGGTCCACGCCTGGCTCGGCCATGCCGAATGGCATTTGTCATTCGGACACCAAATGGCAAATGCCTTTTAGCCATCCTCTTAAGTTGACCGCATAGTTATTACATATTATATTTGGAGTCGATTTCTTATCCTGATTACCTATTTTACAGTCAAAATACAATTTATAAGCGTTTTTAATTAAAGGTGTAAGTTTTTCTTAAGTTTCGTTTTATGGTAAGTGCGTGTTTGTTTGGGTGGTCCCAATGGTGCTTGGGTGACCGATTGTGTGCATTGGCGTTTCCCCCATCCTGAAGTAATGCCACATAAGCTGTTTCCAGGAGGGGTGGTTAGCCAGGGGTGGAGGTTTAGTCGGTAGTGCGCAGGAACACGCACTTAAAGACATCTTGCGAAACCTTTTAGCAAGCCCGACACTGCCTTGGCGCCAGTAAATGGAGTTCCACCACCTCTTTCAAAAAAAAGAAAAGAAAAAAATAATTTTTTCTTAAATGATTTTACAGCGAACTCACCACTCACGTAACAAAAACTTACGAGTCATTTACACATACGAGGCATTATGCGACTTCAGTGTTCACTCACTTTATACAGTTATCACACTGGCTGAAGAGATTATATTGTTAAAAGCAGTAAGGTAACAAAGCCAACAAGCTTTGTGTTGTTTTGAATTGTACAGACATGATGAATCTTGTTTATGTACGCTTCAGTAGGAGGTAACATGTCATGATATAAATGTTTATGTTATAAGTTATTGTTTCATAATTAATAACTGATTATTTTTTTTAACCTCATGAACCACCCTTATTCAGAGGCTGAAATGAAATGATAATTTTTTAGCGTGTAAAAATGCCACGCCTGACCAGGATTCGAACCCGAGACATCCGGATGAAAGGCCGAGACGCTACCACTCGCGCGCCACGGAGGCTGACAACTAACAGAGTTAAAAATATTTACTTGGGGCACATAAATATAAAGTAATGATCTTATAATCATAAATACCAACAATTTTCAAAATTTAAATTTTGAAATTTTTCAAAAACGTAGGGTGATGGAAAAATTCTGACTTCAGATTCGTTTTTAGCATTATCAAATGGTTTCATATCACATGCTAAGTCAGTGTTATAATGACCTTATTATTTTTATTACACTTTAAATTATTATATTACACTATTATTATTATATTACTTTAAATTATTATTATATTTATTACACTTAAAATCGATCGAATTAATTATAAATACAAAATGAAAAATTATTTTGTAAGTCGATTTTAGGTAATGAATTAAAAAACTATTTTAGAAATCAATTTCTATCGAGTGTTTTTAAAAATATTTCTCTGGCTGATAGAGGACGCTGAACGTAGTAATGTTCATCTTACGTAAAAATTAATATCCCGTGGGATTATTCCTCTATAAGGAAACATTTTCAAATTTTCGCCGTTTTTAATGTTAAATGCAGAAAATTAATAAAATGAGAAATTGGGAACCGCTTTACCCACTGTTATGTAAGTGTTTAAAACGTAATACAACTAAGATCTCATGTACAGAAATACTTAGATATAATTTGCACTTGATAGTTAAGCTAATTTAGAAATATTAAGAAAAATGTAGGTAACAATTATTTTGGGTACGCCCGGTACCCTCTTGTCAGATATGGACTAAAATTTAACAGAAATTAGAGTTTATGTAGACGAATGATTTTTTCTAAGTTTTATGAGTTTTTATTTATCCGTTTAGGAAATAAATATTACAAAAATTAAATAAATTAAGGTAATTATATCCGAACTCATATGTCCGATTAAAATTTAATTACTATAAAAAAAGTAATATTGTACTACCAATGTGCCGAATTTTAAATTCCTACTATGCTGTAAAAAAAAATTGGAATTTTAAAGCGGCAGTAAATACCCCGCTTTATTTTCACTAATAAAGTTCAAATATTATTTACATCAGTGCTACATATTTCAAGTACGAACATATTTATTAAAATACAAGCCAATATAAACACATCCTTCCGAAATTTTCTTTGGGTTTTTCGTATTTTACATTTACAGGAATCATGAGACTTTGAGATTTGCTGAAACCCCCGTACCAAAGATTTTGAGCGCTCATCATAGATGTTGAGGTAGCTATATAGATACTGTAAGGAGTTTAATAACAAAAAAATTCGTAAAAAGTGAAAATATCACCTTTTTTTTTATGCATGCGCCAAATTAAGCGTTGATAATATTTTGGTGGTGTTTTTGTCAAAACTTAAAAAATAATTTTTTAAAAAGTAATTTTTTTTTTACTTTTTAGGAAGTTTATTTAAAAATGGGTTGGATTTTTTTAAGTTTATTTTTTAAGGACATAAAAAATTTCCTTATTGAGAAGTATCCATAATATACACTTTGTGGAATGCCTGTAAAAACGTACGCGTGTTGCTGCATATGCTTCTGTTAGAAATAAAAATAATTTTTTTTTTTTTTGTCGTAATTGGATAGGATTTTTCTATTTCTTTTAAATGTATCTTTAATATTAAAGTTAAAGTCGGGTTGTATTGGCTGATTGTATTTTTTTAGCTTATTCCGTTAAAAAAAAGAAAATCTAAAGACTTAGTTTCAAATCTCTGCACCTGGGATATCAACACTGGTTTTAATAGGTTTTGTGATTATTTTAATCTTTTGTACGAGGGTAAGTCAATTATTATCCGCAATTTAGTTATATTTTTGTTTATGTTGGTAGTACTGTCGTGTTGCGTAGATGACGCATGCGTTGTTTAATTGCTTTGCAGGTTTGATGCTACTAGGTTAGTTTCATTATCACTGCCTTGCCGTTAACCATGGCTGCTCCGCTTTCTGTTTGCACCAAAGAAGAGCAACGTTCAGTGGTCCGTTTTTTGTGGTCGGAAGGTGTATCAGGGGCCGAAATTCATCGAAGACTTTCGGTACAGTACGGGAACAGTGTGTTGCCGCAACGGAGTGTCTACGAACGGATTGAAAAATTCAGTAACGGTCGCACAAGTGTTACACAGAACGAAGGAGACAGACGACCGTTACCGCCACAAATGAGAAAAACATTGAGTGTGCTCGTGACATGGTTTTCTTAGACAGACGAGTAACTATCGATGAAGTGGCACATCGTCTGCAAATTAGTCACGGTTCTGCCTACGAAATCATCCACAGCAGACTTGGATTTCATAAAGTCTGTGCAAGATGGGCCCCAAAACAACTCGCACAGTTGCATAAAAAAACGCGCTTGGAAGTCTGCCAAAAACATTCGGATCGCTATGGTAACGAACGTCTTGTTAGACAGAATCATCATCGGTGACGAAACATGGATCCATCATTACAAGCAGGAGAGTAAACGTCAGAGTATGGAATGGAAACATCCAAATTCGCCCTGCAAAAAAAAGTTGAAGATCCAACTGTCCGCAGGAAAACTGACGCTTACGGTTTTTTTGGGACTCACAGGGCCCAGTACTGGAACATTATGAGGAAAGGGACACGGCAATAAACAGTATGCGTTACAATGAGATGCTTACTGCCAAGCTGAAGCCTACAATTCGAAGCAACCGCCGAGGACTGCTGACGAAAGATTTTGTGTTGTTGCACAATAATGCCTGTCCACATACTGCTGCCCAAACTGCTGAAACGCTCCAGAAACTCAACTTTGAGTTAATGGCTCATCCTCCGACCCCTTCTGACTACCGCTTGTTTGGTCCACTCAAAGAGGTATTAAGGGGCCGTCGATTTACCTCGGACGAAACAGTGAAAGAAGCGGTGCATTCCTGGCTCGCAGCTCAGCCGAAAACATTCTTTTATGAAGGCATCAGGAAGCTTGTGCAACGATGGACCAAGTGCGTTGAAATCCAAGGGGACTATGTTGAAAAATTATGTACATGTAAGTTTCCTATTTGTATTGCAATAAAGTTTATAACTACATTGCGGATAATAATTGGATAATAATTGACACCCTCGTCATGGTCATACATGGTCAGTCTTCATACATGGAAGTTTTCGTAAAAAAAGTAAAGAAAAAAAATATATAAATGGAGTTCAAATTATCATTGAAGCATTTGTAAAAATTTTAAATGTTGTTTAATTTTTTATTCAGTACATAATGAAATCCCTATTAAATAAAAAGTTAGATCTAAAAGAAATAATTTAGACGTTTATACACCAGGAGTAAAGTATTTTAAAAACTTTAACAGCACCGAAGGATTGAATCAGTTTATGTCAGTAAAACGTTTTACTATATATTACCCATTTAATGAGTAGCGTATATTCAAAAGAAGTTTTTTTTTTTTAAGAAAAGTTTTAATTTTATAGAATGGATTTATGTAGCTTCTAATTTTACTTTTTTATTTATTTATGTTTTTGTCTCTGAAATTTAACTTGTTATTGTATTTTTTGTTAGATTTAGATTAATTTTAGTCGTTGTAATAAATAGTGAATACGACAGTAGCTTCTTGTGTATAATGTCGTAAAATAAATAAATATGTAAATAGAAGATAAAAAATGTATCTATATGGAATGAACAATTTTTAGATTACAAAAATTTCAGTAACTGTTTTTATTTTCAGGATTATTGTATTATTTTCTGTATTTTTTTTGTTTTGTAAGTTTTGTTTAATATATCATCTTTCGTATGATTTTGATACGTGTAAAAAACCCGAGTTATAAGAAATACCACTTACAATTACTTTTTCTAAGAGTTAGGATGTTCATTTTACAAACGTAGTCCTGTGGTGAATTGATGGTATTACTTGTAGGTCGAGGCATTACCTGCATTTCGGTGGATTTGGCATGTTAATTTGCAAAAGGATGTTTGGCTTTGTATAGAAGGTAATTGGAAATCTCTTCTTTCCTAAATCTCACAAGCAACCTGACATGGAATGCTTGTTATTTTTTAAGGGAGCTACATCATTTTCTGGAGTAACTTATGATTCATATAAGGTTACATGCAAATATTATGGTTATTGCGCTACATACATAGATTTTAGGTACAATATTATTAGCAGTGTTTTTTTTTCAGATCAGTTTGAAGCTAAACAACGCTAAAAAGCTGGAAAATAGTGTTATCTTACTTTCAAATTTTTGACGGTTAATCTGTAAATTTTATTTCAACAGAACAATTAATTTTTCTTTAAAAACTAAGAAACACTTGACATAAGTACTATTTTTTATCTATATTTTAATCTAACTGTAATTAATGCCGTTTTAAAATGCACAAAAACAGATTCGAAAAATATTTTTTGTTTAATGTGTACTTAATAACTAACGTTTAATTATTATCCTTGCCTATTTTGAACATGTTTGTTCGAAAAGTTTTAACACGCCAACAGTTTTTAGTTTTCGGATATCGGCAAAACATTATTCAAGTAAAAGGTGTTTCGGTCAGGAATGACTTAAAAAAATACTGGTATGTCATTACGATATGCCGAATGAGAGACTGTGAACAATAATTAAAAGTAACCATTATTATAAGGAGGATTACACGATGTTTGAAAAACAAATTCTTTTAAATTAAATGGTGAAGAGAGAAGAAAGTACTGCAACGATTACGTTAATTGTGTAACTGTTATTGTAAACAACAGTTCATAAGGTAAAGCGTTAGTTAATAATTTCATTGCTAAGTCATAATGTACAATGTGCCTACACTGACGCGTAATATTTAATCATATTTTTAGTTGCAAATGTAAATTTTCGTGCGTTGTAACAATAATTACTTTTTATTGTAATACATTTTTTTTATTAACTTCCTCTGCTAAGTAGGGGCAGTGTATATAATGCATTGTTTTTTGATAAAAAGTGGTATATTTATTTGGTGAATTATATTGTATGTTCGTACTTAAACCACCAGAGGAGCAAGATAAAACATTCACAATCGATTTCATTTAGAGTAATGATGTTCTCTTTACAGCCAGTCACTTCTAGCTCTGATTATCTTTAACAAATATAATTTGTTATTAATAATTTGTAATATCAAAATATTTATTATGTGAAAAGTGCTGATTACTGATAAACCGTTGGTCGGAAACGCTCAAATTTGACGATAAAAATCTGTAAATATTAATTATTAGCCAGGATTTTTTAACGATTTTTACTTATTAATAAATTTTAACAGAAATAGTTCAGTCAAATAGTGTAAATAATTGTGAAATAGTAGTAAAATATTAAAAAATTGAGTTGAGAATAAATAAAAGTTGGGAAATTGGTTTGTGCACCACACACGGTTGGATGTGCATCGGACAAATGTAAGTAGGCCTACGTATTAAGTGAATTATTATTTACATTTTTTTTAAATTTGCTAAATTAAGTGTTATTTTCAAGTTATTAAAAAAATGAACTCATCTCAATCGCTATTAGAGGTTATTTCTTTCTCAATTTTTTTGTTTTTGTTTATTTTCAATATTTGCAATAATGATTTTATAAGTGTATTTATACACAAATAAATCTTAACTACTTAAAACTTAAAAAAGAGAATTGTAACAGTATTAAAAAGATGAGTCACTTTTCCATAACAGTTTCAGCAAACACACCGAGTGGGGAATCCCCTGTGGCAGTCAACCTGTTGAAGAAAAATGTCACATTTTTTTTAACGCTATTATTAAGCTAATTTATTAATTGAATTTATGGGTTAAAATGTACAGAAATCTAAATAATTTTTAACTTTGTTTCTTTTTTTCATTGCTTTGTCATTGGCGGTCGAGGGGGCGGTGAGAATAATACTGATACATAACAATTAAAGCCTGAGAGCTCTATTTCCTCCAGCATTTTTCTCCTTCTTGACGTAGAAGCTGCTGTAGACGAAGCTACAGCTCGGTCAGCAGCTAGCCGAGAACTTCAGCTGTTTCAAAGAACCGAGATACTCTCTTTCTTGAAGGCATATTTTTTTAACTTTCGACAATCCAAATCGATGGGCAAAATAAACAGTCAAAACCTATAAAAATTCCCTAAATATGCTAATTTAAGCTAATTATAATAATAAAAATAATAGTTATAATAAACTAATAAAAATTAAGAGATCTTTTTCTGTTACCATGGTAACAGAAATATATGAAGTAAAATGATTAATTTTTTTTCTAAAGAATATCTTTTGTATCTTAACCCCCAGTAGGAATATCATGATAATTCTAATTGTAGATAATGACCTATCTAAGGTATAAATTGTAAAATTCTATTAAAATCTGTCCAGTAGTTTTTGCGTGATGGACGCACAAGGACGACTCTAGTTATCATTTTATTATATGTATAGAAAAGATTAAAAAAAAATTGTATAATAAATATTATGATAAATTTTAGTACATACGTAGCACGTGTATACGAAAATTAAAATTTAAATAAAACTTTTAAAATTTCACTAAAACTTATATATGCATCTTTGCTTTAATTTTCATCTCTTAAATTGTTTTAATAAAATAAATTCTGATGAAGTAAATTAAAAACAACTTATCAAAAAGGATGGGAGTTAAATGTTCATTCTTTCTTTCGTTAAATGTAGCCTGAACGAGTAAATATAAAAAAAAGAATTTTTTTCTCATGAGAGTGTACTACTGACAGATATTTTAAGTAAAGAAAACAGCAGACATTACTTCGATTTCAGTTATATAAAGTGCTATGTCTTGTTAAAATAAGTTCAATCTTGAAGTTTCGTTAAAACAGACTTTGTTGTTCATGCGTAACTCCTTACAAATAGTAAAACAGACAGTCATGAACCGAGATGGAAACAAATTGAAATAAAGCCATTGAAGCAAAAATCCTTTACTTTGCTTTACTTTTGCATAGAATGAAAAGATAATACAAAAGCAAAACTCATCATAGTAATTATTTATTTAGAATCTTTCATATGTCTCTCATATATATATATATATATATATATATATATATATATACGATACACGATAAATTGCGTTACCCGTCTCTCACAAAAATAATGCTTCCAAATTTTCTATATAGCCAACATTTCCAAAAAATTATACTCTAAGTTAATAAATTAAATGCCAAAATGGTGTTCAGTTTTTGATTTTTAGATTTCGCACGGTAACAATGTAGTTATCTTTTAAAAAAATATTTAGTCGGCGACTAGAAATATTGCTACAGAAAAAATTACATGTAAATATGAACACTGTATACGATTTACTGCTCATTAAATGATGTAGTTATTTCTGAATAAATTTATTCCTTAAACAAACTCAAAATTCAATAAATATATTGTTGAAAGAATAATTCAGATCGGTCAACTGGTACCTAAGTTTTAAGCGTATATCGATACAAACAAGTATTCTGATTTACGTATAAATACGATGTGTTTATGTTACCTGAGAATACATATAAGCTATTACAATTTTGCTACCATGAATTTATTTTAATCTACTTTACTACGAATTCATAAAAAGTTCTAAGAATTTTTTTTTTTAATTTCGGGATCTTATTGTAAACGAGTAGGTGTTAAAAAAAACAAACATAATTTATTTGTTTGTTAATATCTGTTATAAAGAAGCTATTTGAGATTTTGTTTTTATAGACTTGTAAATATTTAAGTAATTAACTTTCATTAAAAATAATTTATGCGCGCTGAATTTCTTTCAAAAGGTTTTCTACACTTTATAAATTTAGTCTTAAGATTCTGAAACATGTTTCTTTTTTTAATTTTCTGTACGATTTTTACCCGTTAATCGTTGTTAATATTAGCAAAAAAAAAAATTAGTAAAATTTCCGATAAAAGGCTTTTCACTACTGTTTTGCCCAACAAACTTTAACAAAAATAGAAATATCATATGACAAAAAAGTATACTATTTAAACAATTTTAAAACTCAATATTATTTAATTACTAATAGTAAATAAACTAGAACTTGAATACAATTTTTAATTAAATTTATATTTAAAATTGTGGTTAGAGATTTTAAAACCTAATGAAATCCATCTTTTTTATAATTTAATGTATTAACATTTTTCATCAAAATTTAGAAATATCAATTGACGCGTAGGGTGGGGATGGATTGCCAATGCAACTAACTTCTCTAAATACGACTGGTTTCTAGCTAAATACCACGTTCTGTTACGGTAAACTATACCCTACACTGCATTAAAGCAGTGCCACTTCTACTTCAGAAACGCCAGGGCAGAACTACTGCACATCTGTGTGTTTACGCTATCTAAACTCGGAAAGAGTAATACTGTTGTTATTGTCTTGTAATATAACCATACTTTTTTAACATTCATAAAAAAAGTTCATAAGTAACGAATTACGTTTTAAGAGAAGATCAAAGAATCAGTAATAATGGTTGTAAGGTCTCGTTAATACATGATAGCATGTTTTGTAGACGAGAATTTTAGGGAATTATTTTTTTTAATTATGATGCAGTTTAGAAAAAAACTTTTATTTTTCAGTAAATTCATGAACTATAAATGAGCTGATTTTCATAGTCATACAATACGTCCAAGTACCGTAATTATTTATTTCAACATTAGAATCCTTACTAATTCTTACACTAAGATAATACGATACGAATGTTTCAAAGTTGGTCGCGCTTTTAATAGGATACAATTAGCTATTTTGAGTATGTACGTTTAGGGTCTAAAACGCTCATAAAAGAACTATTACTAGTACGCTAATGCATCTTAGGCTCTTGTATTTGTATAATTCATCATGTCATACAAGTACATACATTTTTTTTTCTTTTTATTTTTTATATTTTTAATGGATGTAAGCTACTAATAGCATGTACTTTTAAAAACATTTTTATTTTTTTAACTTGTTTTTTTGTGTCTAAAATTTCTTGTTTCATAGGTTTAATAATTAAATTTTAAATTAATTTAAAAGTTCTATATATTTTTTAATTGTAATTATTTTAGTATTAAAATACTTTAAATTTATTGTACTATATATAACATTCATCTTAACTGTTTTTATAAAATTTATTATATTTTAATTATTTATGAGTTGAAGTTGCATTATTTGGAAAGGGTTTGTGATAAGTATAATTAAAACAAAGGTTTTCATTTACATTTATATGAAATGCAATATAATTACGTTAACTCTAAATAAAATATTTTGACAGTCATATATACTTGTTATTTTTATATTGGTTGGCTGCCGTGAATGCGGTGCCCTGGAATGAAAGTGGTTCTAATTGTTGTAGATGAGGTTTACTATAAATTTATTTTCTAAGATTGATTAATTCTTGCTGTTAAAGTTGAAGATTACTAGCCGGGCTATATCAAAACGGTATTGTATGTGAAATTTGTTAGATAACTAAAGTTGACTACTGACCCATTCACAGTACGATCGAGTGTTCCCGATCCTAAAGCTATATAATCTGGACTCCTTTCTAAATAAAGTATAAATCTTAGGTACATTTTCTCTCTTGGCTTCCCTGTCTTTTTATAAAAACATAATCTAATCGTTGTATTTTATTACTTATTTTCAACTAATCAATACATATGTTTTCATTACTCAACTCGCTCACATCTAATTTCAGCGGTACTTTTAATTAAAATTATTTAAATAATAAATTACAACATGTGATTAGTAATTTAACTTTATATAATTTCAAAAATCCCTTTACTTCTAAAATAACAAAATCTTTTAATAACTATAGACCGATCGAAATAACTCATTTAGAGGGAAAAAATTGTTACCTGGACTTTTATAAGTGGAAATGGTAAAGGGGCTTATAATAAGTGTGAAAAAAATAAATGCCTGAACATTTATTTTTTAAAGGGTAAGATTGGTAAAGGGTAGATTTGGGGAGTTGAAAAGAGGTGAAAAATGCTATTATTGCGATTTCCGGCGAAATTTGTTGAGGTCAAAAATTTGTGGCTATTTAAGACACAGAAAGGTATACTTTCACCAAGTTTCGTCAAAATTAAGTTATTTTTGTGGAAATAAAAAATAAAAAAACGAAAAAAAAGATTTTTCGCATTTTTCTCGGAAATTTTGAGGTTATTTTAAAAAGTGACCTCTACAAAAGTTGTAGATTTTTACATGATCTATACTTTTGTATACGAACATTTTTTTTCAATCCCCAAATCACCCCTCCACCAACCCCGCTCACGCATTTATTTTTTTTACGTTTATTATAAGCCCCTTTCAATTTCCACTTACAAAAGTTCATGTAACAATTTTTTTTTTCTCTAAGTGTAATTTGGTTGGACTACTATAGTAACGTAATCGTATAAGTTTGTTGTTTTACATAAGTCTGGTTTTTTAACGTTATTATGAACCTATTCAAAACCTTTTAAAATTTCCCAGACTGTTATACTGACATTAAATGTGTTATACTGTTACACAGTTAGTAAATGGATTTTAAAAAGTGTAACGTTTTCGTATTATTGAAAATTATAATTGCCTCGACTTTAAAATACTTTTGAAAAAAGTATTTAATTACTGGTTTCATAAATATTCTCTTCAGTCTATCTTTTCTTTTCAGTCGTATATATTTAAAAAAATATTTAATTATCCATTTGAAAGTAATTTGTAATGTTAAAATTACACAGAAAATTAACGATATCTATATACCGTTGATTCCTAAATATTTTAATTTCTAAATTGTGTTTAACATTGACTTACTGCATTGTAAAAATCGAAAAGACTACTTATTACTATTTTTAAAAGAAAAGTTACGCAAAAAAATTAGTTTTTACAGATTTATGTCTTAGTAACTATTTGAAATAATATTTTTACGTATTTTGCTCCTTTTTGACTTTTTTATATTACATAAACTAAAAAATCTGACTGCATAGTTGTAGGACTTTCCAGTCACGCAACTTTTTTCTGATGCACGGCTTACACACATTTACGCGCGCGCGCGAAAATACACACACACACCTTAATTTAAAATATTTATCATTTTATTTAAATACAATATTTTTTGTTTATTTAATTCAATGATTTTAACTAAAACACGTGAGTAGCGTATTTCATTCGTGCGGGTGTGGCGGTACTAGCGGCCACTTTAAATAATATTCATTTATTTAATTCTACCGCCACCTGTGACGTCACAACATAGCAATCGACTACAGCAGTAGTCCGGCTGCTAAGTGGGATGTAGGGTGTGTAAGGGTGGGTGGCTGAGTTAAGACCCCACTTTGATGAGAAACAAATTTGTGAATCCAACGAGATGCTAATATAAAAAAACTGCAACAAAAAACCCACTGTACTGCCTTCTAAAACGTTTCATAATTATTACTATTTTTTGGAGTGCGGGTGCAATTTAGCAACAAAGATTTTATACAAAAGATGTTTTTTTATAATTGTTCAAAAAAATATTTTTAAAAAAATGCAAGGAAAATCACCCCTTGTTCTACCTTCTTTTCAAAACTTTTCAAAATAATAACTTTTCATAATTAAAAACATTTTTAGGGCTGGGAGACAATTTAGCAAAAATATTTTTTTTTTTTTAAGTTGTTTGCCTTATTAATATTTACAAAATTATCAAAAAGAAATATAACCTTAATTATGCAAAATCTGGAGACGATTTCGTTTTCCCCCTGTATCCCCCATCTCCTTAGCTTTTGAATTGAAAATGTAATAGCATTAATGCCCCTGCTATACAAATATTACAGCCAAGTTTGGTGAAAATCGGTCAAGTAATTCTGGAAATATAAAGCGATTTACACGCCAACATACATACATACATACGTAGGCACATTTTGTCGCGGAAATTTCGATGCCATTTTTCCGTTTTCTGGGATCCTTAGGGATCACTTCATCAAGATTCGGTGAAAACCGCATATGCTCAATTTTGACCGATCACCGTACTTTCCCTTCTATATAGCTATAGCTGCTATATACTCGGGAAAGTAAAAATGTTGTGAGTTGCCATTTAGTGAGGAAAACCTGTAGATATTTCGTAAAACTTCACTTGGTTGTATTCTCGTTATTTATCTGTATGCAATTTGAATATTCCTGTAACTTCTTTAAATTAAAAAAAGGATTTAATTGTTTATTTTTATGTATTGATTTCAGTATGTCAGCTATTAAAAAAAAAAAAAAAACAAAGTATTTTGAATCTTATTTTAGTTAAATTGTTTTGCATAGAACTATCTGTTTTAATTAGCACATACTACGTAAGTTTATAATTTCATTTATAAAGGATTAGAAATGGTTGTGAAGGAAAGAAATTCCATTAAAACGAATTGCAAATTCAACCGCTTGTTAGAAAAGAGTACAGTCATTTCATGACTGCTTCGATAAGAGTCGGTTTGATTATTATGCTGGTTGTACTGTATTCTACGCTTACATTAACTATATACAGAGAGTTTCATAATGTTCTTCGGTGTTTCAAAAATTCATTAACAGAAAACTATTTCACTCATAAGAATAAAACAAGTACTGTACGAAAGAGTACTTCAAATAGTTTTTTCCACATATACTAGGCAGTTCGTAAACCATTTGCTCGCTAGGTATCGACAGTAGAGAAAATGGCTGCCACGGGAAGCGAGAAGTCGTTTTGTGTGTTAGAATTTCCCTTGTCAAAGTCAGTAGTTTCTGTGCAACGTGCGTTTCGGTTGAAATTTCATAAGGAGCCACCAAGTGACAATTCAATTCGTGCATGGTATAAACCAGGGCTTCTTAAACTGTGAGACTGCGAGACTACTGAAAGGAGGTCGCAAAGATCTGATACTTTTCAATCATTATAAATAAAATTTTAAAATTAGTATACACACTACGTACAAATATAAATACAAATAAAAATCACACAAAATACTATTGTAGTTTTATTATAACTATTTTTTTGAAAAAAGTGGCAATGCAAAACTGTTATGTAGGGCCTATAAATGAAAATATGGAAGTAGCATTTAAAATAATAAATACAACGCGCTCCTCGATTTTCAACTGAACGTTCGACATTGATGTCTGGCCGCCGGCGTCAGTGTTTGCAAGATAACTTAGTGATTATAAGTACCCAGACGCCGCGTCGCCTTACAGCTTACACATACAATACGGAAGCATAATCAAGCTAGGCTAGGCGAATCGGCATATTATTTTTATAAAAGAATAATAAAAAAAATTAAATGAAAGCTTCTTTTTCGGCGTCTTTGTGATACGGTGCCTTTGTGCGCTGCACACTTTGAACACGCCATGCGTCGGGGTTGATCTGATCGTAATTTGTTGTCATTGCACTGGTAAAGATTCGAGTGTAGTTATTTTTCTGTTTGTACTTCAGTTTGGACTCAGCTTTGTCTTCGTAGTGACATGTGTGTATTTACTGTGTAATTTTCAGTTGGTGTTTTTAATTATTACGTTAAAGTTCAACTACATTTTGTTTAATTATTTATTATTATTTAACCATCATGGATAAATGGCTAATTAAAATTCCAACTAATAAGTCTGCCACGCCGTCACAACCAAGTTGCAGTGCTTCAAATCCGACTTCTAGCAAAACAAAAAAAAAGAAAATATGACGAATCGTATTTGCAGTATGGCTTCACATGCTCTTCTCACAACAATGAAGAACAACCAGTGTGCTTAATTTGCAAAGAAGTTTTGGCTGCAGAAAGCATGAAACCGTCAAAACTGCAACGACATTTGAATACTAAACATGCAACGTTATCAAAAAAGCCAATAGAATATTTTGAGCGTCTTTTGCAAACATCAAATAAAGAAAAGAACACTTTGGAGAAGTATGTTACTTTGAATGATAAATATCTATTGGCATCGTATGAAGTTTCGTATTTGATAGCAAAAACGAAAAAGCCTTTTACTATTGGAGAGCAACTTTTACTACCTGCAGCTATAAGAATGTCTGAAATTGTTCATGGAAAACAGTATGCTGCTGAAATTAGTAAAATTCCATTATCAAATGACACTGTGTCCAAAAGAATTTCAGACATTAGCAATGATCAATTTCAACAGCTTCTTATGAGGCTTAAAGACAGCTCAAAGTTTGCAATACAACTGGACGAGTCGACAGACATTTCAAAAATGGCACAGTTGTTACTTTTTGTAAGATATATTTATGAGGGAAGCATTCATGAAGATATACTGTTTTGTCGTCCTCTGGAAGGTCATACTCGTGGAAAAGATATATATAAAAAAGTAAATGAGTTTTTTGAAAAAGAAGGATTACATTGGAAAAATTGTGTTGGTGTGTGCACGGACGGTGCTGCAGCAATGACCGGACAAGATCTTGGTTTTACAGCATTTGTTAAAGCTGGAAATGATCATATTACATTTACACATTGTATGATTCACCGAGAGGCACTTGTTGTTAAAAAAATTGCACCAGAATTAAACACTGTGTTTTTTGATGCAGTCAAAATCATTAACTTTATTAAAAGTCGAGCACTTAATAGTCGATTGTTTAAAAATTTGTGCATTGATATGGATTCGGATTATACAAGTTTATTGTTACATGCTGAAGTTAGGTGGCTATCAAAAGGTCGAAGTTTGAAACGATTATTAACTTTAAAAGATGAAGTTCTTATATTTCTAACAGAGCAAAATTCTAATTTGGCCGATTATTTTCAAGATAATTTATGGCTTCTCCAGCTATGCTATTTGGCAGATATTTTTGATAAAATCAATGATATGAATTTATCAATGCAGGGAGTCTGCGTTAATATGTTTATGTTAAAAAATAAACTTGAGGCCTTTGTTAAAAAAATTCTTATATGGAAGAACAGAGTGGAAAGTGGATCGCTCGAAATGTTTCCATTTACTGACGAGTATATAATTAGTAACAATATTTCAAAAAAAGATACTCCTATAACAAAAATTATAGTTAATCATTTGAAGGATATGGAAGTTTACATGCATAGGTATTTTCCCAATGATATCGATACACAACAATGGATTTGCAATCCATTTTCAATTGAAATGGAAGAAATTAATTTTTTAAACTTAAAAGCACAAGAAGAATTTGCCGAATTAACAAGTGATACTACCTTGCGACTTAGATTTTTTCAAGTGCCTGTGCATGAATTTTGGATAGAAATCAAATCAGAATATCCCCTACTATCGGAAATGGCAATGAACAAATTACTGCCATTTTGTACAACATATTTATGTGAATCAGCCTTTTCCACATTAACTTACATAAAATCAAAATACCGTTCAACTTTAATAAACGTTGAAAATTTATTACGATCTGCACTAACTCAAATTGAGCCTAGATTTAATTATTTGTGTAAAAATAAACAATCACATCCGTCACATTAATATTGTTTGATGTTAATAATATGTTTTTATTAAAAAAATTGTTACAAAAGTTTATTTTTTCTATTGAATAAATATATATATAGTTTTATGTCATTCTATTTATTGTGTTTTATTACGACCGATATCCCGTCAACGTTTCCAATTATATATATGTGAAATGAATGGGTACGTATTCTTTAATCCTTATTTTATTTACATTGTAAAATAGTGCGATATTACATCTACATCTACGGTTAATATATATTTCATTATATGGAGGAGGGGGTCGTTTAAAATTTCCTAAGCTTGAAGGGGGTCGCTATATAAAAAAGTTTAAGAAGCCCTGGTATAAACAATTCAGTGAAACCGGTTGCTTGTGCAAGCGAAAATTAACTGGTCGTCCATCAACCTCAGAAGTCAATGTCGAACGTGTGCGTGCAAGTGTCATTCGCAGCCTGTCAAAATCGACTGCGGTTGCAGGCAGAGAATTATGAATTCCAAAAACAACAGTGTGGAGAGTTCTCCGTAAACGTTTATTATGCAAATCGTACCATCTTCAATTAATCCAGCGTCTTTCTGATGGAGATAAAACACGTAGGCTCGATTTTTGTTTACAATTACAGGAAAAAATATTGTTTTTTTAAAGAAGATAATTTTCAGCGATGAAGCTAATTTCCATATTAGCGGCAAAGTAAACCGTCATAACGTGCGAGTTTGGGGAACTGAAAACCCACACGCTTATGTGCAACACATTCGGGATTCTCCGAAAGTAAATGTTTTTGTGCGATCTCTCGTGAGGCAGTGTATCGGCCGTTCTTTTCTATGGAAACGACAGTAACCGGCATGATATACCTGGATATGTTACAATTATGGCTTACGCCTCAGCTACTCAACGACTTCATTTTCCAGCAAGATGGTTGTCCTGCCCGTTTTCATAATGAGGTTCGACAGTACTTTAACAAAACATTACCTCCGCGCTGGATAGGACGTGCGTCTGAAGAAGACCAACACATTATGCTGTGGCCACCAAGATCAGAACTCACGCCATGTGATTTCTTTCTCTGGGGTTACGTGAAAGATAAGATGTCTATCCCACCAATGCCGCTCGATATCGCTGAGCTAAAGGATCGCATAAGCAATGCAATGAACTCTATCGAAAATGGCATGTTAGAACGAGTTTGGCAAGAGCTAGACTTTCGTGTTGATGTGTGCCGTGTCACCAGAGGAGCACATATTGAACATTTATAGATTTAAAAAAAAATTATTTGAGTCCCTCGTACAACTTTCATTTAGGTAAGTGAAATATTTTTTTTTGTACTGAATTTTTGTAACTCCTAAGAACGTTATGAAACGCCCTGTATTATTGTTTGTAGTAAATGCCCGAAATTTCTGCTTTTTTGAACGAAAATTCTATCTTGATATTAAATAAATACAGGATGAAGACACTCTTTTCATTTATCTGCCATTTTGATTTTAATTCAAAATATATTAATTATATTAAAACAGTCGTCTATTGGTATGTTTAATTTACTTAAACTGACAACAATGTTCCTTTTTCTTATAGGTAAAGTGTCTCCTTTAGAGATGGAAAGTAATCTTTTATTTTCTTAATCAATTCAGTAATTATCTCGTAATATAACTTATTGTAATTGTCTCCTTACCTTAATTTTTCCCATTTTTTAAAGTGAAATATTTAATTTATAAAGTATAAATTTGTAAAAATAATCTTTAACGTTTATAACAGTTTTTAAGTTAAAAATGAATAAAAATAAAAGTAAAATAGAAAACTGCTATAAATTATGCTATGCTGTGAATCGGTTAACGAAAGATCTAGTCTACTCAATGACCTCAATTTACCTGACATTTTCAACTACCTCAATTTACTTGAAAAGACTAGAACGTATAACATTAACCATACATAAATATCTCGGAAAGCAATAAATGAGAACAGATAGATAAAGAATCATGGCGCCAACAGTGTCTACAATTCGAAATAGTTATTAAAATTTCAAACAAGTAAATTTTTTTTAGTTATTTTTATTCATGTTTACGTAATCTCTTCGAGTAATCTTTATAAAATAACCGTATAATTTAGCATTCAGCTCGTCTGTTTTTTTAAAGAAATTAATTACGTCACGAAGTTGAAAGCCCAAATTATTTTATTTTATTGAATTTAAATCATTATACTCGTATAGTCAAATGAAATCAAAATCTTTCTTTGCGTTAATTAAACATTTATTGTTCTTTTCTTGTTTATTAACCTGATTTGAATAGACTGTAATTTTCACTACTTGTTTTTTTTATTTTTCAAACAGAATATAGAGAGCATCGTATCATTTATTTTCTATACTACTCAATTTACACGTTAGTAATCACTGTATTTTTTAAACTCTTCATATTTTTACATTGAATTTCAAGGGTTTTGAAAGTTAATTGTCATGTTTTTATTTACAAGTGCTTTTAACTTAATGGTATTATCTTGTAAAATACATTTTATAGTATTATTTGATAATGTAAATCCATTTTTTAAACAATTTTAACGGTAATATTATTGAGTGATTAAACATATATAATATATATATATCTTTTTTTTTACTTTTTTATCAATATATAATAAAATTCGAATTTCGTAAATTATGTTAGTTGAAACTTATCAAATATTATTATTATTTTCAATATACGTAAGATAATATACATTGAAAACACACGTATAAAAATAAAAGTTAGATCAACTTTTGTGTTTTAAGACGCAAAAATTTGATACATGAATGTCGTCAAGTGATGATCCACTGTGCCCTTTAGAAATCTGTAAGATAACCGCATGGCTGTTTCTTTTTTTTTTTAATCTGGGTAATTTTTTGTTTGTATTGTCCAGTTTTAGTCACGTGCTTTTTTGTCTTCTTGTTGTACACTAAATATTTCAAGAAGTCCGGACGGGGCCTACAGCGAAGGCAGAAGCTGAGTTTGAAAATCACCAATGTAAATGTCTACCTAGGCATTTACATTGGTGATATCCCAACCAGACCTGGCTTATTACTATGAAATGTAAAAAGTTAGAGGGCGAAAGACGACTCCCGTTAAAGCCCATCAGGGATAGGAACGGGAAGCGTGTGGCGACCGGAAGCGTCACAAGGCGGGTATCTTCCCCTACGGGGTTGTGATGTACACTAAATACAAAGAAAATAATTTAACTCGACCTTCGGGCATTAATTTTTTTATGCGATTACATTCTGATAAATTTTCAGATTTTTATGAAACTTATGCAGTAAAATTTTTTGATATTTGGCTGAAAGACTTATGTTATAGGTTTTCAAAGAAAAATTGTTCTATGTTTACACTATTAGTAAATAATAATTTTATTGTGCATGTATTGTATTTGTGAATTTAAAAAATTGGTGTTCCTGGAAACAGTGCTTACGTAATTTCTAGTATAGTAAAATTATTCTTATCACTGGATAAATCTTCCAAAATGTAATACTATCGACGATTCAGTTTGGCTATTTTTTAAAATTATCACTCTTAATCTTTTTATTTTTTTTAGAAATGAATTCTTTTAATTCAGTACTAAATGATCCTCGTTACTAAATACTATAGTAAAATACTATCTAAACATATCATAAATCGAATTGCCGTATACAGAATGTATTAAAAAAATCTGGGTTTTTTCCAATATTTTTCCCACCAATTTGGTGTAAAACTTAACAGTTCAGTTACACTATCTGCCAAGGAGGAGATATGGGGAGGAGTTACGATATCTTTGCCAAGGAGGAGCCCATTATCATAGATTAAAAATTTTAATTTAATATTTATGTTGATTACTGTTTACCTCCTTTCCTAGCTTCGTTGTTTTATTACATGTTGACGCGATCTGGAACAGCTATATGTTCAAGACTTATTGTAAGTTGAGTACTGGAGGACAATAAGTTTTGACAATGGAGTTGTTCCAAAACGCGTCAATATATAATAAAAAATGAAGCTAAGAAAGGTAAACAGTACTCAACGTAGAAATTATAACGATCTTACCAGAAAATATAATAATCATAATATTATCTTAATAATAACAATTTGAATAATACTTCATTTATTTTTTGATCTTAAAAAATAGAATAAGATAATAAAGAGTGGGCCACGAAAAAGGAGCCCCTCCAAGGTCTACAGTAGCTCGGAACATGGAAGGGAGATCACGTGACTCACGAGAAGGGAGTTCTTACGTAGGAATGTACGACCCCTTCCTTTGTCCTAATTTTTCATGTCAGTGTCCTGTGCGCGAACTTATAATGTTAATGCTATATTCAATATCCCATATTCTGGCGGAGCTACTTTTTCGTGGCCCACCTGTACTAAGGTATTTGTATTTTATTGGTTATTAATATATAATGTTTTAGCGTATAATTAGTTTTAAAATAATAATAATGCCAATTAAAAAAAAAAATAATATCGATCTCCGTGGCGGAGTAGTAGCGTCTCGGTCTTTCATCCGGAAGTTCCGGGTACAAATCTCGGTCAGGCATGGCATTTTTCAATCGCTAAAAAATCCCATCGGGCAAAAGACCAAAGCAAAGTGGCAATACTCGTAATATCATTAAAATATTATAATGATATTTGTTGACCTCCGTTGCGAAGTGGTAGGCGTTTGGGCTTTTCATGTGGGAGTTCCGGATTCACATCCCAGTGAGGCATGTTATTTTCCATACGCTAAAAAATTTCCACATTTCTATATTCCCACGTACAAAATTCATCAGGCCAAAAAAAAAACTAACTTAAAAAGGTGTTTAAAAGTAACAAATAATAATATTCAGTTCCTTAAATTTTTATCTTCATTTGAAGTCAATACAAAAATAAGACGTAGTACGCTCTTAATAGCTATCTTGATTTGTGTTAAAATTACTATCTGATTTGGTATTAAACAGACTTCAGAAGTTCGAAAATTTTAATAATTATTTATTATAACTTCTGGAAGAGAAATTTTATTTACGATTTTGAACTTTTAATATTATTAATTTAAAATAAACATTACCTATAAAAAAGAAATAATTTACAAAATACGTAAAATGTAAAAAAGGTAAAACGTTCGAAAATTGTGTCAATATATAAAAACATTTTAATTAACTATTATCGTATATACGCTAATAATGTATGGAATGCAGGAAAAGATATTGGAATGCATTTTACTTTCAGTTTTTCCAGTAACTCTTTTTAAATTTTTACTTTAAAGTACTTTGATTGCAATAATAACTTCAGATTTTATGTCATCACGCTATTACTTTGTAATAACATTTTATTACATAAAAGTAACATTTTTGATTACCTAGTAAAATTGCATTTAGCGTTTTGAAAGAGTCTTAATGGAATTTTCGATAATAATATCAGATTATGTATGCGTTTAAAATGTCTTTAAAGTTTTTAACGTAATATTAAATGAAGAAGAAAAGTTATTTTTGCAACGAGAGAGCACAAAATTATCATTGCAACACTGTCCATTGTTGCAAGTTAAATTTTCATTGATTGGTGAAATCCTCTCTTTCAGATTTCAACCTACCAATCAGCAAATCATTCGATTGGTTATATCCATATCACTCTTTTCCAATCTGTCACAAACTTATGCATGATTGGTTAATAGGTAACGAGTTTCATCCAAACATAAAACGGCATAAAAGAACAAATAAGAAATTCAATTTATTACGTTTTGCTGAATTTGATTTTTTGATTTCTTCTGAAATATTTTAATGAAATACACCAGAACTAAGAGACTTTTTAAAAAAATCAAGCTTTTGGAAGGGAGAAATAATGTACATCAAAGGTAAAACAATTTCCAGTATAATAATCATTATATAATTCAGTTCCTGTTACATTCAAAACAACAATTACTCGGTTTTAAAATATTTTGTTCTTAAACTGTTTGCAAACTATAAAATTTATCTTTTATTTTTCATTGCCTTATCCAATTAAAAATTAACAAACAATTTTTAATATATATAAAAATAATAACTGCTTACTTAATTGAAGTTTTTTTCTCTAAATATTATTCTGAGGAAGTTTGTATATCTATTCCCGAAATGAAACTGCTTTTCATCTTATACTTAATCGTTATTTTTTATCTATTCCCTTATATAAATTTTAAAAATTTGATTAAATAACGGAAATTATTATTAATTAGCTAAAATTGTCCAACAACTGTATTCTATTCAGTTCTTTTACAAAATCCTCAGCATATAATTATAGATTTTTTTATAATTGTTTTGAATAAAAGATAACATAAAACAAATTAAATGTAGTTAAAAAGTTAAGATTGTTAGGCAAATGAAAAAATATAATATTTTATATTTAAATTTATGATATTAGATATATCTCTTTTTTTATCTTATAAGAAGAAAAAGTAAGTAGGTCGAAGAGAAAAGAAGTTGTAAAAAATGTATTGCCCCTTGCAACAGTACTTACTGTTGCTTGAAATGACACTAAATCCTCTCTTTCTTTCTTGTACCCGTCGTTCCGATGGGTCAAGAATAAAAGTAAAAATATGTTCACCCATTTCTTTCTTCTTCTGAGTTATACCTTTTACTATAAGAACAGTGCTGTTTGATCTATGTATTTTGTTGCTTGTTTTGTTTTCCTTTGTAATTTTATAATAAAATTTTATGAAAAAAAAACAAAAATTATTTACGCATGATTTTCCCCCTGAATTACTCATATTTTACTCTGTAATGTGTTTACCCCACCTGTGTAATATACGTCCTTCTGTTTTCATCTTCATTGTATTAAATTTGTAATTTTGTCAATTACTAGACTATTTTTCAGTGCGTTAGATTTACTATTTAACAAGTTGTCTGCCGCACTGAAAAATGCTGCAACATTTCCAAGGCTGTTATACTTTTTTTGCTAAAAACGTTCACCAGTGCTACCATTTTTTTTCCAATTTCAATAAAGGTTTTGTTACCCTATTACTAACTTTTGATACCAAGTTCACTTTGCAACTTTACTTTTTGAAATATTCAAAAATAATGTTGAGACATCAATTTGTCTCTCATAACAACCGTGGATAACGAGACACCAATTGATGTCTCAGAATGTTTAACATATTTTAATTGAATTATAATATCTTTTACTTACTAACAACTGATAATACTATTTTTATTAACTTCTATACTTTATTTACATAAATTGCTAAAAGTCACTCTCTTTTGTATAAAATCATATTTTATTGATAATTTTACTTTGAATTGAATATTAAAAAAAAAAATTGAATTTAATGCTTTTACAGGTACTTGATATTAAAATTTAACTAAACTTTGTTAGTAAATAACTAAAATTAATTCACATTTTATTACAAACTTTTCAATTATGTTTATTTTGATTTTATTTGGTGATTTTCAATAAAAAATTCTTTAATTTCAAATTTAAAGAAAAACTTCTGTGCTACATAAAACACAAAAATATACAGAATTTTATCTTTAAAATAATATGTAATTTGATACAAAAAAAAATAAAAAATAAACAGTAATATTGCATCAGTGTAAATAACACTGAGACAGCATTTGATGTCTCATAGCAGTCAGTACTGGATTGCGAAACTGAGACGTCATTTGATGTCTCATGGCAGTCAGCCTGTAACTCAGTTTCATTTTTTAATAAAATATATTTAGTCATTATTTATGTTTGGGGGGGATTCCGCCTGTTACTACATTCGTTAATATCACTAAAATATCTTTTAATTGTGGAAAAGTTAACTTTAAATATTTTATTTTGGAATGTATCGACCTATTTATTCACTTAATATAACTATAAAGTTAAAATTATGAAATGATATTTAAATATGGATGAAAGGCTGAGATTCTATTACTCCGCCGATCTCCGTGGGTTTCAACCTTCTATCCTTTCATATCGTAGAAGGTCTCGCTTACGAATACTAGTTAGGCATGGGATTTTTCATTAAAAAAAATTCCATTCCATATTCTCACGCCAAAGAGTCACGGTTTTCTGGTGGATTAATCATCCATGAAAAAAGTCATTTACATTCAGAATTATTTTACCTAAATAAATTTATCATTGATTTCAAATCATTTTTGACTAACATCATATCTAATCTTATAGATCTTATAGATATGACTAACATCATATTTTTTAACTCTATATAGATTACAACTAAACTAAATCAACTTGAAATGACCACATCTTCGTCCTTTGTATTCGGACAAAAATGAGTCAAGATATAATTTTTTACTAACGAATTCTTTACTATCAATATTTTCGTGTTTCGATGTTGAAATTCACACGGATAGTCTTTTTTTTTTCTTTTTTTTGGGTATATTCAAGCTTTAATTTTCACCAGATTGACAGATATCCATGATTAGGTTTTTATTTTGTAGAGATCGAAGGTGTGCAGTCAGTGCACAAGAAGAAGAGGTACTTTTTAGCATGTGCGGTGGTGTGCCACAAGGCTCAGTGCTCGGTCCACTGTTATGGGTCCTGGCCTTTGATGGAGTCCTCCAACAGACATACCCTGAAGGGGTTCAGCTTTCGGCTTACGCTGACGACTTGGCAGTACTCATTCAGACCAAAACAATTGATGAGGTAAAGGATAAGCCAAATTCAGCACTCGAAATAGTCGGTAGATGGCTGCATTCAAGAGGACTACAGCTCTCGGTGGATAAGTGCAAATATATCAAATTTACCGGTAGAAGGGTGTTGGAATCAGTGGATATATATATATATATATATATATAGAAGGTAAACATTGCTGAAGTTCAGGTATTGAGATATTTGGGAGTTACTCTGCAAAGAAATTGTCGTTTCACTGAACATGTGTTGAACGTCTGTCATAGCGCAGAGAAAACGATTAAAAGCTTGAATGTTATTATGTCAAAGCACAAAGCTCCTAGGGTATCGAAAAGGAGACTACTTGCGACAACCGTAGTCTCATCGATTTTGTATGCGGTTCCTGCATGGTGGCCCGCTATGACTATTAACAGGAACAAGGAGAGATTAAAAAAGATACACAGGAGGGTATTGCTTGGAGTAGCATCCGCTTACAGAACGGTCTCGTATGAGGCCCTCTGTGTGCTTTCTGGTGTGCCCCCTATTGATCTCATTGCTAGACACAGGGTTGAGAGGTTTTTAGGACGTGTGGATAATGAAGTCAGACAAGATATTAATAATATATGGCAGGAAAGATGGCTGCAGGCTGGGGTAGCCAGATGGACCAGATCCTTGATCCCTGATATAGTTAGATGGACAGGCAGACGCCACGGAGAAATAGATTACCACGTCACACTGTTTTTAACTGGCCGTGGGTGCTTTAATGAATACCTCCACTCCACAAAGTTGGCAAAAGAGTTCAACCTACGTGCATGTATTGTAACGAACGTGACGATGTAGAGCATACTTTCCTGAATTGCCAAAAATGGCAGATGCTAAGATACAATGCTGGTATTGACAAAAAGACTCCGAGAGAGATAATAGATCATATGCTCAGTAGGGTAGAGAATTGGAGAAAGGTTGTAGAGTTCATAAGGTCAGTCCTTAAACAAAAAATTATAGATGAAAGGAATATGGGTTTTTAGATTGTAGTTTGTGTGGACAGCCTCAGCGGTGAGAGCCAGCATGCTGAGGTGTGCTGGTTTCGATGAGCCGCTGAGGACTCCTTGGGTTGACTGTTAGGTTTTCTTAACTAAGTTAAAAAAGGGGGGAAAAAATCTCAAAAGAGCCAACCGGTAGGCCTGACCAGCCATGTCGGTATATAGCCGGTAGGTGGGGAGGGCCTATTAGAGTAACGGACACTCTCCTGGGTGGCGTAATACCATCAAGTCGGTCCAGGGGAGTACAGAAGTTAAAAAAAGGTTTTTATTTTGTACGGCATTTTTTTATTTTTTTGGCCCCATTTTAAGTTACTTCTAGATAATTTCAGTAAACGATTTTTTTTTTAACATCATTCCTTAATATTTTTTTATTGTACTAAATGATATAGATTCAAATGGAATTTTAAATTCAAAGGAAAAATTTGATAAAGTTAGAGTTGTTCGGATAGAAAATAATATACAGAGAGATACTAAAGTACGGAAACAACTTCATATTTCAAAACTGAGGGATATTAGGAGGTAGAAACAGATACGGATCTACATAGTTACAAAATTACTGGTTTATGGTATGTTTGAAAATTTTCCGCAGTCTTGAATTCGCCACATTGAATCACTTTTTTTAAATAGGAAGGTTAACATGTGACACATGATTTCAATGTAAATTTTAAGAGAAAAACAGTGGCGAAAACCGTTTCTTCATAAATGCCTTCATGTTCGAGTTATAAGCAGTCAAAATTGCAAATACGGAAAAATCGCAGTATTAATAAAACAAGGTAGAACGCCCTGTAGTAACTTTTTTTATTTTGTACTACCTTTAGAATTACATCCAGTAACAAACTTAAAACAGGTAACTTTGGAATTAATAGCCCAAACACTAATAATAACAGCCTTCACAAATTAGATAACACTAATAATAATTCACAATAATTAATCATTTGCTATACTACTACAAATTAAATGGTTCGTTCACCTTATATTATTTACTTTAATTATCATAACTAAAGATTACTCATACACGGTAGTAGTATTTTCAATTATTTCCCTGCATTCTTTCTTTTTTTTTATTTTTATCAAGATACAAGGTTATTTCTTTTATGTGTCTTGTACAACATTTTTTTTTTTTTTTTTTAATATATGAAGCAGTTTTTGTAATTCTTTGCGCATTTGGTACATAAAAAAAACGAAATAATGTAGATATAAAATAAAATTTAAGAAATAATAATAAAATCAATTTAAATATCGTATCAATCTTTTTTTTTAATTTTTATTATTTCTTTTATCGTTTTAGACATTGGTAAGTCTACACCAAATTAAAAATATCTGTTGGTAACATACGTTATCTTACCTTACTTTGATGTTAAATTGAAAATATTTATTTTATTTTGCTTTGTTAGTTTCAATCTTGTTTAAAATTTGGATTCTACCCCAAAAAAAAAAAAAACGCTTTTCGTATGAAAAAAACAATGTTCCTAAGAAACAAAAAGACCAGAAACATATTCTGATAAAAGTAGGAAATGACATTTTGAAAAATTACGTAAAAATAGTAGTAATTCGTTACAATTAAAATTTTTGGTAGAAAGCCCCTTTCAACGGAGTTACGTTCCTCGTAAGTTGCATAGACTTCACCAAAAATTTCGTATTTCAACACTGCACAAAGGTAAAATGCATAATTTTCCGGCTGAATAATTTGGTTAAGTTTGTTAATTAAGTTAAGAATGAGATTAAATTCACTTAAGACTAAATTAAGTTAGGTTAAAGTTAAGTTCAAGTTAGGTTAAATTAAGTTACGTAATTACCGAGATAATAAGTCTTTAATAATCTCTTGACTGGGTGTATGTATCCACATATAATGATGTATGTGTGTGTGTGTGTGTGTGTGTGTGTGTGTGTATATATATATATATATACACACACATATGTGACGAAGTTAGTGAGCGAAGGAGCATTAGGTTATGTTTGCTAATATCGTACGAAGTTCGATGTATGTTATCGTTAATTACAGGTTATAAATAGCTTCATATAGTAATGTTTTTGTGGGTGACGGTTGTAGATTAATTTTATATAGTGATATCGGAAAGTGATGATAGTTTAAGAAAAAATTTTTTTTTATATACCACAATGTTTTTTTATCACGTTCTAACAAATTTTAAATTGTTAGAAAATTGATAGTCATAAGAGAAAAGCGTTCAGTCTCAAAAAAAAAAAAAAATTGGTCAAAATAAAAGCACTGTCTTTGAAAATCACACCTATGAAAAGAACAGATTTGCCGATTCGCAGTTTTTTGGATTTTAATTAAGCCTGCAAGACAAGATGTTCTTTAAAATGAAATAAACATAACTCCTCGAACCAGTATATAGACAGGAGCTCATACTTACATGAAGTGTGCATGGAAGAAGTTTCGAAAGTGTTAGGTATTATGGATGTTGTTGGTAAAATTGTAGAAATAGATGAACCCAAAATTGGTCATCTCAAATATAACCGAGGAAGATTAATTGACGATAATTGGATTTTTGGTGGCATTAAGCGTGACACCAAAAGGTTTTTTCCAAAGCCCACTCTAGGTAGTGAAAGATTACTGACCATTATTAAGCAAAGTATTTTGCCTAGCACAACAATAATTAGTGTCTTTGAAAATCCTACAGTTGTTTACAGCAGAAAGGAAACATTCATTTAAAGGTCAACCAGTTCTTGAACTTTGTTGATCCTGACACAGGGGCACATACATTGACTATATTTGGTTAGTCAGGCATTTTTCCCACCACCACCCCATTCGGTCGCCCTAAAGCATAAGACCGATTGTCCGTACCACAGACGGCCACTGTGCCTCAAAAAAGTTTAGCGACCAATATCCTAATTAACTCCTAGAGCTTACCTAACTGCGTGAGCAGAATAAGCGTGGTGCCCTACACCACTTGCTTGCATGTCCCACCGTTCACTTGTCATATATTACTAAAATAGGTAGGCGCACCCCGTCTCCATACTAAAATATATTATGACATGTCAATAAATTAAAATTTATTCCATCAAGGACAGCAATTTGCTGCCACGCCTAGGTCGCTGAATGCCAGAAAGTACCTGTCCACCATATTATAGCGCTTGGAGCTATATTTGACCGATGGCCAGCCATTTCTCGAGGGCAGCTTCCTACAGCAAACGGTAGGAGTCTTATATCACTTAAACTACTGATGCCGGTTGATCAAAGCAACAGCATCAAGGAACTCCACACGGTCCGACAATGCGGCTCACGCCACATTGACTCGCCGCTTATGAGTGGCCAATTTTCCTCTTGACCTCTAAATTCCAGTGTGGCCTGAGTTCTGGCCTCCCCAAGATCTGGGCAGTTGAACATCATGTGTTCATTCGACTGGACCTCCCCGCAGACGCACAGTTCATCAGCTGCCAGGCGGAACCGAACCAGATATTGGTTCAAATTCGCATGATTGGAGAGCACTTGGGCTCCCGTTGCCCTTAAAAACGAACTAGTGGCGTACCATCCCCCAAATCCTGTATAAATCTGTACAAGGACCTACCCTTAATCGTGGCGTGCCATTCTTGCTGCCATGATTCCATCACGAGGCTGTAAAGCTTCCTCCGTAGGCGGGAGAAAGGCAACTGTTCGAAATTTAGAACCGGTGTATTGCGATCACTGTTCCGCTCCGGTACAGGCCCGGCTCGAAATCGCATCCCAAATACTTTGACCTCCCTACCTCGTCGCAGTTTCCACATGGCCGCCCGAACTTTCACCACTAAATCGATTGGGAGAGCCTTTCCCAATACGGTGGTAGCCTCGTAAGAGGTTGTTTTAAACACACCAGTGCAAACGATTAAGGCTGTGCGTTGGGTACTCCTTAAATTTTGAATAAGTGCTTGATTTCTTTCCAGCGTACGCGCCCAAATAAGAATTCATACTTTCGAAGACACCTCGGTACACCATATACAAATGACGGCCTGACAGCCTGTAGTCCTTCCGAGCAATCCTCCTAAGCTTGTGCATCACAGAGACGGCGTCCGCCGCTACTTGCCTAATGTGGTTGCTAAACAGCAACTTCTCATCAAACAAAATACCTAGACATACATAGACCATTGAAAGGATACAAGGTACGCACAACAGTATCAAGATATTTAAATGGTTATATCGCCGAATTCATCTTTCGCAGGTTGTATCCTTACTATAAATCACGTATTCATTCTTTATTTAAAGCTATCGGCGAGCTATCAGAAAACAATGGCGAAGAACAATCAGAACTTCTTGACACTGTCCCTCAGCTCCATGATAGCGACACCTTCAAAGACGCTTTTGAGGGAAAATTAATGACTGTAAATTTTTGAATTGCTTATATACCAACCTAACCAAAATTTAACCTTGACCTAAATCTAACTAAATCCAGTTAAATTTCACTTAAACCAAGTTATTTATTTAGTAAATACAGTAATTTACTGTATATTTACTAAACGTAGCTTAACTTAATGTAGTCTTAAGTGAATCTAATTCCATTCTTAACTTAATTAGCAAACTTAACCGAATTATTTGGTCCGATAATAATGTATTTTACATTTTTACAATGTTGAAATACGAAATTTTGGTGAAGTACTGTGTAACTTACGAGAACTCGGGTGAAAGGCGTTTCCAACGAAAAATTTCACTTGTAAAGAATTACTTACGTACTAAACAAGGTATATTCCAAACTTCATCAAAATTGGAGGCGAGTCCCTAGTTGTATATAATTAACTTTAAAAATATTAAAATGTAGGTTAGATGCTGGGAAAATATTTTTTGTAAATTTTAAAAAATTATTTACAAAAATTTACTTTTTAGAAAATCATGCGCAATAACTAGAATCCAAAATGACGTTGATAAACTATAACCAGAACTTTTTCTGGATGATGTATATATATAATTAATGAGATAAATATAATTTAATGTAATTTACAATTTTATACAATGAAATTAATTATCATAGACAAATCATATAAATTAATCAAAATATTGGTTAATTCGCAAGAAAAAAAATTTATTACTGATATATTATTATAATATCTGTTACTGAAAACTGAAACATTAAATAACTTTTTATTGAAACGGTTTCATACCCTGATATTCCCCAATGTTCACAAAAAAAAAAATTGCAATTACAAATGAATATTTTATACAGTGTAATTTATTAATGTTGAAAGTATTAATTTCCTTACCGGTAAATGCGGAGGGAATGGAGGTGAGGAACTGTTTTTGACTGCGAACGGGCACACCAGTCTCCGGGTCCTTCATTTCCCGCACCAGCCCCTCCATCTGTAACAGAAATTGAAGATAAGTATTTTAATTAACAGGATAATTGTTTCCTATGTTAAAACTTCTCTGCTGAAGGGGTTTAAATGTAAGGTATAAAAAAAATACTAGTCATCTTTTTAGACTTACCTTTAAGTTTAAACCCCTGTTATTTAAGATAGCCTTCTCCATATTTTGATTGACATAACTAAGGTATCGTTACAGTACGCTTGTTGTAGATTCCTTTGCAGTTTTAAGATCTGGGAATACGGCAAACGGGTTGAATAAAAAATTGCTACATTCATAACTTTACAATTGAAGGTAGTTAACTGTATTCCTTTAGCATCTTATAGTCGTGCTGCTATAATGAAACAAAGTAAGAAATTTGAGATGATGTTCTGTTCGTAATAAAGTTTTAGATGAAAGAGAAAATAAAATTACATGCTATGAGGAAAAATACTTTATTATTTTCAATTTCTCCAAAAAAAAAACAAAGTATATTATTTGTCCCACGAATCGTACGCTTATTTCTGTATTTCACTTTTCTACAACATATTATTTACATTCATATGACAAATTACGGTTTCGAAAATGTAACTATGACTAAATTGCGTTTTTTTAAATTTCAATTCTTGAGTGGTTGCAATTTTATCTTTACCACAAAATATATAATATAAAATCGATTTTTTTATCTCTATATTTTCATATTAGTTTATTTTTTAATATTATCCTTGACTTTATACAAACTTTAAGACAATTGTCTCAATTTTTTTCTTTGTTTGTCAGGGCTTCATATAAAATCAGGAAAAAACATTTTTAGTATGAATTCTGAATGAAATATTAGTTATCTCAACTCAAAATATTTGCTCGGACTCGTTCAATTTTTTACAAAAGCTACATTTTCAGATATACTTTTAGGATGAAACTTATTAAAAAAATTATGATTAGAAAATTTTTACGAGAAACGTCTCGGTATCTGAATGAAAAAGCCAACAGTCTTCTGGTTGAACAATCATTTTTATTTAAATCAGATATTTTGTAAAGAAAATTTCAGACTATTTTTGCTAGGTGTCCAATTATAATTTACAATTTTTTTTAAACTACGCAGCTTAATTGGATTTAAATTCGTGGTATATTAGAAAGAATATAAGAACATGTCCTAATTGCACATTAAACCAGCATATTTACTATTGAACTCTATTGTGTATTCATAGATACGTAAAATAGGTTATGGATGCGTAATATCTTTGTATTTTTACGTAGTATGATAATGGTTGAAGTAGATTTCCAGCTTTAGTAACTGCAGTATACTTGTAAGTTTTTTCTGAAAAGAACTAACAGCCATGAAGAGACCTAAAACAACGAACGAGTCGATATAGCGACCAATTAAGAAAAAGTTTGCATTAAAATGTTTTTGCAGAACATTTAATCAGTCTGTATTCCAAATACGAGCGAGGGTTGTTCAGTAATTAAAGAAACAAATTGCAGTAGCGGAAAACTTACAATTGAAAAAAAAATAAACTGACTGACGTTCAGCTTGGCACACCTGAGATAGAAGACATAAACTCTGTCGCAGTAAGTACGTCAGAAGGGTGGATTTCCGGTTTTAGTTAACCTTGAAAACGTAAAACTCAGATTTTTGCTTCTAATTCTGGTTTTCGTAAACAGATTCCCTTGAAAATCAATAGGTTTCTGTTTATGCTAGGTCTTCACTATCGTACAAAGTTTCATCAAATTCGGCTAAAAACTGCGTCCAGTAAAACGAAAAATATCTGAAAATGTTCCAAAAAAGTCCATTTTCTTTAGTCAATAACTTCGGTACCTGTGAACAGATTCGCATGAAAAAAAATCAATAGGGCTCTATCTTCAATAGTTTACAGCACCTCAACATGTTTCCTCAAAATCGGTTAAGAATTACATCCCGTAGAGTGTTCGAAAAAATCTTATATGTACGTATGTATGAATATAAACATTGCAGAATCGTGTTCAGGAGACTCCGTAACGTAAAGAAAAGTTGGTCCTCCCTCCCCCCGATACACCCTTATGAAATCTATCCAGGTGCAGTAGCAATTTCTATAAATTGTTTGAAATCTGCGATATTTATCGTATTATTTTTCAAGCATTTTTAAGTGTCCCGTGAGGATATCAAAACTAAATCCAAAAAATATTTCTAGTGGCATATAATTAAACATTTAATTTATTATACATAATTTATTTAAATATCACCTAACACAGTACATATAAAAGTATTTTGTATACTTCACCAGAGCTACATAGGTTTTGCATAGAATCGTTACTAAGTATCAGACCAGTCTTATCTCTTAAAATAATTTATTCTTAAAAAAATAAAAGGTAATCTAAAACAAAATGCGCCCAGTTGAACGAAAAAAGTAAAAAATATACTCAAAAACATTTTTTGGCTCCGGTTCCTTGAAGCGATTCGCTTGAAAATCAACAGGGCTCAGTTTCTAATAGGTTTCCATGTTCTCACCAAATTTTATCAAAATCCATTGAGATTTGCGTCCGGTAGAGCGGACGAAAAACGTTTTTGTATAAGCACGGGCGCAGTAGCAATTTCCAAATTCTTTGATCTGCTAAAAACTGTTCGAAAACAATTTCCTTCGTTATAACCTTTTTTTGTTTATTTCAAAATGTCGGCTCCGCTTGAAACCTGTACCGTGGAAGAACAGCGTGCTGTGATAATATTTTTATTTTCTGAAGATATAAAACCGGCCGAAATTCACTCCTGGATTTAACAGGTATGGTAAAAAGTGTACTAACTGTGCAAATTTTTATAACTGGAGTGAACAGTTTATTCCCCGTTTTCATTATAGCGGAAGACAAGTTTTTAATGACGCTTTGAAAAATCGAATTGACGCTATTATTTGCAAAGACGGACGCATAAAAATTTGGGATATTAATAAAATTTGTTGTGCGTATATTGGCACTGTCCTTTTACTCGTCCGTGATAAGCTGAACTACCCCAATACGTGTTCAGGGTGGTGTTCCAAGCCGGTCGACTCCTGAATTTACATTTATATGGAACTTAACTGACGTTTTTTAGCGGAAGCTAATGTTTTTTAGATCGCGTAATAACTTTTTATAGAAACTTGGATTCATCATTTTAAGTTGGAATCCAAACATCATAGTTTTTAATGAAAATAACCTAGTTCGTCCGCCAAGAAAGAGGTCAAAACCTATGCGTTAGCGAGTAAAATGATTCTAACAGTGTTTTGGGACTATGAAAGTCAAAATTATTGCGATTATTTGGAAGAACAACGTAAAATCAACAGCTAATATGGTAGTGATGTCCCGATTTTCTCTCAAAAGATGTAACTTTTCAATAACGGCCACTCCAAACCGCTCAAAAGATACGGAAGCTATTCAGAAGTCCGGTCGGAAGGTGTTGCCAGATCCACCTTAAAATCCCAATCTCTCATAATCAGATTTCTTTTTCATTCTGTCCTTTAAAAGAGTCTTTACGTAGCTACGAGATCTCAACATTAAGCGGGTAAAATATGAGTTACAAGAATGGCCGCAGGCACCGAGTGAACGATTTTTTATTACCGGAATAAAAAGGTTCACAGAAAGACGGGATAAGTTTCCTATATGTAACCGGGAATTATATTGAAAGTACTGTTATTTTCATCGTCATTGAATTAGTAATTTGTACAGTCATTTTTCTCTAATTATTAAACGAATCTCTTACGATCATATTAGACCTGTTTTGTTAAACATCGGTTTAGTATTGTTAAAAGAAAAACGTGGTTATTCGTTGTTGATAGATAAGCTATGATAAATTAAAGATACTGTACGCTATGAAAAACGTTTCAGTACGAGACATCTGAAGTATCTTAACTTCTTGCTCATAAAGTAATAATAGAAGATGAAAATAGCGTATCCCAAAAAACCTCTTCAGAATTATGTCTCTGCAATTATTTAAAAATATAAATATCACGTTTGTCGTTTAATTAGTTCTTAATTTACTACTGAAGGGAAACCTCCGACTTTAACTTAGTATATAATGCGATTTTTACTACACGTCTTTTCTAAATTATAACAGCTCGTAAAATCAAGTTTCTCTTCCGTTAGCTAATTTCTCTAGTTTTCACTACATTTAAAGCAATAAACCTTTTTATATACTTCTGTTATATTAGTAAGACACTTTACGATTATTACAGTAAAGGAAACTTATTGTATTAATACAAAAAAAATTATCTAACACCTATCTGTTTTTTTCCAGTTTACTAAACGAGCACAAAAATGGATTTAATAAATATTACAACTCTTATTAAAATTAAAGAATAAAACAAAAACACATCGATCATTATATTTTGTTCAAGAAGGTAGTGTTTTTTTTTACCGACTTTTCGAAGAAAAGTACGGTATTACTTTCAGTTGCACGGTGGGATCGGGAGGTGAAATTAAATTTTCTTTACGTTTTGAGGTGTGATTACGAAAATAAAATTTGATTTTCTTAAATATATATATATACATACACTAGCTTTCCCGTGGTGGCTTCGTCGCACTATATGGTTACTTGTGTTTCCCGTCACGGTCAGGGCTAGCTTCACTTGCCCTTCCCGTCTTATGAACCTCTCTGTGTTCATTAAAGTCATGCTTGTGAGAATTAAAATGATAAATAAAAGCTAAACCGTGTTCCATTTTTAAAAACTATCAGTGTCTTGTAATTTATTCAGAGAAAACGTTTCGTCAATACAGGACCCACAAATCGGTTTTTAGATTTCCCTTTGCGGTTTCACTCGTGACACATAGTCAGAATTACAAACATAAATTACCATCACAATGTTATCAAATTTCATAAAGATTGATTCAATAGCGGTAACATAAAATGACAAAAATGTAAAAAACAATTTATGTTGTTTTACCCCTTAAAATATTAAAATTAAAAAAACGAAAATGGTTTTTCGATATTTATATGAAGAGGATTTGCAAGCTCAAATCTAGTGAGTAAATATCTCGTTTATTATAGTCTGAGATGGAGAAAATTTTCAATTATTGTTCGAAATTTTTTTACCTTTCTTCACCTCTTTGAAGGTCGAATTTCAAAAAATCTAGAAATTGTTTTATATATATTTACATGAAAATTACTAACACCAAACGTCAAATGAACACTTTCATTCAGGAAATTAAAAAAATAATAAATTTCATTGTTCCTCCATTTTAATCCTTTAAACTCGGAATTTCAAAATACCCTTCCCTAGTGTGCACTTACACCATAAGAAGGACATGTTCACAAATTTTAATTAATTTACCTTCAGTGTAAGAGCACACTAAGAAAGGATTTTTTGAAATTAACAAGTTTAAAGGGTTAAAATTGAGTAAAGATGAAATTTACTAGTTTTTGATATCCTTATTTGTTACCAATAAATTAAAAATATAGTCGGGTTTCAAAGAGAATTCAAGAATCTATTTTAACCCTTTAAACTCGAATTTAAAAAAATCTAGAAGTTGGTTTTTAAATATTCACATTAAGATTGATTGTACGTAACAAAATTAAAGTTAAAATAATAGTAAATATCATTGTTACTCCACTTTAACCCTTTAAACTTGAAATTTCAAAAAATCCTTTCTTACTGTGCATCATAGAAGAATGTATACAAATTTTCATCAATTTATCTTCAGTGGTTTTTCTGGCTGTTGATTATGAATAGCTCCTACATGTTTATATATATATATATGAGAGAGAGAGAGAGAGAGAGAGAGAGAGAGAGAGAGAGAGAGGCCTATGTATAACAGTTGTGACTCAAAAATCTTCAAAACTACTGGATCAATTTCATTGAAATTTAGATATGCTGTAGTAGTGTATATAATGTTGTGCATGTCAAAATTTGATGAAGATCGCTTGAGTCGTTCTTTAGTTAAGATCAATTTAATGTCGTCAGCAGACAACATAACCTCAAGTTTGTAGTGGTGTATTTTTCATACACGTTTATGAAATGAGTCAAATTTATGAGTGAATTTAAACTTTATGCTTGTGTATAGGGTCTCGTCCTTATTTTTAATTATTTCATTAAATTAAGGTTATAATCATTTAATTTTCTTATGCACAGAAAATGTAGTTTAATATTAAATAAAATATATATATATTTCTTTTAGTGTTCTCATTTAATTTATGTTTGTACATTTCTTACGCAAAAAAAAATTATATAAAAATATTATAGAAAATAAATTAATGAAAAATAGGATTTTTTCTTTGGTGTATGCAGCAGTTTTCGTCTATATATGATTCTCCTATCTCTATGATTTGTGTACGTCATTAATAATACTGCTGAGGAAATCTATTAATCTTTTTGACAACCAATATTAGAAGAATATTAACAAGAATCTTTTTTTTTCCTTAATTTTATTTAATTTTTTTTTTTTTTTAATATAATCGTTAATATAAAACTGATATCTCGAATAAACAAATTATTTTTTATGATATATGGGTTTATTATCATTTATAACTTAAAAATTATATTTTATGAACTTTTTCTTAAATTTTTAAAATGTTATTTTAAAGTTACGTAAGATTTATATTTTAATGTCTTTTATCTCGAAATTTTTTAATGTTACAGATGTCGTGTAGGCTATTTGGAGGGGATTGAACTAGTAAGCGCTGGTAGGATGTAGTTTACGGGGGAAAAATTCTCGCTTCTTCGCAGTTAATTAATATAGAACATATTTTTGGTAATATTTAAATTATGAAAACCTGAAATACGTGAATCAAAACAATTATATATTCATTTATTTGTAAAACTTTATCGTAAAAATTTGGGAAACAACTGTCTTTTATCTTTGTGTAATTATAAAATCTTATTAATTTATGTTTCATTGTGAAAACAAATGTTTTTAGTTGTAATAACACAAATTTTCTATTTTCTATAATCTTATGTAATAAAAACCTTCTTTGCTTAGGTCGGTTGCCTTTTGTGTTTAAATGACATAAATTCTCTGTGAGCAATACTAAGAGAATTACAGCCAAATAAATAAATCTTTTAACATTATCTTTCCAAACGTCTTTGTAAAAGCAGGAAATATGAATTAATATCAGATTAAATATTTTATTATGTGCGGTCTAGCAAAAAAAAAATATTTCGGAAATAAATGTGCACAATTTTTTTTTAATTTTTACTTACCCCGGCGAATATAACTATTCTAGCTACAAAAAAGGGGAACGTATGAAGATCATGTCAAAAATGAAGTATAGGGTTTTTTGCAAATCTGTACGTTACAGGGTCCAACTAGTTCATCTAGACCAAAATAAACATATGAATGTGTGTCGCACTGTTTTGGCCTTATATCTCAGGATTGACTAAAACGATTTTATACAGATTTGGATCAAATTTGTCTCTATATATGGGACATTGATAAGATTAATTTTTTTTTTAATTCATTAGGTGTGGAGAAATATAGCGTAAAAACTAATTTGATTTTCTTCAAAGGTATTTTAGAGAAAACTTTATTAAAAAAAATTTGTTACTTTCAGTGTATAAATAAATAATCCCATTTTTAAAAAAAATAAACCCCTACCTCTTACAATTGAGACATATATTTTTTGTTCTTTTGAACTATCTAGCTTCGGTTTAAATATCGTTCAAAAAGTTTTTGAAAGTTTGTACTTCGTACATGTAGAACTATCAAGAAATGTCTAAATTTTTTTAAAATGATAGACCCCGGACCAAAATGCAGAAACGTTTTTTTGAAATTTTTCTTATTTAGCTTCTATTAAAGGGGTCTTAGATTTAGAGAAAACTATACTTCGGTTAATTTGATAACCTTTATATGAATATTTTTAGAAAACGTTTTCTTAAAATTTATTCCTCACCTCTTAAGAGATATACTTTTTTTGGCTATAAGCCTTTTAATTTTTATTATTAAAAAAAAGTTTTTTTTATATTTTTCTTTATCATTCAAAGAACTATTAAAATTAAAGTAACTCTAGAACCTATATTATACTCCGGATCCAAAATTAGAAACATTTTTTCATTACTTTCATAAAAGTTATGCTTTATTTTTTTCAATATTTTTTTTTCTCTTTGATATTAACTTTTTTTTTAGGGCTCCCTTCTTTATAAATTCATTTTTCCTAAATTTTCCCCTTAAAATAAGACAGTTCCTGACATCGAAAAAAATTTTATTCGAAATTTGGGAGTTTTGGTGGTTAAATATTATGATGCTTTTATTTTGGTAATTATGATGTGAACGGCATATCCGGGAAAGTCATGCAATATTTTTCAATTTATTTTTTTAATAAAAAATATAAATTCAAATTTAGTTTGTTCATTTTTATGTTTGTTTGTTGATAGCCTTTAAATATATTTTTCATAAAGTTTATTTAAGATAGATTTTCTTCGATAAATTGGAAAAAGAACTGATTTTAGATTGTAATACCGAAGGGCTAACTCTGACCGATTTTAATTCAGGGAATTCATAAAATGATTTGACATTTTTAAACTTAATTCATCAAAATGTTTTTAATAGATCTGGAGAATCTAAATTTAATTTTTTTTTTTTTTTTAATTTAATACATTTTTTTATGAAACTGTGATATCTCTGCAGCTACAATTTGTAGAAGTATGGAACACATGGTGCTGGATTCGTCAGAAATTCGATGTTATAAAAATTAAACATTACACTTATGATGATGAGAAATATATTTTAAATACATTTTTTTAAAGACACTATGTAGGGAAAGATTCCAACATTTCTTGATTCCTTCTGCGTTAAAAAATTAAATAGATACCTTGTAAAAACTTTGTTTACATTTGATATTTATTACTGCAAAGCGAATTACTCTTTATGGGACAAAGCTCCAGCTAACAATTATTTTGTGTGTTATTATTTATATTCGTCCATATTGACGCGAATTTTTAAAGCACATTTTTATTTTAAAAAAATCGCGTCACGGAGACGTTATAATGCTTTTTTTTATAACTAGAAACTTGATTTTCTTAACTAAAAAACCTTTTCATGATTTCTCAGAGAAAAAAGATACTATTTTTAAAATGTCTCGTTTAAAATGCACAATGCCACCAGGACAAGTATGTTTATATGATTCTATTTTCCCTTTAAAAGAAAAAAAAAAGGAAAAAGATTATTTTTTTAAATTAAATAATTTTTAAATTAAGACTTTTCAATTATGATTAAAATTAGGAATTCTGTAAAATTCTACGCTTAACAGTGAATGCTTTGAATTTAATATAGTTCAAATAACGATTTTTGGAGTAACTTATTGATTTCTTGAAATTTAGAATAGTTAACTATATCTACAAACACATTCCAAGATAGATGCGTAGTATTTGCGTGTATGTGTATAGATAGCACCGGATAGTGATCGTTCATGTATCCGAAATTACAGTACTGTATATCCTCATGTACAGTACCTAATACCTTATATTGTACTAGGTGGTCAGGGCTCGCTTCGATCGCCTTCCCGTCTAGCCAATTTATTATCCTCATCCTAATGATAATAACATGATATACAACAATTAAAGTCTGTTCAATTTATAAAAGCTCTCAATGTATTGTAATTTCTTCAGAACAACAATCTGGTCAGCACAGGACTCGAAACCTTGAATGAACTGAAGTAGACAGGTTTCAGAATAGTCGGCCCCAATTTTAAAAATGACGTAGTTTTAGTTGGTTACCCGTCATTCGTACGAGTAAAAAAGTATTTTTCACGCCAAAATACTAGGTAATCAGTGTTACCCGACAAACATAACGAGGAGGTGACTGTAATTCGTTTCTCATGTATCATATTTTTTTTTTTTGTCTTAAGTTGTTTAGTCAAGTAACCAGAGGTAGGTGGAGCCAGTCACGTCGCACACTTAATAACAGTAGTAGTGGCTGAGTTAGGTAAGCCGCCGCGCCGTAGACTGTCGCACCTTTAAAGCTACTTTTCTCGATAACCGAACGAAAAACCGATTAAGACAGAGACCCTTTTTGTAGAAAATTTTTTCCATATATTTCAAGTGGTCTCTGAATTTGATTTGACCAGCGGTTTGACCACAGGAAAGTTGAATATTGGTAAAGAAAATAATCCGGTTGTTATCGTATACCATTATAACGGCCGTCGTCTTGACCCTGTGAAACATTTCGTAACGGCAATAGTCCTATGTTCTTTCCAGATATAAAAATTATGTTTATGCAAAATTTCAGCTTAATTGGTTATTGGTTGAGTAGATTTTTGCGTGAAAGACTCGGACACCATTACATTCATAAATATATATATGTATATATATATATATATATATATATATATATATATATATATATATACGCGCCCGCATACACACACACGCAGAGTATTCATCAACTTAAAAGAGGCCCCTTCACTCGTTTATAATAAATGCATATTTTTGTTAAAATGCATATATTCGTGTGCAATGGGTAAAATAATGTGGAGATGTTGGTACGCCTGGAGAGGACTGTTTATTGCTTGCACATTTGAGTATTGCCAGTCTGTCTCGAGCATTGGCTTTTGAACAAGGTTGTGTAATCGTGCGTTGTTTGTTAAAATGCGGTTAACTACTGAAAACGTGTATTGGTGATAGAAACTTATTTAAAGACCAGATATCATATCGTTTGTCGGCGGAAGTTCAGGGAGAAATTTGAAAAGGAAGCACCAGTGTAAAGCTTTATTCCGAAGTTAGTAAAAAATTTCGTGAAATAGGTTCGGTGTTAGACCAGAAATGTCCAGGAAATAGACAGGATAAAGCTAACAAGAGTAGCCAGGAACATGGTCAAACATATTGACATGTGCATAGAAGTGGATGGACATAATTTTCAACACCTTCTGTAAACTGTTAAATAAATGTTTGCCAATAAACTATTATTTCTAGACTAAACTAAGTGATGGAGCCTCTTTTAAGTTGAATATATATATATATATACGTATATATCAGACAATATCAGTGTTGTAAAGAATTTATATTGTTATACTCCCTTAAGTTTGTTTTATACATTTTTACTTTCGTTTTTAATAGTTTATAATTCAAACGTTTATTGCTTAAAACTAAAGCAAATATTAATATTTATATAATTCTAAGTACTACATCATCCTGCTCTAAAAAATGAGAATAAATGATTTCATTGTAACGTAGTTAGTTATTTGGAGCTCCTTTCCGAAGCACAGTTGTTTTCCCGTTCTAGAGGAGTATTCCTTTTTGCAATTAGTTTTCTTAGCAATTAATTTATATCGATTAAAAATTGACGCTGTGTTCAATGCACTGATTTATCATCAGGATTATGAGATTATTGTAAGTGGAAATAGATAATTATAGAATCGTGCAATGAAACTGTTACACGACTAATAACCGAGCGGGTACTTATGTTAGCAAGTTTTTTTTTGTTCACTTATATAGCCAAGTTGCAAAAAAAATATTATTATTTTACGCGAGGTTTCATCTCAATATCGTGTGAATACAAAAAAAAAAAAAAAAAAAAAAAACACTAATAATTCGTTTTTTCATGATGTGCTAATAATCGTTTGCAGAGGTAATCTTTAAAATTCCGAAAATATAAAAAAGATTTTAATTTAAAAATGTTATTTTAGTTGTAAATCATAATTTAAATCCGAAAAAATATTACGAAATTATTTTTAACTAAATATATTTTTCTTCATCTTCTTCCCCTTATCCTGCATTCTGGGTTGGGTGATTGACCATAGATCTTAATTTTCTTCTATCCTTTCACCACACTTCATAATCTTTCAATCTCTACATTTTAATTATAAACATTTTCCTTCACTTCAACTATCCTTTCCTCTTCGGTTTCTTCCTATTTACCTCATAATCCGTGTCGGTTAATAATCTTTTTCCCCCTCATTCTCTTCACATGTTCAAACCACTAGAATCCTGCTCTCCCTACCCTGTCTAATGTACGCCATGTATTTATAAGAACCTTTATTTTAATAATCCCCAACTGATCCTTTTTTGTTTTACGTATTGCTTTTAAGAAAAATTGTTCACCATTTTTGTAGCTTATATTCTTGTTTTAATTATGAGAATTTGAATTCGCTAAACTTGAAAAAAATTAATTTAAGCTCCTGCTAGAAAATGAAGCTCTTGTTTTTTTAATTATGTTATTATAATATTCCAAAACCGTTTACGTGATAACCAATTCGTAAGTACAGTAATCTAAAATTGCCTATTGCTCATGTTTATCTTTTCGGTCTGGATAGCGTATGGTATATGATTATTTGTTTTCAGTTAACCAAGATTAAGTGAAAAGATAGAAATTCTCTAGGTAAGATGTGTGTGTGTGTGTGTGTGTGTGTGTTCTGTTATATTATACGTGTGTTATGTACACGTATAATCCACAGTTATGTTTCATTTAAAAAATGACAAAACTTTTAGTAATCAACAAAACTAAATTTTATAACAAAATTCTATTAAACAATGGATATAATACACTTCTGCCCAATCAGAAAAAAGAAAAAAATCATCAGTAACAGCTGAAAAGATTTCGAAGTTATTAAAAATACTGTATTATAAAATTTGGTTTCTTTTGTCGTTATCAACTTTATATTTTTAAATTAATTTATTCCCAACCGTTATGGACAAAAATATAATAACAAATAACTTTAATTAGGTCTCAAAACAGAGAATTTCAGAAAATATATCAGTCTGAAAACACACTTTTATCACAACGCATTAGGATAGAACTTGTGCACGTTAAAAAAAAAAAAAATTGAATGAAATTACATTTGTTAATAAAAACGATCATTTTCAATTAAAGAAAGATGAAAAAAACGAATAAAAATACAGTAAATGTATTTTTATTTGTGGCATTTTATAATTTAATTTTTATTTCGAATATGTACTCTCTGGTTGGTTTTGTACTCTTCCTGTGAAGAAGGAAAGAAATGTTAAAACAGGAACGGAGCGTCGTTTCCTACTTCAATTTCTACATCTAAAACTGGAATTGAGTTACGATAATACGTTTACGTCCTTATCTCTATTAAATTGTAACCGTTTTGAATTAACTTAAGTTCCCGAATTAAAGACTTGAATGCTAAAGTTAAATTTATAAATTACAGGTCTTTTAACATCTTACAAATATAATTAAATTTCCTGTGACAAAAAAATAATTAAATGCAACATTTTTTTTTATCAGTAAGCTAAAATCTCGTTAATTTTTTTTTATTTATTGTACTAGATGTATTATTTTAAATAATACGCTAATTAATGACCATAAAATGTGAATTATAGTACTTTTTTGATTAAATCTGAAATTTAAAATATAAAAAAATTTAAACACTTTTACAGCGTTGATAAAAGTTTTACATACACCGTGGGTGAAATTAGTTTCCTGTGCACTCAGATTTAAATTCTATCGTAGAAGGTAAATTTTTATTTTGTAACAGGTAGTTTCAAACAAAAAAAAAACGTATCACTGGTATATTAGCTGATATAATTACTATTCACTATTGGATCTATATTGACTTTATTGGCGTCTTAAGTATTAAAAAAGGACGAAGTTTAACGCTTTAGTATCGATGGAAAAATAGTAAGGATGCCTTTACAGTGTATGAAGAGTTATGTGCGAGATTTCCTAATTCTACGCTACCGACCTGTGAACATTTAAGGTGAACATAAAACTTGAAATATTGGAAACGTTGCAGTCGTTCCACGATCAAACAGATTATCTAAAACTAGTCGCACCGTAGAAAACAAACAACTTATGTAGCAATCAAACATCAGTCTTAAAAGCTTCTATTAGGTTAGAAATACCTGGAACAAGTGTATCTACAAATTCTAAGTTTAAGTTTTATCAGCTAATATTACTTCATGAAGATAGTTTTGACAGAAGGGTGGAATTTTGTGAAGGATTTAATATTTGTTGTGTTAGCATATCATACTGTTTTTAGCTCAGCGATAGGTTTAAATGAAGCGAGCTACAATTTGAACGATCAGTTAAGATAATTGATTTACTGAACCATGCATGTAGATAATAGTTTACAAATATAGGAAGTAAAAAAAGTAAAAGCAATAATTCAGAAAGAATTACAGAATTGAACCCAAAAAAGTATAATCTTTTATATACGCGTAATTTAAAATAAATTATAGTAAATTTGGTTTAATGAAAGCACCTTTTTACTCAAGGTTCAGTCTCAGAAGATGTGATAAATCTAAAAGAAAGCTTGATTTAAGTATCGTAAAGGACAGTTTTTTTTTTCACTCAACTACGCAATATCTGATTCATTAACTGAGAAAATTCGTCATATAATTAATAATTAACTTGGAAACAAAGTACATTACAGATTTATATAAAAATTCTGACCTGATGAACTAATTTCTCTGCAATCCTAATACAATAGGAATAAGTTGTGAAGAATGGTAGTAATTAAAAAATAATGACAAAATTGTATTTTATTCTATAACAAGAAAATGTGTCAATCGCTTCAGACGGTAATTTCTGTTAAAATCCATAGTATTATTATACATTGTGAAAATTTTAAAAGTATTATATAATTAGAATAATTACTCAGAAAAGTCATTTGAATTATTTATTTACTTATGGTTTCTAATTTTCTTTTCTTCAAACACTCTTTTTTAAATGAAATAAAATTAATTTATATATAATGTAAAAATTTTGTTCCTGCATCAGAATAATCTATAAAACATAAGCAAATCAAATTTTAAAATAACCTAAGCATAATTTTTTAAATTGGATTCATTTTTAGGTAGATATAAGAAAGCTACCCATTATAATTGGCACCATGATTCGACTTCCGGAAAATTTCGACATGTCTTCGCGTTTCACATCCCCCAGACCCCAAAACCACCATCAGCTCAAAAGTTTATATATATATATATATATATATATATATATATATATATATATATATTTCACTTTCTTGTGGACACGATAACTGCTGTAATTTTGCGCCAATCACTTTCAAATTGATACATAAAATATAACGACCCAAAATCTCGGTTGAGTTCGTTAGTGGGCCAAATCGAACCACGGGGGTGGAAACGGGAGGGCTTTTTCGAAAAAAAACAAAATATCGCTATAACGTTCTTATAATATACGACGATAACTGCCGTATATTTGCGCCAATCACACTCAAATTGTTCCTTAAAAATAACTCGTCAAAAAATCTCGTCGAGTTCGTTAACGGTCAAAATCGGATCATGGGAATAGAAATGGTGGGGGGGGACTTTTTCGAAAAAGCAAAATATCGCTATAACTTTCGAATTAAGTAAAATATAGAATTCGTTTAAAGTTCCTACTATTTTTGGATAAGGTCTAGAATTTATCTAAGTAAAGTTTTTTGATATCACCAACTATTGGCCCAGGGGGGTGTGAAAATGGGGTTTCGAAGACAAAAAAAAATCATACCTCCCATAATAGGCACAGTACTGAATCGGTTTCAAGTGGTCGTTAGTCCTCTAAACATTACCTAAAACTTTTGTCTGAAACAAGTTTTGATATGACCAACCCTTACGGCAAGGGATGACCAAACTTATGCTGAGATTGCAAGAAGCTAAACACGTGAACTTTTTTCACATGCAATCATTGTCGTATTGAGTAAATTTGAAATTTTTCTTAATTTTAAGGTGGAAATCTTTTTTATTCCGTATTTAGCACCGGTGAAATCTACCTCTGCCTTCCGGCGTGTCGAAATAGATTTTTTTAATCGCTTTGTGACGAGAATCTTAATTTTTCACTAAGTTACTGTCTCTAAAGATTGGTTTAATATGAAAATTACCTCAGATTTTGCTAAATGTTAAATGTTTAGTAATTTGATTAAATAACACGTTTAGTTGATGACTACTTCAAAGTAATTACATTAGTTTTGAATGGATAAACATTTACTAATACTTGTAAATAAGTGTAGGCAATAAAATTTTTACGATACAGTATCAGTACAGTAATTACTTATATTTAAGTACTTTCAAGTAATAATTTCTTCTTCTAGTTATATGGTAACAGACGTGTTTGAAAATGAAACGTAAGAGACGTTTTGGAAGTTATCAAATAACTGTGGTACTTCTTCTGACATAAATAATACAGGTAATACTAATTATACTATCCGAGCTATCAGAGCTTATACACAACCAGGAAAAGAAAGAGCAGTTGAAAGCAAAAAAAAAAAACAGCTTTATTGGAAAGTACTAAAAAGAAATGATGCCAAAGAGTACAAATAAATAAAAAAATAATGATTTTTCATTTTGCCCACTGTCTTTGGTGTGATTTTTTTTAAACATAAATTGCATTATTAAAAAAAAACATAATATGCTGTCTTCATCTTCTTCCTAATTTTATAAGTTTCTCATACCTTGGAATATGCGTAATAAAGAAATCTGTAACTATGTCCGCTGAATAATAAATACAAAAATCTGATATCTACAACACATAATTCCTTGTACGTCTATTAAATTACATTTACACATTTCTTTTTAAATGAAAAATACGTAAAACTTTAGTTCATTAAAAATGTCTGATATTCTTTTCATTTATTTATTTATTTTTTTTAAATTTATTTATCATAAATGTTTTGTTTTTTTTTAATGAGAGGTTAATAATTATTAATAATCAATATATTTAAATTTAAAAAAAGTCGGAAATGAAGTCTGATTGGAACTGTTGTACCTTCCCCTAGATCCAAATTTATCATTAATTATAATTTTATTTGGCTATAATTTTGAAACCAATGAAAATAAGTACCACTTATGATAAATCGTTGAAAAGCTCTCAATGAGGGCTATTACTGCAGGTAAGAAAAAGTCCAAAATCCAGATTTTTTAATTTTGGGCTTTTTTGGGCACTTTTGGTTCAGTCGATTGCAATCAAAAGGGGAGGTGCACAATTAGATTTTGTAACAGTCCTAAATCCAAAATTTCAATATCCTACGGCTAATCGTTTTTGAGTTATGCGAGATAAATACGTACGTACAGATGTCACGCCGAAACTATTCGAAATAGATTCAGGGATGGTCGAAATGGATATTTCCTTTGAAATCTGAAAACCAATTTTTTTCGCGATCACAATATTTCCTTTACTTCGTACAAGGAAGTAAAAATTGATCTGTTACGTGTTTCTAGCACAATCTCTTCTGCTCTTTCTAATAAAAAACAAAAGTTAGTATTCTTTTAGCAAGGACAAATTGTGTTACAACAGTTTTATAGAATATGGAATTTATACATGTGAGACATTCAGCACCGTACTCGTTTAAAAATAGAATAAATATAATTTTTTGGGGGAGTCTTCCGGTCAACAGTTGTATCCTAGAACAGGATGCAAAATTTAAACAGTATTATTATTCCAATTTGATCTTAGCCTTTATAAAAGTTCTCATCGTTTCTCACGTTCGCAAAAAATTTCAACTTCCTCCTTCATTAGAATGCTATATTTTTATTATCAACAAATTAGATGTTTTCAAATAATTCTAGTTCCAAAAATGATGTTGATAAACATTTAGATTACAAAAAAGGCTCATTCACTAGACGCTAAACTGGTGTTTTCATAGTATTCAGTAGACAAGATAGAAAACAAAAAACTCTTCATAATCAAATAATTATTGCCAAAAATTTGATAAATATATAATGAGATCACCAATATCACTACTATATAAATCATAAGTACAAAAATTATAAATAAATGAGAACTTTATTTACTAAATTTAATGTCGCGGTTTATAACTATAGATATTGTCTTTATTAATTGTCATTATCTATAAAAGATCATTTTACATTATCGTTACATACATAAAAACAAATTAGTTTGACAAAAGATTAAAGGAAATAACAACTATTTACACATTTAACAAAGTTTTGATGGTTTGAGGAATATTGAATTTCGATATCGACTTCTTCAGAAAGTTATTATGTGTTTACTAAATATTATGTCATTGTGTAATGACATTAAATTTAGGTCGACGATCCACCATAACTCATCCTCATATAAATAAAGTACCACTCCGTAGATTTTTATATCCTGAACTAAAAACTCCATCATGGTAAGCCATACACGTAATTGGCATAGATTCGGATTTCGATTTGGTATTAATGTTTTCATAACGCCTAAGTCGACGAGATCACAGGTAATAAGAAGAACGTCTATGGCTACTAGAATTTAAGATCGTAGGACAACGCGAATATACCGCCATAATGTCCCGATTAATATCTGGTTTCAATATTTGATCTTCTGATTGGATAAAATTCTTTGATTAATTTTAAAATATTACTGATTTACAGAGTTTTTTTTTTTTTGTGGAATAGTTCTGACAAATATTATGTATAATACTATACAGGGTTATATTAAAGTATGGAAACGACTTCATATTAAAAAAGTGTGGGTACTAAGTGGTAGATACATGTGCGGATCTATATGGCTACAAATTTACTAATTCATGGTATGTTTGAAATCTTGTCCGCAATTTTCGATCCGCCACATTGAATCAAACTTTTATTTTTGAAAAGGAAAGTGGGCATGTAATACATAATTTTAATGTAAAGTTTTACAAGAAAAACGATGAAGAAATCCGTTTCTCGAGATATCTTCATTTTAAGTTAAAAGCAATCAAATTTGAAAAAAATGCAAAATTTATGGTAGCAATAAAATGAGGATAAACGGCCCGTAGTAACCTTTTTTATTATATATATATATATATATTACTTTTTTGTGGTCTGTCTCCATAACTGTTTTAAAAAATCTAATGTGAACACCACATGACTTCCTTGTACCCCTATTAAATTACATATACACATTTTTAAAAGTACATAAAATTTTATTTCACTAATAACTTCTGATTTTTTTCAATTTTTTTTTTTTATTGTTATTATTGAATTATTATTTATTGTATTTTTTTTTACAATCAGGTTAATAATTATTAATAAATCAATATATTTAAATTACAAAAAAAAGTAAAAAAAAAAGGAAATGAAGTCATATTCGAACCGATGTACGATCCCCTAATAAGATCAAAATATTTCATTAATTAAAATTGTATTTGCCTATAACTCTGGAACCAAAGAAAATAAGTACCACTTATGATATATTGTTGAAAAGCTCTCAGTGAGTGCTTATTACTCATACGTATTCCAAAATCCATTTCTTTTAGATTTTGGGCTTTTTTGGACAATTTTGGTTCGGTTGATTGCAATCAAAAGGGGCGGTGCACAACTAGATTTTATAACAGTCCTAAATCCAAAATTTCAAAATCCTACGGCTAATCGTTCTTGAGTTATGCGAGATACATATGTACGTACAGACTACAGACGTCACCCCGAAACTACTCAAAATGGATTCAGGGTTGGTCAAAATGGATATTTCCGTTGAAATCTGAAAACAGAAATACTTCCTGTATTTCGTACAAAGAAGTAAAAAAGATTATATTATTCTTACATCCAACTTTTTTTTTTCTAATGTTACAGCTGTAATTATGCTTTTTAAAAATTTGTTGTATCAATTTTTTTAATGGATATTTCAATTTTTTTTAAATATTTCTGATATTTAATAAAAATATCCATTTTTTAATGGATCTATGAAATCGCTCAAATTAAATAACTCATTTTAATTTATTTCCCAGAAACTTTTCTGTTAATCTAACCTATTTAATTTTATTATTTTTCTTCACAACACCGATTGAAAACATGTAAAAAAACCTTTTTTTTTAAATCTGTTTTTCCGTAATTTTTAACTGAACTGAAATTTACTGTAGTGTGTAATACGAAATTTAAATATTTATTAATTAATTATTTCTAATTTTTACGGTTACCTGGCCTTTGTTCAAAAAATGACTATTCCGATCTGGAATTAACGTTTTTTTTAAATTAAATTAAATCTTAATATGGTGTCAAATGATGAGCTGAGTAAAAAGAAACGTATACCTCGATTAAATAATTTTATTATTATTATTAGAATGGAGACAAATTATCATTAAAAAACCTTGTTTTCTGTGGAATAGGATGAACAGTACTAAAACGATCATGTAGTAACATAGATTACATAATTTCTCTTGAATATTTCTGTTTATAAAACAAGGTATTATTAATTAATTTTCTTGCAAAAGTTACTGTAATCCTCAGTACAGATGTTTTTTTTTATTTTTGTCTTCAGTCATTTGACTGGTTTTATGCAGCTCTCCAAGATTCCCTATCTAGTGCTAGTCGTTTCATTTCAGTATACCCTCTACATCCTACATCCCTAACAATTTGTTTTACATATTCCAAACGTGGCCTGCCTACACAATTTTTCCCTTCTACCTGTCCTTCCAATATTAAAGCGACTATTCCAGGATGCCTTAGTATGTGGCCTATAAGTCTGTCTCTTTTTTTAACTATATTTTTCCAAATGCTTCTTTCTTCATCTATTTGCCGCAATACCTCTTCATTTGTTACTTTATCCAACCATCTGATTTTTAACATTCTCCTATAGCACCACATTTCAAAAGCTTCTAATCTTTTCTTCTCAGATACTCCGATTGTCCAAGTTTCACTTCTATATAAAGCGACACTCCAAACATACACTTTCAAAAATCTTTTCCTGGCATTTAAATTAATTTTTGATGTAAACAAATTATATTTCTTACTGAAGGCTCGTTTAGCTTGTGCTATTCGGCATTTTATATCGCTCCTGCTTCGTCCATCTTTAGTAATTCTACTTCCCAAATAACAAAATTCTTCTACCTCCATAATCTTTTCTCCTCCTATTTTCACATTCAGTGGTCCATCTTTGTTGTTTCTACTACATTTCATTACTTTTGTTTTGTTCTTGTTTATTTTCATGCGATAGTTCTTGCGTAGGACTTTATCTATGCCTTTTTACTCTCGGCTAGAATTACTATATCATCAGCAAATCGTAGCATCTTTATCTTTTCACCTTGTACTGTTACTCCGAATCTAAATTGTTCTTTAACATCATTAACTTCCATGTTCCATGTAAAGATTAAAAAGTAACGGAGATAGGGAACATCCTTGTCGGACTCCCTTTCTTATTACGGCTTCTTTCTTATGTTCTTCAATTGTTACTGTTGCTGTTTGGTTCCTGTACATGTTAGCAATTGTTCTTCTATCTCTGTATTTGAACCCTAATTTTTTTTAAATGCTGAACATTTTATTCCAGTCTACGTTATCGAATGCCTTTTCTAGGTCTATAAACGCCAAGTATGTTGGTTTGTTTTTCTTTAATCTTCCTTCTACTATTAATCTGAGGCCTAAAATTGCTTCCCTTGTCCCTATACTTTCCTGAAACCAAATTGGTCTTCTCCTAACACTTCTTCCACTCTCCTCTCAATTCTTCTGTATAGAATTCTAGTTAAGATTTTTGATGCATGACTAGTTAAACTAATTGTTCTGTATTCTTCACATTTATCTGCCCCTGCTCTCTTTGGTATCATTACTATAACACTTTTTTTGAAGTCTGACGGAAATTCCCCTTTTTCATAAATATTACACACCAGTTTGTATAATCTATCAATCGCTTCCTCACCTGCACTGCGCAGTAATTCTACAGGTATTCCGTCTATTCCAGGAACCTTTCTGCCATTTAAATCTTTTAATGCTCTCTTAAATTCAGATCTCAGTATTGTTTCTCCCATTTCATCCTCCTCAACTTCCTCTTCTTCCTCTATAACACCATTTTCTAATTCATTTCCTCCGTATAACTCTTCAATATATTCCACCCATCTATCGACTTTACCTTTCGTATTATATATTGGTGTACCATCTTTGTTTAACACATTATTAGATTTTAATTTATGTACCCCAAAATTTTCCTTAACATTCCTGTATACTCCGTCTATTTTACCAATGTTCATTTCTCTTTCCACTTCTGAACACTTTTCTTTAATCCACTCTTCTTTCGCCAGTTTGCACTTCCTGTTTACAGCATTTCTTAATTGCCGATAGTTCCTTTTACTTTCTTCATCACTAGCATTCTTACATTTTCTACCTTATCTTTTTTACTCAGACCTCTTGCGATGTTCTCCTCAAAAATCTTCTTTACCTCCTCTTCCTCAAGCTTCTCTAAATTCCACCGATTCATCTCACACCTTTTCTTCAGGTTTTTAAACCCCAATCTACATTTCATTATCACTAAATTATGGTCGCTATCAATGTCTGCTCCAGGGTAATTTTTGCATTCAACGAGTTGATTTTTAAATCTTTGCTTAACCATGATACAATCTATCTGATACCTTGCAGTATCGCCTGGCTTTTTCCAAGTGTATATTCTTCCATTATGATTTTTAAATTGGGTGTTGGCACTTACTAAATTATACTTCGTGCAAAACTCTATAAGTCGGTCCCCTCTTTCATTCCTTTTGCCCAGCCCGTATTCACCTACTATATTTCCTTCCTTGCCTTTTCCAATGCTTGCATTCCAATCTCCAACTATTATTAAATTTTCATCTCCTTTTATGTGTTTAATTGCTTCATCAATCTCTTCGTATACACACTCTACCTCATCATCATCATGGGCGCTTGTAGGCATATAGACGTTAACAATCGTTGTCGGTTTAGGTTTTGATTTTATCCTTATTACAATGACTCTATCGCTATGCTTCTTGAAATACTCCACTCTCCTCCCTATCTTCTTTTTCATCACGAAACCTACTCCTGCCTGCCCATTATTTGACGCTGAGTTAATTACTCTAAAGTCGCCTTCCTCTTCCCACCGAACCTCACTAATTCCTACTATATCCACGTTTACCCTATCCATTTCCCTTTTTAAATTTTCTACCCTACCAACCTTTTTTAAGCTTCTAACATTCCACGCTCCGACTCGTAGAATGTTATTTTTTACTTTTCTGGTGACCCCTTCCTTAGTAGTCCCCACCCGGAGATCCGAACGGGGGACTATTTTACCTCCGGAATATTTTACCAAGGAAGGCGCCTCCATTATTGCTTTTGAAAATGCAGAGAGCCACATTTGCTTGGAAGAAAAACAGCTGTAGTTTTCCATTGCTTTCAGCTGCGCAGTACTCAGAGGACTGAGTGATGTTGATATGGCCGTTTAAGTCATTGTGACTCACGCCCTTAACAACTACTGAAAGAGCTGCTGCCCTCTTTCAGGAATCATTCCTTAGTCTGGCTCTCAACAGATACCTCTCCGATATGGTTGCACCTTCGGTCCAGCTACTCTGTATCCCTGAGCACTCAAGCCCCCTCACCAACGGCAAGGTCTCATGATTCATAGAGGAGGCAGTACAGATGAAAAGTGTCTAATTATTAATTGTATTAAAAAAAAAATTATCATTATTATAATTGGGAATAAAATAAGATTATACTCGAATTTTTATTTTCATATTAATGCCAGTTATGAACCTTCAAACCCATCGGGGAAGTTATAACGAGAATTATTAGAGATTAAGTTTATTTATTTAGTTTTAAACAACTACGGACTAATCGAGGGGCGTCTCTAGCGCCCCCTTTGGCAAGTATGACAATTTGACAGAGAGGTTGCGACGCTACCTCCACGATCTTTAAAAACAGGGTTTTTCGACACCTTTCGTTCCTTCAAATTCATTTTATTAAATAAATTTGACTGATTTTGGACGTTTCAATTGTGTTTTAGAATCCTGAATAAAAATGTAATCTTATGTGCAAAACAGTATTTCGATTAGCATTCTTGTTTTTTTATTGGAGCGCATCAAAACTCCACAATAACTATTCTAAAAATATTCAAACTTCAGAAGTGGTCCAATCGAGTTCAGCTGATCTTGATTCGTCAAGAACGATTCAGGAACGAATTTTTCATTAACCAATTTACATCACATTTTAACAACCTTATCTAAATTTCAATGAAACTGTTGTAGTAGTTTGGAGATTTTTGAGCCTCAAAATTTTATACATAGGAATGAATACATATAGGTATATTTAAAATACATCCCGTCAAGTATTTTTCGTGATTCATTTAATAAATACTTATATTGAACACTGTTCGTGCATACAACCACGATTTTTGTAAACAGAAATTTTTTCTCTGAATTTATTTTCAAAATTAGTGATCATTCTTGTAAATTATAGGTACTTTTTTCTATGATAAATGAGAAATTACTTGTTGTAGCGTGTGAAAAAATACCATCTCTGACTGGGATTCGAACTAAGAACCTTACCGATAATAAGTAAAAATACTACTACTCTCGCTACGGTAGTCTGAAAAGTTAAAAACAAACAGAATTTTTAATTATTTATCGAATAGAAGCGTATTTAATGTGTCTAGTTTTAGAGAATAATATTTTTATAAAGAATTTTCATATTTAATTTGGCGGAAAAAATAATTGTGATTTAATACTTTCGTGAAGCTGACTATTCTCGTTTTATTTTAATATTATTTATTCTTTTAAAAAGAAGTTCAGTTCCAAACAAAATTATTTCATCTTCCAAAGAAAAACTTGTTATTTTTTTCATTAGTAAATGTATTATTTATTGTATTTAATCAATATCATAAACCACTTGAATATACGTGGATACATTTATATGTAATTTACATATTAGTAACTTAGTAAGCAAATTTTACAATAGAGAATCGAGTACATAGAAGAGTACAGTACAATTCAGAACTCTGTAATGATGCTGTACAGTCAGTTTAGTAACATTTATCGATCGTTAAAATTTACTATGACATTATTGTTGTGATCGTTATAAATATAGTAAGCAGTGCCAATAACTAGTATACAAAAATAATGTTATGTAATATTGTGTTAATCCTAACGTTAACATTACCCGCTAGAAATCACTTGCGCATTATATATTACATGTAAAATACGTTAAGGATTAGTATTTGAAATCAGATCAATGCGATTAAATAAAATAATACTGGAATAAACCGAGATCACGTTTATTTTGTTTCAGTCCATAAGCCTACGTATTAATAGATAACGTAGTAATTAATTAATATAACTTTTACGTAGAATGCATTTTTTAGAAAAAAATTTTTTGATAAAGATAAATAAATCAAGTTTATAACCAATAATCATAAAAATTATAAAAAGTAACATTTTACCTAAAATTCAGGGAACAGAATCATAAGTTTTTGAAATTTGGTGATGTATTTTGTAAGGAATAAATGAAAAATTTGAGATTAAAGAGACAGCCCATGAACTTCTTCAATTTTGGATTGAACGGTTAGATAATTCCACGCGTCACTTTATTCTTGTTAAGATTTTATTAAGGAAGACTGGGCCAACTTCCAGGTGGTTTTATAATCTAGAGTAAAAGCAACTTGTTGCAATACATATATATATATATATATATATATATATATATATATATGTATATGTATATGTATATATTAGACACATGAGGCCAATGTTGAAATTAACGACTGCTCAGAAATTTAATTTGCAGAGGTTTGCACACCTGCGGTACTTAAGATCGACCTGTTAGTTGTAGTCTTCCCTTTGCAAATAAGAAGATTCTAAATAAAACTAATATAATAGTCGACGTGGACTTGTGCAGTGTTAAAATATTTGGAATTTTAATACGAACTGAAATTCATGGAGAACTTTTTTATTTGTACTGTGTTAATGCATCGAGTGGAAGAAGGGAATATAAATATAAGTGGTGTGTAATGTTTCGAAACGATAGAAGAGAGTGCATAAAGAAAAGCAATTTCAGGTGATCCAGAATCATTACCAGTAATTTGAAGAAGTTTTTGATGATGGAATAAAAATAAAAATCGTTAGTCTCCATCTCGGATGTTCTGTTTTAACACAGGGGATTAGCACTTTCTTTCCTGTGTGAGAAATAGATGATTAATATCCGGAAAAATTATATTTTTAATTTAAAGACTCATACTATCTACCGGTAAGCATTCTGTTGATGGATTCTAATTAATTCATCCGGATCTGGTGATCCACGAATATTACTAGCTGCATAATTTAGTAACACAGAGTTGCAATGAACAGGAGACCCGGTTGCCTACATTCTCCGAATAAAGAACCTTTTCTAAATATCTGTACAATATTTCAAAATTTCATTTCTATCAGTCATTATTACCTCAAATTTGAAATTGATTTCTCTGGACGTTTGTAGTACTTAGAATTCTTAATAGAAACTTACACCAATATTCAGACTAAACCATTATTTATACGCGTTAGTTACAATGTGTGTAAACTGAAGACCACACAAGTGGGAATGTGGTCCGGGTTGGGATTTATTACCCGCAATATAAAAGGTGATGAATCTCTCAAAATATATTAGTTCGATTTTGTTACCGATGATGAAACGTAGATTCCGAGATTCCATATAACACTCCAAAAACTTAAAACAGGTCACTAGAATCTGATCATTCTTAGTCGCCGAAAAAAAACTACAAAGTTAAAATAAAACTATGGACAAAATTTTTTGGGTTCGGTTTAGTATCTTTTGACCTCTTTGAAACAAGGAAAAAAGAAATCATCCATCTAAAAAAAAGAAATCGTTAGATCATCATGTCGAAATTAGTTTCGATGGACTTCCATCTCATCAAAAGTTTCGGAAAATCTTTGAAGGAGTGATTCGCAAATTATGATAAATTTAAAGTGATAGTGCTTAAATAGGCTGGCGGAGTAGGAGTATGGCAAGGGTTATTTTGAAGCTTATAGGTTACTACGCAATTGATAGTTAAATTACTGGAGCAATTTAAAGAAAAAAAGGCTATGGTATATATATATATATTTATATATATATATATATATATTTTAAGAGCAAAATTCTAATTTAAATATTTTTATTATCAAACTGTTTACTTTCAAAAGCAACCGTCCTTAAAAAATATGTGCCGGTGTCTACGATTACGATTTTTTAAAGATTTCCAATTAAAATCTAGAATCAATGATTCTTCTACTACTATTTTTATTAAACTTTGAGGTGATGTGAGTCAAACTTGATCCAGATAGATCTACTATTGGGTGAAATTAAATGATATAAGTCAGATAATGTAAACGATTTTTTTTAATGATCTATGTTTACCAACAAATAAAAAACCTTGTAAAATTGACAACAATATTTGTTTTGTAATTTTTTAACGTATTTCATACCGATTTCTAAAGAAGATGTAATGTATGACATTGTAAGGACCAATTCTACTGAAATTTCTTTAGTAAAATTATATACTTAAATCATGATTTTACTCATACCAAATTTTTTTTCACGTGTATGCAGTTCTTATTGTTTTGCCTTTGAAGCTAAAAAGGAGGAAAATTTTTTCATTGGTCATAACTCGAAGACAAAGGATATTAGGAACCTTGTTTGTTTATCTGTTAAATTTTTTTTATTACTCTAATAGTAGGAATAACAGTATATGTTATATGTTTTCACAAATAAAGCATGAAAAAATCTTTTTATAATTTGTGTGAGAGCTAGAAATACGCCTAAATTCGAAGAAAACTTTAAATTGTTCAGAATATTGAAGCAGCTTCAGAAATTAATAAACAAATTAGAAAAAAGATGGAGTGGTTGCCTATTCGTAGGCCAAGTTTGAATCATCGGACAACCTAACAGTTTCATTAAACAGGAAGTTTGTGTGTGTGTGTGCATGTGTGTGTGTGCGCGCGCATATATATATATATATATATATATATATGTGTGTGTGTGTGTGTGTGTGTGTGTGTGTGTGTGTGTGTGTCTGTGTCTGTGTATGTGTGAGTGTGTAAATATTTTATTTACATGAAACAGATTGTAAGATATTTATTTATATATTTTTTTAATTAATTTTATCCTGTGTAGAATTATTAAAATGTGAGAGAATTTGCTTGTAATTAAGTTTGTTCCCGTCAATTAGAAACAATTATTGGATTTTAAAAATTGAAAGCGTGGTAAACGTTAAGAGGTGTTTATATTCAATTTATTAAAAACAGAATGAAAAAATTGTTATCATAAAACATTTTATTCAAAACAAATATTTTTTTTACCGAAAAATGAATTCTTTAATATATTTTAATACTGTTTTATAACAAATGAATTAAAATAAATAAATCTTTCAAAATTGAATAAATGTCAATGAATATCCATAAATACTACTCGAAAAGATTTTAATATTATTCAATAATAGATTTGTCAGGAATTAAATACGTAGGTTATTTGCATGTAGGTGTACAATTATACCCTTAAGGCTATTTCGAATTTAAATAATACGGGTATATCAGCATTAAAATAAAGATACAATAATTATATAAAGATTGTAATTATTTATATAAACATTGTAATTATTAATTATAATTAATTAATCCGTCTTTGCTGTCAATTTAAATTGGCAGCCTGGTTGTCTAAAAGCGATCGTCAACTTTAAACCTGTAGCAATTATTCTTAATATACTAAAATGCTACTACTAGGGCCTTTTGGAAAGTTCTCGGCCTAATAAAGAAAACAAAAGATTTTTTAGAAATTTTTATTTTCAGTTTTCAGCATAATCACCTTGCAATTCTATACATTTAAACAAACGACTTTCCAAGTTTTTAATACCCTCAGTATAATGCGATTTGTCCAACTCTGCAAAACAAGCGGTTGTTATCAGCTTTGACTTGATCATTTGAAGTGAATCTTAGGCCACCGAGTTAATTTTACAAGTTTAAGAGTAGAAAATAGTCGCTGGAAGCCAAATCCGACGAATAAGTTGCATTTGGAAGCACTTTAAGGCGTAGGTCTTGGAGTTTTACAGCAGTAACACGAGGCATATGTGCAGGCGCATTATCGTGGTAAAAGAGTAATTTCTTTTTGGCTAGATGTGGACGTTTTGCCTGAGTAGCACCCTTCAATTGATTCAGTAGTGAAGCGTAACACTCCTCGGTAATATTAATGCCCTTTTCCAGGTCGTCTATATACATCTCACCATGAAAATCCCAAAAAATCGTAGTAGCCATATCTTTTCCTCCAGGAAGAATCGTTTTCGCTTTCTTTCGCACAAATTCACCTGTTTCCACCAACTATTATGATTGTTATAAAACTTCGAACAAACTCGGTGGAATCGCTTTTAAATAAAGTTTTAAAACTTTTGAAATGTTTTCAGTTGATTGCGGTTTTGGTCGACTGTTAATAAACGTGGCATCCATTGAGCGGAAAGCTTTTTCATACACAGAACATCGACTAAAATGGAATGGATATGGTCTATCAAGATGTTTGAATTGTCACCAAACTCGTGTACCTTTGTCGGGATCGTTTAATACAGGATTATGGATTGTTGTGACGATTTCATCGGTCGTAGTTTTTTCCGTCCCAAGCGTTTATAATTTTAAATCGATTTTCGATTCCGTTTAAATTCCACTCTTATACTGTTCGAAAACGAAACGGAAGAATTCTTTAAAGTGGAATCATAAATCTTGTTGTATATCTGTCCGGGTTAAACCTTTTAAAAAGAAGTATCTTATTACAGCTTGAGGTTCAATTTTATTTATTTTTCAGAAAATGTCAAAACTTGTTCGTTTTACTCGATTGCCACAAACAAGCAAATAAAACGTATGCATCTGAAACTTCTCAGCACGCCATCCAAAGTATTTTACTTGACAAATAGTCATTTGTTCATACTTCCGCCATCTCTACTAGATTGAGGATTTTCCGAACAATCCTAGTATATTCTAGTTAACAAAATAAAAGCTGTTTGAAAACTGTTCTAATTTTATATCAGGTTAAAATTTTTATGTTTTACATTATTTTATTAAAAGGTAAGAATTCATTTCAATACTATTACTGGGTTGATAGGAATATTTGCTCTTTTAATCCCCGCTACCTCTGAATAATTAACGAGAAGACCTGATTGATATTTTAATGATAGTGAATAAAGAAGGGAATTTTTAACATTTGTTAACTATAGACGTTTTACAAAATTGTTTGTCGAAATGTATTTCTCTCTGCTGAAATGTTTTTCTCTTGTGTTGAAACACTGTCTCAATTAAGAACAGAAAATAACTGCCTTACTGTAAAAAAGAACCTTATTATCAAGACTCGCAATTTGGGAATCGAGTGAATTCCCGCCAAAAATTCAACGCAAGAGAGAAAAAACAAGAAAACGACAAACGGGGAGTATTTACAAAAATGGTCACTTCTTATGAAAGGTCGCGTTCGTTCACTAAAAAAACATACCCCTTTGTTATATATTTTTCTTTATATAAATGCTATTTTCACTATAAAATATTCATTAATTGAAACGTTCACATGCTTTTACTCTTTTCTCATCGACCAAAATGAAACGCAGTTTTTACTCTTTTCTCCGACAAGCAGGCGTAATAATATTTCGTCAGGTGACGTAAGCTATTAGGGTTTAGAAAATACTAGAATAAGTATCAAAAGGTTATTATGAAAAAACTGTTTAATAAATTACACATATAAATATAATGGAATTTGAATTGGAATCGGGTTGACGATTTAAGCATTCATTAAGAAAGATGGCCAAGAAATTCAAGAGATGCCTATTTATTTTTCTTAGAGAAAAAAAAAGGTAATCCGCATACGCTTAACAACATATAACAAAAATAACTGATATCACAACCACAAAAAAAAACAATTTCATTGTCAAAAAATTAGCGAATTTCCTTATCACAAAAACAGAATGATATAAAAAAATGGTGTCTAATACAAACCCCCGACAAACACTTATAGTAAGAAGGTATCCCCCAAAATACAATTGTTTGCCCCGAATCCGAAAAGAAATGATATATAAAGAAACTGAATACTATTTGCTCTTCTCGAACTTCTCTAAAATACAATTCTTTACTTCAAACGTAGAGAAAAGATATGTAATAAATTAAGTCGTTCAAAAACTTACAAAAATTCACTCGGTACGGGACTGTGTCAAAATATAACAAACAACTGGTTTAGAAAAAAACACGAAAAAAGCAACCTACTAATAGTTCAGAGCAAAATCTATTTAGATTATCGTTATTTTCCTACTTATTCTTTTGTATTTGAAATTACTGAATAGTTCAAAATTATTCTGAAAGATTTTTATCAAGTTCAACAAACAAAAAAGATATCAGAAAAAAACATCATTTATATAAAATTCATCTATGAACAAATATTTTTTTATAATTTATTGCGGACTATTTCAAATTAAAAAATATTTTATATTCTGATGGTATAAATCGGAAATTACTTTGAAGCGGAAGTTAAATTCGTTTCATTGTTTCTAAAAGAGATCTGTTCGAATAAACATCTTTTTTTTTTATTACAGTTTTATATAAAAGACAAACTGAAAACATTGTTCCTAGATAATTAGGAAATACGTATATATTCTACTCATGTTTTTATTTTTATATTTATTTTAGATACTTTAAGATATACAGATTGATTCACGAAGAACATAACAAAACTTCCAAGCGATGTTCTAATGGTGAAAATAATGAAAAAAGTTCATATAATCATAGATTCGTAACGCTTTGTTAGCAAGTATCGGCTGACGAAAGACTTTGCCCTCATTAGTGAGCCTTCGATACAATTAAGCCAGACTGTAATTCTTTGGATCCAAATTAAGGCGTAAATTTAGTGGTTTTATATGAAATCTGACTTGAAAATTTGAAAAAAATAGGTTCCAAAACTGCATTTATTCATTTTCGAGAAGTCTGAGGTAAAAGGCAACACACTATTTTATTTTTGGCATAAAATAACTTTGTTAATATAATAGGTAATAAACATATAAAAGTTTTAACCAAAACTTTGCAAAGAATTTGATTTATAGTAAAACAATATGATAATTCACAGAAAATAAATACAAATATAAAAATTTTGAAGTTTATTAAAATCAAAACATATCAAAATGTGGCAGATTCTAATTAAACATTAAAATGAACAAAATTTTCAATATTAGGAAACAAAAGAACTAAATATTTGAGAAGAATAACAAATACAAACGACTGGGATGTTCTCGACCCCATTATTTTGCCTTTCAATTGCCAGATTTCTCGAAAACTACTAAAAAAACATTTCTGGGATTTATTTTTTCAAATTTTCAGGTCAGTTTTCATATAAAAACTGCTAAATTTACCCCTACCCCTTAATTTGAATTCCAAGAATTACAGTCTTTTTTTTTAACCTCCGGGACCACCGTTGTTAAGTACTACTTCAGAGGATGAGATGAATGACAGTTTTTTGTAGCGTGTAAAAATTCCATGCCTGACCGGGATTCGAACCCGGGACCTCCGGATGAAAGACTGAGACGCTACTAGTCGCGTCACGGAGGCCGGCAAGAATTACAGTCTGGCTTAATTTTATACCGAAGACGCTGAAATCAGGATGAAATATTTCGCCAGCCGACAGTCGCTAACGAAGCGTTTCCGAACGTATGTTTATATGAACATTTTTATTTTCGCCAGTAGAACATGTCCGGAAAGTTTGTTACATTCTTAGTGAATCACCCCTATATATGTATAAACAAAAAAAAACTTTTTTGTTTCCCTCAGGAATATTTACTTATACTTCACTTTAAGTCTTTGTGAGTTTATTTCTTAATGTTTTTATCTATTTCCTATCGTTTTTAATGTGAAAATATAACAGTTTCGAGTAGAAAACAGTTTACCCAACTAAATTGTTTCTTCTAAGAAATTTTCAGATTTTTTCTATTCAGATTGCAAATTATACTAAATTTTTAAAGTACACATTTGTTTTCTTTAATGGTAATCTTCAGTAGTCGATAATCAGAAAGTCATTTTAAAACAAAACGGTATGTCTATTACAAGAAGAATAAAACTGATGAGTTCCGAAAAAGCCTCCTTAATATTAAACTCAATTCCGGTAGTATATTCATGTCAAATTACGCGAAGCTGAACAAATATACTGGTTGAGTTCAATCGATGAACTTGACGAAAATTGGCTGATATATTTGTAAACTAATCGGCTTGATTTTAAAGAGTTACAGTTGACCACTAGCTATAGTGTTTAGCGTGCTGACTTCAACATTAACTGCTCTCAGATTCAATTCCCTAATGAGACATTTTAATTTTTTTTGTTATCTATCACTTCATCTTGTTTATTAAAATACATAAAGAAGCATCGAAATTAATAAAAGATAAAACAGGAATGTGATATAAATTAGAGAAATTCGTTCCACATCTATCAGGTGAACATTTCGTTTATTTCCGTTCCGCAAATTTGGTGAATAATATAGGTATTAGATAGTATAGAGCTACATGTACGTACGACATTATAAATTTCTTTATTATTGCCTTGTGTAATTATATTCAAATTCTCTGTCCAGCGAATAATACGTATGTATTAAAAAAAAAAAAAAAAAAAACAGACAAGAGATTTGAAAAGCAGAGAATGCAAATCATCAAAATAACTGAGTTTAAAGAGGAATAAATAAGGGTCTGAGAGATTTAAAAGGTAATTTGAATTTCCTTTACATTATGAGATCGTATAAGTAACTAAATGTAAAGGTATTAAATTATTTAGATTGAAATGGTTATGATATAAATAGTACAGTAAACAAAACATAATTAGCTAAAAACATTTAGTATATAGAACGATTTTCTCCATAGTTTAAGAGGGTCTGCATCTAAAATATTTCGTATTCCTGCGAGCGAAGCGGGAAAAAGCCGAAATACAATATATACTGAATGCTATAGTACCATATAATTATAGTCATTCTCCGCAAAAATCAAGATAGTTCCCGAATATTTTCTACAAGTAGCATTTGCGGTGCCGTATAGTGTTTATCCTCTTTCTGTAACTCGTATAGTAATTATAAACCAATTTTAGTGTACAAGACTTCGGTGAGCTCCGAGCCTTATATTAAAACGAAAATGTTGTATACTACTAATTAAGTGCATTAATGCCAGATGGGAAACCTGTTATTGAACGCGTTGCAAACGTTTGCGCTGTCCGAAATTAAAGCGTGTAGAACTTTCTACAACAATGTGGTTTTTATCAATTCATTTTAAAAGGTCCTAGATTACTAAAAATCCATTTTAAATTAATAGATTTGCTTTACCAAATTTCAATATTTTTATTATGTTTAACGTAAATTAAACTCAACATTACCAATTTTAATAATAAATAATTTCAAAAATAAAATCTTGTAAGCCAATCCTTAATTTTTAAAGCCTAAAAAAATTACTTATAAGATTAGATAAATCCTTAATTCTGAAGTCTTTTTCTAGTTCATGAAATCAGTTTTAAGAAGATGAAGATATTTGGGGTGAAAAATGTTTTTTTTGCTTCTGAATGCTAACTACAAATCCTCTTAATGGAAATTTATTAAGGTTTCTTGTGTAGTTTAAAAATCTTTTTTGAATTTTGTTTGGATATCGTTATCTAAAACTACTGGTTTGTTTTAAGACGCAACCAAAAAAAATCAACCCAATTTAAAGAAACATGTGATATATTTAATGCGATTAGTTATAAATATTACAATTGTTTGTAAAAAAAAACTATTGAAAAAAATTTTCAATGTTCATCATTTTCACCAATGCAAGCTATTTTTCCACATTACCTCCTTCTAAGTACATAATAGTTTTTTTTTAATTGCGCATCCCATTTGTATTATATTATAAAAATACCGGTATAACGGACCTGAGTAACGAATTCCTACCAATTAAAAAGAAAGTAATAGAAAACTTAATAATGGAGGAATCCAGAAAGGGGCTAAAAGAAACAGGTCCGTTTAACAGATAACGGTAACAGGTCCGTTTAACAATGGTCCTTTGTAATACTACCCACTACACAATAAGCAAATGTTTGTACCGAGAGAAGTGTTACCGGACCAAGGTTTGGAATTTCATGAGAAAATGTGAGGGCTGGGTTGATCATTCTCACGCTTCGAATTGGGTCCGTTCCGGCAGGTAAGGAGATAGGAGTATAAATACTCTCGAGAAGACCAGTTAAAAATCAGTTCTGTGTGATGAGAGTCTGCAGGTGTGAGTTTGCGAGATGAATTCTACGATGTGAGTACTGCGAATCAGTTCCGCGAGGAGAGTACTGCGAAATGTGTCTACGTGAGTTGTTATGATGTCAGTTCAGCGAGGGGAATCTGCGAGACGTCAGTCAACGAGAGAGCATTCAGCGAGGAGGACAGTGAAGGAGCGATTTTCAGTGTGAATTAAGTTCGATACGATGTAGGTGACGCCACGAGTAATTCCAGTAAACAAGAGATACTATCGATGTGTTACTGTATGACTATAATTGAAAGAGATAATGTAATAAATTTCATTCATAAATTGTTGTAGTTTTATTTGTGAATAGCAAAGGTATTTGCTGTAAAATAACTTTATATTTGTCTTCTCTATTGTACTGTTGTTATTAATAAAAGACTAGTGGTTAAAAGTGTTAGGATTAGCGGTCATGCTATATCTTTTGTCAATGGGACTGAATTCTGGATCTCATTATGTATCTACCTGTGAATAAATCCGGACGATTCCTCTAAATTCTGTTTTGTACGTAATCACTTTTTATTATTATTATTATTGACATTTATTATTATTTGTTTGTTATTGACTTGTAATATTATTATTGTTTACTGTTGCCGTTGTTGTCATTATTTTAATTTTATTGTCAGTTTTTTTTTCTGTCTGTTATTATTTTTATTTTTTTTATTTTTTAACTGAATTTTTACGGGCATCGACTGCTAAGGTCATTAGCCCTCGTCACATTCTTTAAAAGAAATTATTATCTCCATCAGGATCGTCATATGTAAGGGTGTAAAGGGCCCTTATATTTTATTTAAAAACACAAACTTCACAATAAACATTAAAACATAAAAGACAACGACACACAAACTTCACAATAAACATTAAAACATAAAAGACAACGACAATCACAAACACTTACGGGGTGTAAAGGGCCCCAATATTAAAATTTGAGATAGGTAGTAATAAAACTACCGCTTAGAGTATCTTTTACCACAGCTTTAAACTTCCATTTTATAGAATTTTAAGAAGTCCACTGGCGTGTAAAAATGCAACTATATTTTCTTCATTTCCATTATCCAGATCAGCTCTAATATTATTTGTAAGACGGAACCTCTTTCTGAGGTCCTCATATATGGTACACTCTTCTATAAGATGCTTGATTGTCAGTGTTTTATTACAAACACCGCACATTGGTCTCACTTCGCCGGTTAACAAATATAAATTTGTTAATCGCGTGTGACCGATTCTAAGACAGGACAATTCCTTGATCTACAAGAATGCGCTCCTTTGCAATTGATACATGTAGCAGGCTCTTTACACGGCTCTCCCTCATGCACCTCTTCACCGCACACGCATATTTGCGGTCTTTCGCATCTAAGAGCGGTGTGGCCAAAGCGTTGGCACTTAAAGCACCTCATTGGCTGTGGGACAAATGCCCGCACATCCAAACGGTGAATCCCTGCTCTTATCTTTTCCGGCAAAGTAGGCCGGTTGAAAGTGAGGACATGAGAAGCTGAGGGTAAGACCTCACCGTTCCTTCTCATGTTCAATCGACGGCCCTCTATTACTCCTTGTGCTGCCAGTTCCTCTACAATCTCTTGCTCCGAACAATTTAAAAGATCCCGACAGACCACAACACCCCTTGAGGTGTTGAGCGTGCCGTGGGGATCAACACGTACAGCTAGTTCTCCAATTTTCTTCAGTCCTAGAATCTTCTGAGACTGTATATCATTAACAGTCTCTACATGAAGTCCAGTGAAAGTTTTTCTTATTTCTTTAACAGGGCCTCCAGCACATTTGTTTATTTCTCGAGCGATGAGGAAAGGACTCACCTTCGAGAAATTACCTTCTTCCTTAGTGATAATCAAATACTTAGGTTTTGGAATGCTGCTCTTGAAAAAAGCTTTCTGCAAGCTTTTCCTAGCCTCAATCTCAATCGTTCTGGTTTCTGCACTCTTTCGGCGTTTCGCCTCAGGCGAAACGGCCGGTTCTAAACGAGTGTGTTTACGTGCACCCTCTGCCACGTTAGTTTTTTCAGGAATATTCATGAACATTGATCCCTTCTGTAGCAAGGCTAGCCGCCGGGGTACACCCCCACTCCAGGGCTACTAACCTTGGAGGTCCGATCCGGTACTCCGGTGGAACCGGCATATGTCCTGGCAGAGAGCGGATGCGCAGTCTCTGCACTGACTCCAGGCTCCTACTCACCGAAGCTTTCAGAGCTCCCATGCACCGACATACATGGGCACCATTGCTACATGCTTGCCATCGCAGGGGGCATGTGGACAACGGAAGGGTCTCCGTTACACCTGCAATAACATAGACCCTGGCCGCCACATCCCCAGCTCTAAGAGTGGTATGAATCCATTTCCAAAATCGTTTGTTATTCCATTTCCTGCAGGTAGCCAAAAATCCAGTCCGTTTAGTGACCTGAAGTTGGAATCAGGTCAAACTTAACAAAGCATAACCGAGGAATTTACTCGGAACCCCGTTAGCCAGCTATATGTAATGTACGAAGGTACATTGTAGGTACCATTGCAGGTACATTGCATTGTACGAAGGTACTGTTGCCGCCCTGGACGTGGAACGTAGATGTTGTGTTCCGGACGTGGGGATTATCTACCTCAGGGCATAGTTATTATTATTATTTTGAATATTATTGTGGTTGTGATCACTATGATTACACTGATTATATGATTTTGATTATATTTACTATTTCTCATTAATTGGTTTATTATTATTATTATTACCATTGTTATTATTATTGATTTGTCTTGTTTTGGTTTTAAACCAATAAACTGTAATTATATAACATTCTAATCGTCAATCTCTTAATATCCTGATCGAGCCGCGAACACAATATATATATATATATATATATATATATATATATATATATATATATATTATTCCCCCTTGCTGAATTGAAAAAAAAATAAATAAAACACATTGTTTGAGAATAAAAAGGGTTTTCAAAATTTGCTGTTTTAAACTAACCGTCCCAGTTTTTTTTACAGATTTCACACATATAAAGATCTGAGTACAAAAGGGTATAATTAGAGTTGCTTTCTCTGAAAGTAATACCACTACTCCCTGCAGTGGACAGAATTAAGCTGTCACTTAAGATGAAACTGCATCATTGACAAAGTTAAGAATCCAACGGGAAATCACTTTACTCCTAAATTTTCCTTGTAAATTTAACAAAAACCCGGGATGATATCTTGATGATGGTTGTGTAATTTATAATTTTCGAGAGTGACGTTTAAGTTGAATTTAAATCTAATATAACTTTATTTATGACCCTGGAGGAAAAGTGATTTTGTTATAACACTTTTCAATAATAATCACTTTAGTCTTCTTGTAAAGACATTTAATTACTATTGATACTAATGACCATATCTCCACTACTATATAAGGTGACGAATATATTTCTATGGATGTTTACAGATCTATTTATTCCATTTCTTTCGTCAAAATTTCAAATATTTAAATTTGTATTAAAGTATTTAACTCAACAACAGATATTGCTTTGTAAATCAATAATAAATATAACTAGTTACGGACAGTGCCAACTAGTTTCGTTATCTCCTTATACTTAATAGTTTTCTTGTATAATTAAAAAACCTTTTTTGAATTTTGTTTGTATAACGATATCTAAAATTATATCGAGAGATTAGGAATCCATATTAAATTGTCTCCATCCCTTTAATATTACATATATATATTAATTATTGAGCAAACATGTTTAACTTTATTTCATTACAAATATAATAAATATGCTTAATACAAGAGAGGTTGGATTAAGAATTTTTTTTAAATTGTCACTTGTGGTGGTAGTTGTACAAAATTGCTAAATAGTGAGTTTCTGAATCTCAATTCAATCATTTCAAACCCTTTTTCAAAATAACTCCTTTTTATTGAAAAACAAAACCAAGATTATAAATACTTTTTTTCATACTTTTATGTAAAAATATTTTTTTCTAATTTTATGATACATAATAAATAAATAAACACTGATTATTTCTATACTTTTTTAGGACTTAATGAAAGTTGAACAGTGGGACGTTCTGTGTTCTTGAAAATTGAAAAAGCAATTTTTTTTACACGGTTAAAGAAGTTTTTTTTTAACACTATGTAATTTTTTTTTATTTTGGAGCTCCCATACTCAAGAAGAAGCATTCGGGTAAAATAGGATATTATTCCTTAAAAAAAAATTTAATCTGTAGCTGGTGCTTTATATTTAACCGTAAAGGTTTAGATATATTACTATTTTAGATTAGAGATATAAAATAAAACTGCAAAATATAAAGGATGGCAGAAAGATTATTTATACGTATTGCTTTAGGCTTTAGGAAATTATGGGGATTGTAATTTTCAGCGTTAACTTTAGCGGAAACAATATTTTGCAACTTTAATTAAAAGTTTCTTCAGAATTTAAACGTTTCAAACCACTAGTACATATACCAAGTTATTTTATAGAAATATTTTGTATAAAATAAACTTTGATATAAGCAAAAAAGAAAACTAAAAAAAAACAAAAAAATACTTTTATTATTAATTAATGCGTTAAACATTTTTTAATTAATGATCAGAACATCTTAAAAACTTTTTGTTTTACATGTTGACGAAGGAAAAAATTAATTGAAATAATAGAATTATTTCACGTTTAAAATTAATAAAATGCATATTTCTTAAGTTAAATTTATCTCTCGGTAGTTTTTTTAATAAAATTATAGCTGTTATTTGAATGTTGGTTAAATTTAGACGGTTTTCATTTCAAATGTTAGATTTTTTTATTTATTTTGTCAATTTGTCAATCTAATTTGCCTATCAGAATTATTTCAGTTTTTTTAACTTATATATTGAACAATAAAAACATAATTATCTAGGGAATCGAATTAATAATCTGATTTAAGATCAGCAAACAAAAAATTATTTCAAAAAAGTAATAAATCCAACACTAAAAAAAGTGAAAGGAATAATAGAATTTTTTATTTTTAAATATAAAATAATTATTTAGGTTTTAAATTAAACATTTTGTGCCAGGTTCAAGACGTTGAAGTTTAATTTAATTATCAAACACTTATTTTTTAAAAATTATTTAATGTTTTTTAGTTTTATTTTTCCTTAAAATATGGGTAATCCCAGAAAAAACCACGTTGCTACTCTGGTACAAAACCATTTAGAAAACCCAAAAGTAACAGAAATTATGAATAATAATTATTACAGAGAGTAAACAGATTATCTTAAATTTAGAAAAAAAAGATGTATTTTTATGTAAAGCTTATCTCTGTACGTATTGATAGATGTACAAATTGGGGTTTTAATTTATTATATTATCTATTGGATGAGGTTTGCTTGTATAGTGTTGACTTAAAGTTAAATTTAAAAAAATTATAAAGGACAGTTTTAGTTATGCCATGGCCGTAATCGATTCCCTATCTTTCCGCTTGACTGCGCCACTAGCAAAGATGGCGACATTTGAAAAGAAATTCTTCCGTGCATTGCATTTTGCCAAATGTGAATTTTTTGTTACAGTTCAACGTTCGTTCCGTAAAAAATTTAATTGTGATAATCTGAATGACAATAATATTCGTCGATGGCATAATCTGTTTGAAACGACCGGATGTCTGTATTTGAACGCGTCAAGGAGTCTTTGTTGCGCAGTCCTTTCTTTTTCCTGTTTAGCCACCGGTAATTACCTTTCAGATAATACTTCAGAGGATGATTTGTATGAGTGTAACTGAAGTGTAGTCTTGTACAGTCTCAGTTCGACCATTCCTGAGATGTGTGGTTAATTGAAACCTAACCACCAAAGAACACCGGTATCCACTATTTAGTATTCAAATCCGTATAAAAATAACTGACTTTACTAGTACTTGAACGCTGGAACTCTCAATTTCCAAATCAGCTGATTTGGGAAGACGCGTTTACCACTAGACCAACCCGGTGGGCTTTGTTGCGCAGCAGTCCGAAAGATTTGTTAAGAAGGCCAGCTGCAAACTAGCAATGCCGGTGATGACATTATAGTATGTTATAGAAAAAAAAAAACGATTACATATGCGTCCGTACCGTTTACACCTGTTAATAGGCTTTGAAGCCTACGCTAATCTAGCGTGCAGACTTTTCAAAGGAAATATTGTAGCACGATGATAACTACTTTCTTGATCGTATTGTATTTAGTTACGAGTCAACATTTCATCCTAGCGGAAAAGTTAATACCCATAATGAACCTATCCGGGGGGGGGGGGCAGAAAATTCCCATGAACTATTTACATTGCGAAAGGAACTCCCCAAATTAAATGATTTCTGTATGATATCCCGATGGCAAGTTTACCGGCCATTCTTTTTCGCTGAGGCAAGCGCAATACGAGTTGCTTATTTGGATATCCTGCATACCTTTCGCTCTTTGCTCAACTGTAAGATGCACCGGAGAATTTTATTTAGCAACTAGATGGAGCGCCTCTTCACTGACATACTCTTTGGGTTAAATGGATTCACTCATTTAACTCTTTGGGTTAAATGGATTTTTCTCAGATCTCTAAATCGGTCGGCATAGACCCGATGACAGAGCTTGTTTGTGGTAGCCTCCGATCTTATCTCATGTGATTTTTTCCTTTGGGTTTTTATAAAGGATCTTTGTATATGTGCCTCTGCTACTTACTGATTTACCCGATTTGAGACACAGGATTGAAGCAGCTGTCGCTTCCATTACTCCAAACATTTTGGTTAAAATATGAGTCGACCTCTCCTGTCTGTTGGATGTATGCCGCGTGACTAAGATGCTCAGATTGAACACTTGTAGTAAAAACCCGTTAGAGTTACTGTTTCATTTTACTTGTAATTCATTACTGTAAGTCAAAGTTAAAAGAAATTAAATATCCCCAATTTTTTTTTCGTTTTTAAATATAGTAAGGGAGTAGATACTTTTTCGTTATATATATTTTCTAATGAATTCGCTTGAAGTTTAGCTTAAAATTATATTAAATACTTGGAATAAATCAATGTATATATCATTATGCTAAACAAATTTAATATTAAGTAATGATAATGAAAAACCAAATAAAATATACGTTTTAATTTGTTCAAAGTAGAACGACCACGTAATATTTCCTTTCAGTAATCTTTCATTTAATTACTTGGAACTCAGAATGAATTGTTTAAAAAATAAATAATTGAAATATCTGAATTTTATACAAAATAAAGCTTAAAAATACATAAAATCGTGAGAGAAATATAAAAAAAATATATTTGGGTCGACTTGAAAACCTTTTCTTTATCTTTAAATAAAATTTAAAATAACATTTAATTTTAAAAGTTGCAAATCTTTTCTGTTTCTTGAATTGACTGAAGTACCTTATAAAGTTCGAAATCATATTTTAAATATATGAAAATTAATTTTTTTAAATCAACAGACCTTTATTAAAGCTCGTAAAATTTCAATTTACTTTTCATCTAATAAAAAAATTTACCAAGGTAGTTTTTTTTGTTTATTTAAATCTTCGGTATATTTTCGTTCACCCTTGAAAAATAGGTAGCGTATCTTTCTCTTCATAAAGAAGGTTTTGGATTCGAATCTAATCGTGCTTGGAATTTTCCATTTCATATTCCATAAAAACCTATATCGTAACGTAATCAGCTGGTAAGGAAATAATAAGTAATAAAAAAAGAACAGATTTTATGATTTTTTAAGAAACCTTCTTTTCTCTTTACATTTAAAAAAGTCCAAGAGGAAATATTAGAAAACTAGGGTTATATGAAGAAAATAAGTCGTATAGAATGGAAAGATTAATTTTCTATTATTTGTTTTTATTCCTCTATAATTAAAAAAAAAGCAGACTTTAGTTTCCGTCTCCTCACTCTTTCGCAGTGAGAAACGGACTGATTTTCAGACTACAATTCACTAGATACGTTCGATTAATGATTACATCCTACACACAAGCATCAAGTTTAAAAAGCACTCACTAGTGTTACTGCAAAATCGCGTATGAAAAATACAAAAAGTCAATGTAACCTCCAATTGAAGTTATGTTGTCTGTTGTCGACCTTAAATTTAGCGTAACTCAGGAACGACTCGACCAGTCTTCATTAACTATCATATGTACAACTTCAGATACAATACTACAGCATATATTCATTTCAGTGAAATTGATCTAGTAGTTTTAGAGATTTTTTTATAAATGAATGTTAATTTTTAAGATTTTCATGCTGCAAAATTTTATACATGAGTGCTATTTTCATAATCCTCATACCTCAGAACGTAAGGGAAATTCATTTTCATCCCCCAATCTTACCATGCGACCGAAAAAATACCTCGTATTGAGGTTATTGAGTCTGTTGTCGACCTTCAATTCAGCGTAACTCAGGATCGACTCAACCACTCTTCATCAAATTTTAACATGCACAAATTCAGATACATTACTATAGCACATCTACATTTCAATGAAATTGATGTAGTAGTTTTGAAGATTTTCAAACCACAAATTTTATATATATATATATATATAAGGAATATAAAGAAATTCCATCTGAATGGTAATATTTTACTGTTATACCTCATAACGTAACGATAATTCAATTTCAACCCCCAATCCTACCAAGCAACCGAAAGTAATACCGTACTTTTCTTCGAAAAATTGTTAGAAAAGTAAAAATATAAAGTCACACTGTTTACAGATTAATATTATTACTTATCTCATTAAAATTCATACTATTATTATTAAAAAATATTGAAAATATTTATTTAATTTAAATTTAATAAATATATTTTAGCAGAATAATATTTGAAGAAGAATGGAGCTATGTGTTGTTTCGCAGGAGGAAAAAAGTGTTGCAAATGCTTTCATTACTCCCTGCTTAAATTAAGAACGTGTGACGTAGTGTAGTTAATAAAGCTTCAGCAGCTGTCTTTATCTTTTAAAATATGATTATTATTATTATCAGGTGCTTTGAATTAATAATGATAAATTTACGAGTAAAAAAAACTTATTCTTATAAAGGGAGAAACAATTAACAGTTTTAATTATTAGCCTGCTAATATAAATCTAATCTAAACACAAAACTAATTTAGCGTAGATAATTATCTGATGATTTAAGATAATTAAAGTAAACAGGAAATAAATATTTATGTATATATATTTATATAATACACCACAGTAGTTGTTATCAAGGAACAAGTGAATATCAAATTTAATTACTTGCGATTGATTTTGTAATCAAGAGAAAAGTGGAACTTTCCTTCCACAACAATACCCTTTCCTCGGTTCTTTATCATAATATTCATCCCCTGTTTTTTTTCTTTATCAATAAATGCGGTAAAGAGGGCGTTTAACAAAACACTTCTAAAGTGTCAGAAGCAATCTGTTTTTAATAAAGTATGAGGTAAATATTAAAACTTTACTTCATTACTTTGTTATTAGTTCATCATAATTAGATTTAATGATCTATATATTTTTTTCTCTCAACGTTTCATAAGCGACCGATTATATATTTATTTGTTTAAAAAGATATTGAAAACCAAAATATTTAAAATATTTAAAACATGTAAAATATAATTTATATAAATAATTAAAAACTTCAAAAAAATTCAGCGGAAATATTTAAATAATAAACTTAATTAAACGATGTAAAAACTTTATTGAAAAGAAAAAAAAAATTTTATTATAATACATCGAGCTACATAAAAATATTTGGTTGTAAATATAAGGACGGAATATACCAATTAAGAAAAGAGTTGGAGTTATATCGAGAAATAGAAAATATTGAAACAACAATGAGAAAAAGAGAAGTAAAATTCTGTGGGCATCTAGTATAAACAATAACAGACTGACAAAGAACATTTTTTTTTTAATTTTATTAATGAAAAAAAAGACAAAACCAAATCGGTACGAACAGATCGAAAAAGACCTCGAGGAACTAAAGATAAACAAAGGTTTTATATATGAAAGAGATACATTTAGAAAATTGGTTGATGAATCTAAGTTTCAAGAAAAAATAAAAATCTAAAATAAATCCCAAGCGAAGCGAAAAAATAAGAAAAAATAAGCAGAGAATGAGGGAGTTTTGTGGAAAAAAACAAATTATATAAACGTGATCCAAAGATGGCCTGAACAAAAAAAAAATCTAAGCTTCGATCCACTTATATAATTTTAATTATCTCATCACACAAAAGTTAAAAAAATTCAAAACTAACTTGAATTACTTAATTAATTTTGAGTCTCAATATAATATAATACGGTCTTAATATCCGAAATAATAACGATAGACCGATTTCAGATAATCCAGTTTTACTAAGTTAGAAATAAGAATGTTTATCTATAGAACAGTTTATTAAACGTATATATAAAGATACTTGATACGCTTAAAATAATGGTAATTAGGTCTATTCTAAATAATGTGCGCAAATAATTTTTTTTTTTCTTAATTATACACAAAAAAATTCGGAAGTATTATTTTAAATGTTTCTTTGTCAGTGTTATCTTGTGGCTGTTTCCTTAAAGTTTAACATTTTCATTATCATCAGATTACTTCTATCCGTAAATATTTACCCGTCGAACTCCGTATCAGTTTTCTATTTATCCAACGGCGGCTGTAAAGTTTTATATTTGTTATCGAGTTTTTTATGCAGTTTAACTTTTTCTTGAAAAAAAACACTAAATAATGGAGTCCTTTTTTTCTGTATGTTGTACAATTTTTCATACATTTTATGAACTGCAAAAAACTTTCGTTTAGATCTTTTTGATTCGGACGGTTTGATTGTTTCTCTGTTGTTTTAATATTTTGATGTCAATGTTTCATTTATTTGTAATCCAATATAAAACCGGCAACATCCGCAGTAACATCACTCAAAAATCTCGCCATTATTATTTCTGATAGTCTGCGCAATTATTTATTTATTTATTTATTTTTTTGTTAAAATTACTCGTTCATGTTTACACGATGTATTATTAAATATATTATTACTATATTTCAAATACAGAAAAAATTAATGCAACGAAGTAAACAGATAGAAACTTATCTACAGTTAGATACGAACCTGGTATAAATACGGTACCGGAACAATAATCGATTATCTATTTGTAGAGCTATTATATGAAAAACTGGGAAATTCAAAAATTTCAAAATTAGTCGGGGAAAATAAGAATGTTACAAAGGAATTAATTAAACATATTATTACACTTTCTTATGTAGTTTTTATGCTAGCCTAAAATCAATTAGGTTGAAGAATAGCCATATAAAATTACTTTTTTGAATATAAATTTATGTAACAAAATGAGACGAAATGAGATGAAATAGATAGCTAGCTGTTTGAGCTTTGTGCTTGTTTAATTTTTTATATACGAGTATAAAAAATTTATTAAAAATTTTATTTTGCTAAAGTAATTCTGTTGCGATTACGTAGAGCATTACGTAGACTTATTCCTGTTTAAGATAGTAGATTGTGTAAGTACACTGATGGAAATGTCTGCCGAGGCATTTACATAGGTGGCATCCTGACAAGAGGCCAAATTGGTGACTGTATTGTGTTATAAAGTTTATAGGATCTAAAAGATAACCTGCGGTAAAGCCCATCAGGGCTAGGAACAGAGGGGCTGGGGGGCGACCGGGATCGTTACGAAGCGGGTTTCTTCCCCAATGGGGGTCAGGATGGTATCTGTTTTAAACAAAAATTATGTTGATTATGAATAAACTTCAATAATATATATTTTATCAGAATTTTTTTATATTTAAAATTTTCATATTAAAATGGTGGAACCAATTACACATTTTATACAGAAAATGGAGGAATTCGAGATGTGCGATGATTTTCTAAAATTGTTATCAATATCGAGACGCCAATATTTGGGACAGGATAAGCGCTGACCGCGTTCTAATAATTAGTGTTATTACAAATGATCTTTACGTTTACAAACTTGAATAACTCACTTTTAATAACATTCAGATAGATGAAAGTTGCATCAACGGAAAGGATAACTCAAAACTTTTCAGTGGTTTGAAAGTTTGTAGTTATTGATTTAGTCACTAGGGCGGTAGAAGGAAAAATGGCTGCCAACGAAGATAAGAAGCCTTTTTATGCGCTGGGTTTTCATGTCTGCCAGACTGTTATCAGGGCAAAGAGGTGGATTGGGCGTGCTGGTCTTGACGATAGTGAGCGTTTGCGTTGGCCTCTACGTTCTCCCGATCTTACACCCTGTGACTTTTCTCTTTTCTTTTGTCAGACATCATCGGCCATCTTTACCAACTATCATCCAGGATCTTCGTTTTTGCATCACAGAGGGCATTGTATTAGTGGATCGTCCAATGTTACATGTACAAGTATGACAGAAACTATACTACCGGCTCGATGTGTTGCGTGACACAGGGAACCCACATTGAGCACATGTGATGTGATGTTGTGAACCAAATGTAATGTAACATTTTTTTGAGTTTACCTTTTTTCATTGGTGCTACTTTCATATATCTGAGTGTTATTAAACGTTAGTTATTCAAGTTTATAATGGGAAAGATCATTTATAATAACTTTGTATATGAATGAATGTAAGTTACATAGATGGAAAAAATATATATTTATATAATATAAACATTTATTTTGTTTAAGTTTAATTCATTTACGTGTTTTTTTTATTTTTATTTATTAAATTTGTAGTTTTCTTTCACGGATATTGATTCAAATCAAAATTACATTAGATGATGAACAAAAAAGACGGTTCTAAAGAAACAGCATAGACGAAATATTTATACATAGGCGTTGTTTTGTATTACTATAGAAAATAAAACACATTATGTTAAAAATTTTGAATAAAACTTTAATGCTCATTTAATAAAGGTGCATGGAATAATCGATCAAATACACCCAAATTTGATGCACATACATGCCCGCGCGCGCATATTTTTTACTATAATATATATATTTGTGTGTGTGTGTGTGTGTGTATGTGCATGTGCGCGGGTGTGTGTGTGTGTGTGTGTGTGTGTGTGTGTGTGTGTGTGTGTGTGTGTGTGTGTGTGTGTGTGTGTGTGTGTGTTTAACTTCTGTATATATTTAAATCAATTAAAAGATGCGTATTTTAAGAAAAAATCCTATAGGAATATTTATTTTGGGAGATTATAAGTGTTTTTAAAGAAATTCTCATATTTGGCTAAAGTAAGACTTAGTTGCAAATAAATAAATATAGGTTAACTTTAGAAAAACTCAAACATATCTACCCTAGTTGGGTGAAAAATTAATTCAAAGGGATGGGGATTATTGTTCACAGAAAAAACTTTTGAAAATAATTCTACTAGAATTACAAGATAAAATCAATCATAATAAAATCACAAATACTGACAACGTCAAAAAATTATTCATCATTAACTTATTACGCAAGCTGACGTTCTAGAGTCAATAAATAATGATAAATGCGTAGGGGAGTAAAATTCCAGAAAATTAAAAATAAAGTGTAATTATTCATCTCTACTATATCCAGATTACAAATAATTTTTTTAAAGTGTAATTATTCATCTCTACTATATCCAGATTACAAATAATTTTTTTTTAAATTGCCTCATTAAATTAATTAAATTTAAAATTAAAAATATCGACTGGAATAATAGGTTAGTTTTAGTTATAGTAAGATATAAAATGCCGGCTTCCGTGGCGCGTGTGGTAGTGAGTGTCTCGGCCTTTCATCTGGGGTCTCGGGTTCGAATTCCGGTCAGGCATGGCCTGATTTTTATAATATTAAAAATATAGATTTTTATCTATTGTTATAGATAAAATTATCTATTTTTATAGATTTAAAATATATTATTTTGATAATAAAAAGATCTGACAACAAAGTTGCAATACTTTCCTGGAATTGGTTATTTATTCTTATATAGTGGAAAATAATGATGCAAGAAAAAAGTTACCTATGATTTTATTTTTAGGATGGGGGATTAAATTTCATCATAAACTTCAATTTATGACGAAGTTTTATTATAAAGTTATCATTACTCGTTAAAATACTTAAATTAACCAAAAATTATTAAAAAATTCTAAATATCGTAATTTTTTAATTTATTTCTGCTTTCTCACCTCCAAAATAACGTTCCAAGATTTTTTTTCTACGTTTACTATGTTAAATGGAAAAAATTTTAAAAATCCACTAAAAAATTTACAATCAATAATATGTTACCTCAAGATTTTTTTTTTTTGGTGGTGGGGGTGAATATGATGAAATTTTATTGTAATAGTATTAAAAGTTTAAATTAACGTAAAAAAGTTTTAAAAAATTTTAAATATCGATATTTTTAAATTTTGATCGGCTCACCAACCCTCAATAAGCCCCCAAAGTAATATAATTATAATTTTTCGCAAGCCGAAACTTGCTAACGAACCGTATTGTGATCTATGTTTATATGAACTTTTTTTCTTATTTTGGCTATAGAATCATCTCCCAAGAGATGGCAGTGCAATTTGGAATCACCTGTATATAAGTGGGATTTTGTTCTTTGAGAAAATTTATCCCTAAAAACTATCTACACTCTAAAAATATTGACCCCCCCAAAATTTTACCAAAAAATTGCCCCACATTCACGAGTCTCTGTACAAGTTTTCATCAAAATCTGTTTATCCAGTCCAAAGTTTTTGAGCTTCAAACGCACCATACATAACTACTTACTAACATTACCCCCATTTTTTTTTTTGAGGGGGGTCCCTGGATCATAAAACGTCAAGAAAAGTCAAAAATTCCAACCCCATATTTTGACTGATTACCGTACTTTCCTAATTCCAGCATAGCTCTAGAGCTATGATGCCAGGAAAGTAAAGTAAAGAAACTGGTTTAAAGAAAAGTATATAATAACTATAACAGAAAATGGAAGTTGTAATACTTTTTGCCGATTGTCTTTCAAATATGTAGCAATAAGTTTTTTGGTAATTGTGATCCTAAACGTCCTCAAACGTAATTTTTTTCAAATTGTAGTATGTTGAAAAATGTGTTATATAATTAATAAAAATACAAGTTTCAAAAGTCGGAAGAGCCCAATTACTTTAGTATTTTTCCTCAGAATCAGTAATGGCAGAAGCGTTGTTATCAGTTGTTTTGGGCAACTCCATCATATAGTCAGGATACAGTGAAACAAGACTGGACCATAAATGATGAACTCGGGTCTTGTAGTCCCTGTATTTTCTTTTGTACAGGAACTTTGCGAGATGCCTGTGCAAGTGGTGCTTACAATTTCCGTACCGAGGAACGTTTAAAAACACTTCTCACCACGTATGCTCGATTGTATGTGTATGAGCTCCGGATGTATGAAATTATATTTGTGGTTCACCTTTAAATGTTGGTAGCCCTCGTGTTGCAAACAATTATATGTCTTCCAGCAATTGGTAACAATTATTGCACCGGGAAGAATATATGTTTGTATGAGGGAATAAAGTGGCGTGTCTACGTGTTGCAACAAGAACCAATAATATTGCTATGTTTCTCGCTCAGTGCAATTGAAAACCCAACTACCATTAACAGTTCTTCCTCTATTATATTTTCTCTTTCCTAATTTAGCTTCCTCGATTTCAACAATTTTATTAACTTCTCCTATCGGTACCGGATTTGAACAAAACAGTTGAAAAAAAAATTCACGGAAATAGACCAGTCAACAACTGCATGGGAACATGTTTCATTCATTACACAGAAACTTTTGAGCGGTGGTTTTTAATAAACACTAAAACAGAGAAAAGTGAAAAATTGTTTGTAAAGCAAGTTTTCTTTTCTCAAATCATGTTCCGCTATACTGGGAAGCAGACATATCGCACTTCTTTTTAATTTTTTTCTTATGTTTGTCTACTATTTCAACACGTTTTTTTCATCTAAAAATATGATTTTTATTATCAAACTACATGTCGTTGTTGCACACAGGACACGTCTTAGTTTTAGGTAATGCCCCATGATCATAGAAAAATTTACGAACGTTATCAGCTGATTGCGAAAGTTCAGTGCAGGTAATTATGGTTGATTCACAGTTATCACAAACACGCCACAGTACTTCCGAACAGCTAACCATAACTCAGCGCACTACAATAATAGTAATAATAATAATAATATCGCAAACGTCCTTTAAGCGCTTTATCAGCTATAAAGGCAACACAGATAAAGAGTACTTTCCGACGACTGCTGTATGTTTTTCTGTTTTGTGCTAGTTCGATTGTCCGTCATATACCAATATAAAATATATTTAAGTTTAGGACGTTCAGGCTCACAATTACTTAATTTGATATCACGGAATTTTATAATTACCGTAATTTGCCATTAACGTTATAAAGAATACGTATAAATAGTAACGCGTTACTTCGTGTTACTTTTATTTATAATTACAGGTTCTTATCACCTCGAAAAAATCTTCAGTAAAAATTCAAAAAATTGTTACATATGAAAGTTATTTCAATCTTTTAATTTTTATTTCCCAAATTTTTTTTTTACTGAAATTTATCCCAGTAAGTAAATCAAAAAAACTCTTCCCCCAAAATTGAGGAAATAAACCAAACCGATTAAAATGTTTAAAAAATATTCTGTTCAGGTGTTAAAAATTCAATTTTTTTTCGCTAAAATTAAAAAAAAAATCAGTGTTGCTCATCCTTATCTATTATAAAAACGGTTTCACTAAAATTAAGGATAGAATTCGCTTACATAGTGGTTGGAATGAAAAATAAAACTTTCAAGAAAGGTTATTGGAAATTTTATTTTTGATGCTTGAAATAAATTCTGGGCTCTTGTCATTAAAAAAAAAAACTAACAAATCATCGGAATGGCAGCGGATTAAAGTTTTTTCATTCTACGTTTCTTTATTTCATTGTATGTTTAATGAGTAAATAACAAAAATCTATTTTTCACCTTGATAAGTGGTGTGTTCGTAAATAATTTAAGTGTAAACATGGTAGTAGCATATCTTAGATTTCAGCCGTATAAATTGTTAATACTGTTTCGTTTGGATAAAAAATAAATCAATTTACTGTGTAAAAGTTTATTGTTCACGCATGACTTCATGCTAACAGAAAAATAGACACCGAGTTACATGATATTAAAGCGAAATTAAAATACAGAACTTTTTCATTATTTATATTAATTTTGATTAAAAATTAAATTAAAAAAGACACGTTTCATGTTGTCTTTATTAGGTTCATTATATAAAAAGTGCAAACAGAAGCAAATTAAAATAAAATAAAATTATGCACAAATATAATAATAGTAATAAAAAAAATATCTTAATATACTGTAACAAGAAAATCAGCAATAAATTATTAATTCCAACGCCCTCACTATTTCGCAGTTAGAAACACACTGAGTTTCAGAGTACAACGCACTACATACGTTCGAAAAGTATAGACAGAAATGTACACACTTTTAATTTTTTATATTGTAAGAGTTTTTAAAATTATTATACTTCAAACTCAGGTGTTTTCTTTTGTTAGCCCAAATTTTTTTAATTAAAAAATGTCTATAAATGAATTTTATAAAGCATGGCTCGTTGGTTATAAATTGTTAGATAACAATTGAGATCTTCATGCTGACATGACGGATAACGTTTACTTTATTTTACCTTTTGACGATCAGTTGTTACATTTATTTTTTTATAAAATTCAATTTAGTATAATTAATGATATGTGAAGTAAATAATTACAAAGTATAACATATCATTGTTCCTGAGGATGGATTAATAATCCGAAAGCGCTCGAACATTACTATTAAAAATTGTTTGTAAACGGAAACTATTATATAAATAATTTAAATTTCTTAAAAATATTTCAAATAAAAAATATTTTAAATTTCTCAAAATATTAATAATTGAAGTTAAAATAGTCAGCATTATTTTTATTATTTGTTTTATGTTTAATAATTAAATATTTGATAATTATTCCATTTAAGCTATTTCTTTTTGTATTGATATTTTTTTTAATGAAAAATCTTTTTTTTTTATTATTTGACACTAGCATGTACTTAACACGAAGCGTTAAAAAAGGTAGTTGAAGTGTCGAATATTATTACATCATTTCTAACTGTACCATAGGCTACAAAATAAAATAGTTGTTTTTGATTTGCCCTCTGAAAATTTCTTTCACTAGGAATAACTTTCAATTTTTATGAAAAGTATTGTCAGAATATTATTTGTGTATTGTTAATTTTTTTTTTCATATATATATATATATATATATATATATATATATATAAACATTATACAATAATAAAACTAATTTATAAGAATAGAATATTTCGAAGTTGTATATTTGTTAAGGGGTGATTTTATAGGAGGTAAAATAAGAGTTGAAAGTTGGGTCTTTGAAATTTATTACTGTTGTTGACTGTACGTATGTTTGTAACACACGTATTGATTTTTGTGAAACAAAAGAAAAAGTGCTACCTACAGGGTATTCGGATTATAATTTCATGAGAGAGGGACGAACTTCTTATTGATGATGCAGTCCTTAAGTTAGTCTTTTTATATTCTGTAGTCCTTAACTGAATGAGTAGAAGAACTAAGTCGTGTTTAAACAGCTTATTTCGAATCTTTCTTTTTTTTATTTTTGTTCTTTTAATTATGTTAAAATAACCTTTTTTATTTTATTTTTTAAATAAGTTTTTGTTACTATGACAATAAAACGTTTTTTAAATGTAATTGTTTAACTTTAATGTTAAACGAAACATTTATATATTCGTTTCTGTTTTTGAAATCTATTCTTTAATTTTTTCGGGTGTAATAAAAGCAATTGTTTTTTTGTTAAAACTGAAAATCTGAACTAGATAACTAGTATATTTTGTATAAAGAATTTTTATGAAATTGCGTATATTTAAATTAAAAGAAAATGAGTGGTTATTACTGCAGTAAAGAAAACATCCAAAATCCAAATGTGTGTTTGGATTTTGGATTTTTCTTAGATACTTTTGGTTCAGTCAATTGTAATCAAAAAGGGAGGCACAACTAGATGTTACGACAGTTCTAAATCCAAAATTTCAACATCCTACGGCTAATCGTTTTTGAGTTTTGCAAGACATACGTACGTACGTACAGATGTCACGCCGAAACTAGTCAAAATGGGTTCAGGGATGGCCAGAATGGATATTTCTGTTGAAACCTGAAAACCGAAATTTTTCGCGATCATAATACTTCCTTTACTTCGTAAAAAAGGGTTCTCACGTAATCATACAGTAACTTTTTCCAAGTTCTACATTCATTTCTTCATAGTTTTTACTTTTTTCCCCCCTTAAAAATGGCATCTCATGTCAATATTTTTATGTAAAATAATAATAATAAATAAAGTAGTTAACTATTCAAGTAGTCATCTTATAAAGCATATTTTTAGAATTTTAATCAAAAATTGTTTTTAGTAGAATGTAAATAAAAATAAAAATTATTATTTTATATTTCTTTGTTAAGTTTGATATTAAACGTTGATTATTATTTTTTCATTGACTTTATTAAACCAGTTTTCTCAAAATAAAATTTTCTATACGTTTTAATAATAAAAATTACGCATTTATTAGTCATTTAACAAAGTTAGTGTACTTCAAACCTAAAAAAAATATTCGTCACCGAATGGGACGACACAGTATGGGAAATACTGTTCTAAGACTTGCTTTATTTGATTCTTCAGGTCAAAAAACATAAGAAACCATCATGTCTACCCCTAGTATTACTCGTACTGAAATTTCACCGGGGGAATTGAAATCTGCGCGAAATTTTTCGCTAGCTGTATTTCGATAACAAAGCGTTTACGGACATTTGTTTATGTGAATATTTTTCCTTATTTCAAGCTCTAAAATCAAATGGAAAATGGAAAAAAGAGGTTTGAGGAAATGGAAATGCGGGTCTGGAGGAAACTAAGGAAGACAAGCCGGATTGATAGAAAAACTGACGAAGAAGTTCTAGAAGAAAAGAGAGAAAACAGATCGCTTTTAAACTTATTGGATATGGAAGGTCATAATTGGTCGGGCATGTGTTACGTTGAGCATGTCAATTCTAAATAAGTATATTGTAATTAAAAGTAGTGAGGAAAAATCAAGAGGACGTACAAGAAGTCAAAAAATTGAGGAGATGAACTTCACGTTGTACGGTTTGTTGACAAGGCATCGCCTTCAGAAGTTGATAATATTGATTGTTATACATATTTACTTTTTTAAGGCAGATTTCAGAATTAAATTAAAATTATAGTATTTGACCGAAAAAGAATTGATTTAAATTTGTGTAATAAATATCATTAATTAAACGTGTCAAGTTTTAAATTTTGTTATATGTAAAATCTGTTAAAAAAGAAAAGAAAACGATTTCCCATTGTTTTTTATAACTAGTTAATTTAAGATCATTTGCGTTAATCTGATTTATTTTTACTTTATCTTTTTTTTTCTTGCTTCGTTGAATAATTTTGAATTGTAATTTAAAAGATATATAACGACTAGTGTACCAAATTTGATATTGTTCAAGGATTTTGTAATTGTAAAATTGTTGCACGTTAAAACAACAAAATAAATTTTCGAAAATAAAAATTCGACTTAGGTTTTAAGTGGAACGTATATTTTATCAAAAATGTATAAAATCCGTTTATATCAAACAAATTTATTTAAGTTAAAATTAATCCTTAATGTTTTAAATACATTATCTATAAAAATTTATAAAATAATTGCCATATAATTACTTTTTTTTCACCGATAAAATTGTTAGCTTTTTTAATGATGGTGTAATAAACTTTTAACTAATTGAAATAATTATTTTATACAATAAATAAGGTGATAAACTGTTGGCACCTATTATAAGTTATCATTTAACTGTTTATTATGTAACTTATCTCCCTCTACCGTAATTGTTTTACACGTTGGGGAGAGGAAAACGTATCCTGAGGGAGAAAGAGGATGAAGAGTGTGCACATCATCATTATATGAAATTATTGACGATCTACCCTTCTTCCGTACCAAACTTCTGGAGTTAAATTCAATTTACTCTCTCTCTCTCTCTCTCACTCTTTCCATACGGATCAATTTCGACGGTAATACACCATAATTACATTCTTCTATCGGTTTTTAGCTCTCAGAAAGCGTTTTTCGTGTTCCTGGATATCGGAACTTGTATACTCACGTTATTTTTTTAACGTCGACCACCAGTAATCCAAATATCGTAATAATCTAATTTCATTTTTTACGTAATCTTTTTAAATGTGAATTATTTATTTTTTCATTATTTCAAAGCAATAAACTGTAATTATTCGTACCAGTATCATTATAGTTTTTTCTTTTGAAAGTACACAAATAGGTAACTAAGCTTCTACTCGTATATTATTTTCTTTTTGTTAATTAATTATATAGGATTTTGAGGAAGAAATTTGTTTAATACCGATCGATATTAAAGAAGAGGCAGAATTTATGATTATTAACATATTGCCAGAAATATATTATTTAATGAATTATTTTTTTTAATTTTTAAAAAAATATTTCGTAAACAACGTATTCTATCATTGATTTAAGTCAATAATCCCAATATTTTCTCAATCGTAGAAAAAAATATAGCATGCAACTCTCTAAAATGAACAATAATGCACTGTTGCGATGTTTACGACACTCGCCGAAGCTCGTGTCGCATTTTACTTTGCACTCGTGCATTAATGGCTCCTTGCATAATTTACTTTCAATTAGTTCTTGTATCATTATTTTGGGATAGATATAATTTTTACGAGATACGAAATAGAAATAGTTTTTTTTTTTTGGAAACTAAAATTTTTTAAAGTTTTTCTTTAAAAACGTATAAAAATATACCCCTTTTCCATCCGTCTAACTAGGAGAAATTTTCAACAAACGAAAAGTTATTGAATTCAATACGTATGTGTATGAACGCTTTTTGTCTCGTATTTTGATTTTGGATTCGGATTAAGTTTTGTTTGAGGATTACAAAGATACATGAATGGTCGCGATCGGCTGTAGGGTTCACCTCAAAATGGCCGCAAAAATTAAAATCTTGTAATCATTAATCAATAACGGTATTAGCTATCATGTTGGTTCAAAAATGCACGTAAGTTTTTTACTAAAATGCATAAAATATATAAATATCAATTTTGTAAATTAAATGTAAGTCCCCAAAATGGCGGAAAAACTAAATTTTTTATAATTGAAAAAAAATTGTGCCGTAAAATCACTAAAACACGGGTTAAATAAATTATATTAGCTTATGTAGCGTAAGTAACAGTAATATTAATAAGAATATTCGTTCCAGAAGATCTGGCTTACTAGACTTTTCATTGTTAAACTGGTTAAATATATTTTCTACATCACCAAGATTTAATATAATTATATGCCCTACTTGTACAAAACTTAAATCCATTTTAATAAAAGTTTATTAAGAAAAACAACATAAAATACAACGAATTGATCCGGTACGGAAAGTGAGTTTAAAAGTTTAGTATAAAAGTAATGATGGTAGATTGATAATAATTTCACATAATATTAAGATATATGAAATTTACTTTTTTTTTTTGCTTAAAAAATCTTAAGAAATTCTAAATAATTGAAGAAAAAATTTTCCTCGACAAGGCTTGGCTTTTATATTTTTTTTTACATTACGGAAAATATACCTAGAATAGCTATATTAAAGCGAAAAGTATGGTAACCGTATCAAAAATGGGGTACGGGGTTATTTGCAAATCCTTAAGTTTTAGTGTCCAACTAGTTCATCAAGACCAAAAAACATGTGTACGTAGTATATATGTGCGTACATATGGTATATTTTATATAACGTATATAGGGCTATCAAAATATATCTACAATTTTCAAAATTATAAACTTCTGAACTTAAACACAGAAAAGATTTTTAGAGAATTTCTACGTTCTTCTTTTAGTCTTTATTGGATGGGGGGGGGGGTTAGATTTAGAGAAAACTTTACTTTAGCAAATTTATTAAGATTTAACTTATATATGAATATTTTGAGAAAAGTTTCAATAAAAAAGTTGTTCCCCACCAATAAAAAATATAATTTACTGTTTTTTTTTTCTCTTTAATTTTTACTTCCTTGTACGAAGTAAAGTATTGTGATCGCGAAAAATTTCGGTTTTCAGGTTTCAACGGAAATATCCATTTTGGCCATCCCTGAATCCATTTTGACTAGTTTCGGCGTGATGTCTGTACATACGTATGTATCTACCCAAAACCCAAACACATTTGGATTTGGGACTTTTTCTTAACTGCAGTAATAAGTCTTCATTGATAGTGTTTCAGTGATATATCGTATGTGGTACTTGTTTTCATTGGTTCCAGAGTTGTAGCCAAATGAAATTTCAATTAATGAAATATTTGGATCTTAGAAGGGGAAGGCACATTGGTTCGAATCAGACTTTATCTCCTGTTTTTGTAACCTTTTTTTTTACTTAAATATATTGATTTATTAATAATTAATTATTAACTTCTGATTGTAAAATAGTTTTACGATAAAAAAATAATTCAGTAATATTAAAAAAAAAAAATTATTAATTAGATGATATTAATGAAATAAAATTTTATGTACTTTTCATTTAAAAAAAATGTATATATGTAATTTAATAGGCGTACAAGGAAGTTATGTGGTGTCCACATGAAATTTTTATTATTAAAAAGACATTTTTCTTTGTCAATTTAAGGAAATTAAAATTGAAAAGTCGTTTTGGCCTCTATAATATATCCCGGACTCAAAATAAGAAGCACTTTTTTTATTCTTATCATAAAAGATATACTTTATGTTTTCAATATTTAAAAAAATTAATTTTCTAAATTTATTTATTTTTGTTAAGGTTTACTTCTTTATGAAAAAATTTTTATACTAAATTGTCCCCAAGGAGTAAGCCTCAAAAATGATTTTTTCTTAAATTTTAAATCTGAAAATTATAACGCCTAAATCTTAATTGGTAGTCATAATAATTAATCAACAAACAAGCTCCACAAATACTAAGATCCTAAAATTTAAAAAAATCAGAAAATATTTTTTGTCCCTTATATTTCAACATTTATTATGAAATAAAAATAAAATTATTAATGATTAAATTGTAAAAACTTTCCGGCTTCTTAAAGGTTTTGCAGTGAAAAAGCTGTGCAAGGTATCGTACAAGTTGACCGGCGTAGCCGGGATACTTAGCTAACATTTTTTTTAAACTATCTTCGATAGTGGATTTTATGAGAATTGAAAAAAATTGTTAAATCTCCTAAAATTCAAATTATCTTATTTCTTTTTTTAAAAGAATTCCAATCTGAGTGTTAGCGAAGTAGCTTTTCATTTTATAAAATTATTTTAAATAGCAAACGTGATCGAAAATAAAATTTAAAATCAACTTATACTATTTAGCGATAATTTATATATAAATGAAATAATTTAAATTCAATCTTACCAACATTCGTCCGTGTTTTTTTTTTTTTATTTTTTAAGTACTTTCGGTCATTCGACCATCATCAGGAAAAATTTTTACTTCAATTTAAAAATATTGAAATTAGAATTAACATAAATAGATTAATAAATAAGTTAAAAAATATTAAAATCATAACAACCGGTTGTCATAGTGTAAAAGTAATTACGTTCGTTATGTAGGAAAGTCACAATTGTTATGCATGTTAATGGTTAGTGCGATAACAGCTTAGGTATCAAACAAATAATTACAATTATTTGTTTGAATACAATTTCATCCTCGAATTTAGTTTGTTCTTTGATTAATTTATTGTTATAATAATATATATTAAATTTTTCAAGTATGCTGGTTTTATAAAAATAGTTAGAAACATTTAATATTTTAATAAAATTATCAGGATTATAATTATGTTTATTCTGTAATATATGTTTAGTGTAATTTGATTTATCTAAATGGCCTCTCTTTATGTTATTAATATGTTATTAGGTTCTAGTTGAAAAAGAAGGTACCTATATATTCTAAAGGTCAGTCCTCGCATTTTAAATTATATACTCCTTGTCTAAGTTACTTATATTTTTTGGCGTTTGCTATTTTAGTATGATTGTAACTGTTTGTAAAATTTATTATTTTTTTGTTAGTGATGTATGTTGTTTTTAGATTATAGGTTTTATATATTTTATCAAGATATTTATAAAATGGATTGAATTCTATTTTTACATAAGATTTTTCTAAGTTATTATGAAATAGTTTTATGTTTTCTTTTACGTATATTTTATTTTTAATTTTAAAGTATAATTTATTGATTGATTAGTTCTTTATTGTAGCCATTCAATATTGTTATATTCTTTATAATGTTTATTTTAAAATTGTTGTGTTTAAGATATTTAACAGCTCTGTAAATTAAGAAGTTAAAAGCTGCCATTTTTTGGTTCCATGGATGAGATGAATTACGTGAATTATAGTATTATTTTGTGTTGTTAGTTTTATATATATGTTTATTTCTAAAATATTATTATTCAAATTTTTTTCAACGGTCATATCTACTCGTAAATAATTAATAATTTCATTTATAGTGAAATTAATGTTACGATTAAGCGTATTAATTTTATTGAAAATTATATTTGTACCATTATCTGCATTCTGATAAAAAATAATTAAAATATCATCTACGTATCTTTTGTATGAAAGGTTTTGGTGATTTTTAAAAATATTAGGTAAAAATGAATTTTCAAACTTAGTGTAAATATTTGCCATGATGGCCGAGAGGGGTGAACCCATGATTAGGTCTTTTTCTTGTTGGTAATATTTATTGTGGAATTTAAAATAGTTCTATATATAATACGTATAGTTTCGTTTGTGTTAATGTTAGTGTACATATTTTTTATATCCAGGGTTTAGTTGATTTATTTTAATTTTATTGATTATATCTATTAATTCATAATTATTTTTAAGGTTGTATTTGTTACTTAATATAATGTTTCCCTTCAATGTTTTAGCTAAAAATTTGCTTAGTTGATACGTGGGCGAATTAATGAAATTTATCAGTGTACGTATTGGGAAGCCATCTTTATGTAAGGCTTTAAAAATGGGGACGTGAGCATTAGTTAAATTAAATTTTGGTTTATTATGATTATCCTTAAAAATGTATCTGTACTTATTAATTTTAGAGGATGTGTCTCTTTTGATTTTAGGAGTGGGATCCTTTATTTCTTTAAAATTATTATTATTTAAAAATTTAATTGCTTTTTCAATGTATATCATTGTGAATGATGACAGGAGTATTTTTTTTATTAGATTTTATTATGAAAGAATTGTTTTATTTCTTAGTTTAGTTTTTATATTTTTATAGATATTATAACTATTATCACTGTATTTATGTTTATAACAGGAATGTTTGTTATTTTTAATATTATCGATAATGTGAACGAATTGATTTCTAACTTTTTTTTTATCATCTTTATTATTGGTTTTAAATATATTATTTTCAGCGTCTATTGTGGATAGTTTGGTGATTTTATTTTTATTTGTATTATGTAGGTTAAATTTACTTGTGGTTTTTATATTTAATTCCTCTTTATTGAATTTAATTTTTGTTGTATTAACCACTTTATCTCCGAAGTTATATATTTGATTAGATGTATTGTGTACTTGTTTATTGTTAGTTTTAATCTGTTTATTTATCAAATTATAGAATTTCTTGTTCATTTTTTTATATTTATTGTTCATTATATTGTTAATATTGAATTCCGTAATTCTTAATAATTCTTGAAAAATTATGCAACCCAATTCATACCTTAAATCGACTTGTAAAATATACAATTTAGTATTTAAATTTTGTTTTTTATTATATAATATTTTTATTTAATTTTTAACCAAAGTGGTTGGCTTTTGTTTTCTGTAATTCGAGTTGCTTGGGTTTGATATTTAATATTAATGTTAATGTATTTAGGTATTATACTGTATTTAAGCAGTTTTTATTTATTATATTAGCAATAGTTTCATGTAACTTCAATTTTAAATTGAAGAAATACATTGTAATTTTGTTTTGGTTGTATTGTAAGTCTAATTTTTCAATCATGGTACCGTTGGTATATACGATTATTTATGCATAAATAAAATAAATTAAAAATGAGCGATATCACTTATCGCTCAATTATTTAGCGTAATTAATAATATATGTCCGAGTTCGGACCAATATAGTATATTCGGATTATATTAATTTTTTCTTTTGAGTTAAATCAGTTGATTGATTTGATTTTATTTGCCATTATTTTCTGTTCTGTACCAAACTTTTAACCTGAAATTATTTACTACATCTTAAATCTTAAGTTATTTATTACTTATATTCCACTCTTTATTTCCCTCTAGAATTTTTATCTTCTAACCCCAAATTAACTAAAGAGGACCTAGATCGTCGTTTTACAAGATTCTACCACAAATTTCTTTCCTTTCTTAATGATCTTCAGATCTCTTGTCTCTATTCATCCATTTTTATCGTTTTTTTAGTCGTTAGCCATTTAACTGGTTTGATTATACTTTGCAATCCTTTTTGTGAAAATTTTTTAACCTCAACGTATTCAATAAATTCTTAGTTACCTTTTCTTTATATTCCTTTACAGTTTTTACTTTATACATATCCTTTTATACCAAATTAATAAAACCTGAATATCTTAATCTAAAGCCTAACAACCTAGGTTCATCTTTTTACAAGATTCTGCCACAAATTTCTCTTCTCTCCTGTTCGTCCTAAGTCCTCTTTATTTTGAATTATCAATTCACTTTATTTTCAATATTATTTTATTACAATACTTATAAGAATAGTCTCTACTCTTCTTCTTTCCTACTGTTAGATTTCCACTAACCTTAAAACGTTACATTATTCTTGATATTTTGAAGAATATCTTTTTAATTCGTAGAACTATATTTCATATTAGCAAACTTTTTTTTTTTTTGCCTTAATATTCTCCCTTTTTTTACCAGTCTACATTTCATATCTGTATTACTTTATTTTATTATTATTTTTTTTTTTCATGCATAAGTAATAATATTCCCTCACTTCTGGTATATTGTGTTTTAAAGTTTTAAAGAATAAAAAAATAATCAAATATATGGAAAGCTCTGACTCATTGAAACTTAAACGTGGCTTAATAGTGGCACAAGATAGAAGCCATTAAAAAAAAAGATGAAATCGAGATTATTTGGGCAAATCACCAAAGAAGCCGCCTTAAATTAGGAACTAAAATCTTTATAAATGGTAACGGCCTTAACTTTCTCATATCCAAACTTCAATTCGGTGATAAATTAAACGCTTTTACACTATTTCTATGTCAATGGAGCTAATATTCTTTCGTGCTACTACGATCAGATTTTCAACTCTGGTTAGGTCTTACAACCCAGCTACAAAATTTCATTTTCATATTCGTGAGAATATGGAAATTCAATTTTCTAGCTTATGAAAGATGGCATGCCTGAGTGGGATTCGAACCGGGACTCCTAGATGAAAGATGAAGACCTATACTCTATCACTCCGCCACGGAGATCAGCAGTTATCGGGGATTTTAGTTTTACAAATATATTCCTAACGATATGGAATTAATCCTTATTAAATTTTAAATACATTTATGAAAAAAAAATATTTTAGCTAACAGTATTATATTTTTTGATGAACTCCAAAAGAAAAATGCATTTTTAAAATGAGTATTATTGCTCTAGGTCTTGTACAAAACATATAAAAATAATCATTTATAAGTTTTTCTTTCGAAAGAATGTTTCAACTGCGTCTAATGATCATAATGTACATTGTTCTTGTGATTGTTTAGAAAATTATTCTTACTTGTATGAATTATATAATGTCTTGTTATATGTATTGTATTATGGTTAATTGGAATTAAACAGATACACCTTACCGATTGTTAGATTTTATTCTACCATGAATAGGAAATTATTCATGCAGAACCTCTTTTTAACAATAGCAATTCATACGAGATGAATTTCCAGTTACATAAATTAAATGACAGAAATTGTTTTTATGCTTTAGAATACACTATTAACGATTTAATTTAGGAACTTTTTTTACGGTTGTTTATGACGTTTTTACCCTATTCCCTTTTATATATTACTAACTGCTACACTATAAAATAATAATATTGCTAAAATCGCGTGTCCAATTAAAACCTTCAGTACACAAATAAAATATAAATGAAGGTGCAATCGTTTTAGATACAATAATAACTTTATTATTATTCTAAGAATAGATAGAAATTACGAATTATAGAAAAAAGGAATCTAAAATAGAACTTATACATTATATAGCAGTCTCTATGAACAGTTTTTAAATGGAAATAATTAATTCATTACATGATAAGTTGTATTTTTAAACTTTTTAGGAAAGGTCAATTTTTTTTTCATAAGAAATTTAGTCGTGAGTTGTGTGATTAGGTGCATGCCCGCGCGCGAAACTTTGTAGAAGGGCGGCAAACAAACAGGAAAACTTTGTTCAAAAATGCTGATTGTTAAGAATTTAAATGTTAAATATTCATTTGTTATTAAAAAATATAGCTCTGTTTTGTATTTTCTATTTAATTAAGTGAATGTTAATAAAGTATGAGAAATCTTAAAAAATGTTCGACAATTAAATATAGAAAGAGATTTTTCTCTACCTCGAACTATTTATTAAACTATTTTTGGGTATAAGCCCTCCGTATCTCAACCCCTTAGGAGAAAGAACAACTTAAAAGTTTTAAATAAAAAGTATAGGATTTTGTGATACATTATTTTAAAGGCATAAAAAACAAAAATATGTTTTAAAAAAAGTTGAGTTACAACAATTCTAACAAAACTGATGGCCACTTATTATTTTCACTTCTAATTTCAAAAATCATCGACAGCAGTAACTCCTTAATAACTGTGTTCAACAGTGAAACTCCAGAAAAATGTTTTTACCTCAGAAGAAGCTGGCGGGAAGAAGACAAGTCCATGGAATTTGGTTTAAGGCTCATGACAATGAAAAATATTTAGGTTATAAAAATCCATGTCAAGTGATAACTAACCGAAGCATGGAAGTGTGTATCGTTGAGATTCGATAGAATCCTCTTGTTGTACCATGTAACTGACAGCCAGATACAATTTTTATTTCTAAGCCCGGTTTATGTGCGTTTATGACACGTTCTAAAAAATTAGAACCTGTTGAATTTTCTCATTGTGTTTGCGAAAAAGTACAACTATCTTTGTTAATATTCATTTGTGGAAAATGAATATTGATGAATGAAAAATAAAAGAGATGATTTGAGTAGACAGTCGATAATCTTGATTGATCGACCAATCTCTTATTGAATTTGGATAGCAGCTATCGTAACCAGTTAAACTATAGAACTAGTTAGACAGGACCCTGAATAGGCTAGACAAGTTACAGAAAGAGCGAGGTAAGAATCTGTGCTGTTATTGCATCGTTTGATATAGTGCAGGACCTGACGCTCAAACCACACAAAAAAAAAATTACTGATAATGTACGAATTGAACAACAATGGATGCGGCGATGAAGTGTCATTCACTTTTTAAAGCCATGAAAAGGTTGCAGAAGAAAGATCCAATTACTAGAGAATTGTAACTGTTATGTACGAAAAGCGTGAACGTTTTGAACCGTCTAAAAGAATTTTGGAAAGAGATAGGTGTCGATTATACGGTCAGAAATAATATTGTAAAGTAATAGTTAATACAGAGAATGATTAACTAATGAATTTTCTCGAAAATAATTTACAACCTCAACTAAAGAATGAAAGTTGTCAAATAAATTTATATTTTGCGTTATAAGAGTAGTAATCTTTTTTTGCCTAAAATAACATAAATCCTTAAAATGAGTTTCATTTTGAACCAAAATTAATGCATATTATCTCTGCAAGAATAATTTTACAGATAATGTTATTAAAAAAAATAACATTACAAAACGTAAAATAACAAATTACTCGTAATTGCAGATTATTATATAAATAAATAAATATTACTAAAGAAACGAAAATAAAAAAAATGTTTCTATTTTCAGTTAATAAGACATTTTAGTAATTTACTTTTTTTTTACTTTGAAGCATTTTTTAAGTAATGTAGACCACTTTTTATATTAAGTGTGAAAAAAATTACATGGCCATTATTTTAGTTAGGTTTGTCGTCAATGGAACTTTTTTTCGTAAACTTTTTTTGTTTTTCATAGGCTTTTAAAATGATTTATCACTACCCTTTCCTTTTAAAATTTTGAATTGCCATCCCGGAAGGGCCCATTGGGGGCTCTCTAGCGCTCTCATATCGAAAAATACATGTTTTAGAAGATGAGCACTTAATAAATTTCATTTTTTTTTTAAATTTCTGCCTTGTATACTTTGCAGCCAAGTTTTGTTATTTTCATTTAAATCTGTAAAAAGAGATTCCCTTGTTAATAAATAATTAAAATTTAATGTTATATTTTTAATTAGTACGTTTATTACTTTAACATTGTAATACATATTTTGATGTTATACAACTTGAAATTCTAGAATATACTGTCATCTAAATACGTAAATATATATAATTCGATACTGCGATTTGTAATAATACGGATTGTGATATAAGAACTTGACCAATTTTGATGATTACTCTAATATCTTTTTTTAGGCGCTAGGATAAAAGCAAAAATAATAAAGCATTTAAAAATTAGCTTTCTAAGCACAATTATAAAAAGTCTTGCTCAGTTCTGCGCAAGAAGACCAAATATTCGTTAATTTAATTTAGTTTTAATATTTTTATATTTCTTGGTTTTGATTTAAACCTAATAAATCTGCGATCTATTTTGTTAGCTTAATATTGATAACAAAATAGATCGCAGATAAAGAAACGTCAACGTTCAAACTTGCAGCATCATAACGAACCACGTTTCTAATTTGTCCCAACTTAAAATTGAGCGTAACTCAAGAACGACGACTAATCTTTCTTAAATTTTCATATGATAGTATCAGATACCCTGATACAACATATGTAAATTTAAATAAAATTATCGACCAATCATTCTTAAATTTTCATATGATAGTATCAGATATCCTGATACAACATATGTAAATTTAAATAAAATTATCGACCAATCGTTCTTAAATTTTCATATGATAGTACCAGATATCCTGATACAACATATGTAAATTTAAATAAAATTGATCGAGTAGCTTTGGAGATTTTTGAGCCATAATATTTTATACACAGGTCTATATATATTTTTTTATATAAAGCCGAAAGTTTGTCTTTTTTTAATCTTTTTGTTTATTCTTATACCACTTTAGAACAAAACGAATGATTGCTTTAAAATTTGCAGAATACAGTCGTGTTATCCCAGCGAAGTTCTTAAGCCATATACCGAGATTCTAGCCCCTTGGACGTGAAGTTGTGAATTAAAGATAGGAATTTGTTAAACAAAAACAGAAAATTAATCTTTTCATTTCATTATTACATTTTTCTTACCATGGTAACAGAAATTCGTCGTCGAAGGTGTGTTTAGTTACCATAACTACTATTACTCTGTCTTTTATATTTGTTTATTTTTCAGATGAGACCTGCGTGAATACATTAATTGCTATTTATCAGTATTATCCTCACAACGATGAGAGTAACGAACATTGTGAAGATCCAGAGGGTGGAGCCCTCAGGACAGACCGAAATGGCGAGCGAAGCGAGTTCCGCGGCTCTTTGATAGGCCCCGAGGAGCCCCTGGGTCGGCCCCGGGATTCACCTGAGCTGACCTGGGCCCCGAGGATCCAAGGGGTAGAGCCTCCGACCGGCTAGCATTCAAATAAGGAATTCCGAATGTAAGTGAATGGTATTTTTGTACTCATCCCTCAAAACGTAAAGAAAATTCATTTTCACTTCCCATTCCCATTGTGTGACCAAAAGTAATACTGTACTTATCTTCGAAAAGTTGATAAAAGTAGTTCCAAGTTTCACTGGTGTTGCCGGGTGAACGTCTCATTAATGTAATGAGACGTCTCATAATGTAAGTAACCTGTCATGTTACTAAAGAATTTTCACCTTTGTCACTCTCTTTCTCTCTCTCTATTACTACTCATAGAATTTTCGAAATATTTAAAAGTATTTAAGAGTATGTTCCGGCATCCTTTAACAATTTTTTTAGAAAATTATTTGATCTTTATTACAAAAAAATTACAAACTAAAATTCAAATTTTAGAAAAATCCAGAGACAAAATAATTGTAATATTTAGAAGCAATGATCTAGAAAACATGTATTTTAGGACTTAGAAAAAAAATTTGATTCTAATTACAAAACATGGAGAAATCGTATGCAATAACTAAAGGGATCTTCAACAAAAATTGTGTTTCTATATGTAAAAATAAAACATTTAACACAGTAATTAAACCTACAAGATTTTATGTATCGGAATGTTTAAACGTAAATAGTAAACAGAAAAGTTTACCATTTAAATTTTTTTAAAGAATTCCCAAAGTATACAAAAAACCGGAAAATACTTTTCGATTGGTTAAGAAAGGTTAATGTGTCGTCTTCAAAAATGGATAAAATGTAGATTAATTAAAATGGATTAAATGTAGAGAAAAAATTTTAATTCTTTAGAAATAAAAAAACTGAATTAACTTGGTTTATCAGAAGTAAACAAAAGACTGGAAAGAAGATCTCTGATGAGGACATTCAATATAAGGAAATTTTTAGAAAAAATTAAAAAATTCCCATGTTTTCAAGTCAAAATAAAACATCCATGAATTAAAATCCTAGTGGTCGAAAAAATAAAGAAACGTGCAGTGAAATGATGAAGAAATACTGAAAAAAGAGAACATAATGGAATAACGTAAAATAAAAATTGTAACACGGTCCATAGAGGCCAAATGGAGGAAAAAATTATTTTCAGTAGGTTGTAAACTGGTTCATTTTATTGCATGTTATCTGTTCCGATGTTAGGTAGATTTCATAAGAAAGCTACCTATTGTAATGGGTACCATGATTCGACTTCCGGAAAATTTCGACATATCTTCATGTTTCACATTCCCCAGACCTCAAAACCACCGACAGCTCAAACAGTTTATATATATATATTTTTTTATATATTTTTTTTTTTCACTTTCTTGTGGACACGATAACTGCCGTAATTTTGCGCCAATCACTTTAAAGTTGATACATAAAATATAACGACCCAAAATCTCGGTTGAGTTCGTTAATGGGCCAAATCGGACCACGGGGGTGGAAACGGGAGGGCTTTTTCGAAAAAAAATATCGCTATAACGTTCTTATTAAGTAAAATATCGAATTCTTTTAAAGTTGGTACTATTCTTTGGATAAGAGCGGGAAACTTATATAAGTAAAGTTTTTTGGTATCACCAACCATTGGCCCAGGGGGTGGAAAAAATGGGTTTCGAATACAAAAAAAATCATACCTCTCTTAATAGGCACAGTATCGAATCGGTTTAAATTGATCGTTAGTCCTCTAAACATTACCTAAAAATTTTGTCAGAAATAATTTTTGATATGACCAACCTTTACGGCAAGGGATGATCAAAACATTGCTGGAATTGAAAGAAGATGGGGCTTGTCGTATGTTAAACTTTTTTCACAAGCAACCGTTGTCGTATTGAGTGAATTTTAAGTTTTTCTTAACTAAGGTGGAAATCTAGTTATCTCCTTCTTGGCACTAGTAAAATCTACCTCCGCCTTCCGGCGTGCCGAAAGGGATTTTTCCTAATGATTCATCAACCACTTCGAAATAACAGTGGAGAATTGAGGATGATCTCATTCTTTTTTTTCTCATTTGAATTCTAATAAGAAAAAGTAACCTTTGACAACTTTTAAATTTAATTGCAATTTACATCAGCTTGAAATACGTAAAATAAATTCTAAAGATTTATCCTATTAACTACTTAATTACTAATCTTTTCTCATAGTTCTTGTCCATTTTGGTAAATTTGTGAACCAACGATTCTTCTAATATGGAATGGAATGCAAAGTTGGCAGGAGTCTATTACTCCCTACTTTATCGCAGAACCTGGACAGAGTCCCTTGCTGCTGGATCTTTCTAATCGGGCTTGTTTTTAAAAGGGTTATTTTTTTTAATCTCGGATCTAATTTTTCAAGTTTTGTCTATTATTATTTTAGTGAATTTAAGACGGATTTAATTGCATTCCAATCCGTTGTTAAACCAGCGTTATCGAACCCATTTCATGGGCCGACCGCGGAAGGCTAGGCTTATAAAGCCTGTCCTCCCGACGTAATTCCCCTTCAGACCGTCCACTGAAGTCCTTTCGGTGCTAACTCTTTAATAGGCTAGCAGGAATACGCCACAACGGGGCACTAGCTATAAGGAGGGAGCAATGTGTCCCCTTTTCCGGAGGAGTCGCAATTGCTGGGTTATTTTATCTTACTGTAAGTTTAACTTACAGATGGTGATACCTATTCGCGATCGCGGTTTTGGGGCGGCGATTTTCTGGAAAGAAGTAAACAGTAATTATTCTTTCCACGTAATTTATTAACCTTCAGACACGCGTGTGTCTGAGAAGGGGTTGGGGGGACCGCGTGGCTGCAGTGAAGAAACCATTTGTTTTTGTGGTGGCTGTTGGCATCTGCAACAAAAGAAGCAGAACACCTACACGAAAAAAAAAAAAAAAAAAAAAAAAAAAATTTAATTTTTACTTTCCTTTCGACTGGCAGGATGAGACGGCACGACGCGTCGTTCCACATCCACGTTTCTCCCGTTTCTGAAACTAGAGAAACAGAACAAAACACACGCGAGAAAAAGAAAGAAAAAAAAAAAAAAAAAAAAAAAAAAAAAAAAAAAAACCGCGTTTTTTCCCCTTCTTTCTCCTTTCTTTCCTTTTTAGACCGCGTTTTTGTTTTGTGCGCGACTTACCGTATTTGAAGTCTTCAAACTATATAACTCGCGAAAAAAACTATTCACTCGCGACCCCGGAAACGCGTCTGACGCACTATTCCGTTTATGGCTCATGCGATATGGAGGCCCCTAAGCCTGGTTTGTCGATTCTTCTAATAACGAGTATTTTGTAAAAATTGTTAATTCAATCAGAAATGAGTATTTTGAAAAATTAAAAAAAGAAAACACTGTTATATCTGTTTTGATTAGCTGAATGAAACTTAAAATATATATTATAATAAAATTAACTATCTTAGTAGGATCAGAGATAAATAAGTGGTATTTGTATTAGAAACTCGCTAACGAACCGTTTTCTTACCTACGTTTATATGAACCTTTTTTCCTTATTTTTGGCTATAGAATCATTGCTGTTGAAATTGGTGTGGAATTTGGAATCATTCTATATATAAGTGGGGTTATGTTTGCAAACTTTTGAGAAAATTCGCTCCGAAAAACTATCCCCCAGAAATACTGATCCCTCCTGGAAATATTGACCCCAAAATTTTATCAAAAAATTGCCCCATACACACAAGTCTCTGTGCAAGATTTGATCTAATCTGTTTATCCAGTCAAAAAATATTAATCTTCAAATACGCCAACTCACGTACGTACGTTATTCCCATATTTTTTTTTTTCTTTTTAGGGGTCCCTGGTCATGAAACGTCGAGAAATGCAAAAACACATGCACCATTTTTTGTCTGATTTCCTTCTTTGAGCACATATCTAAAGATATGATGACAGGAAAGTAAAAAAGACATTACAAAAAATCCAAAAAGTAAGATTTGCTAAAAAAGAAACTAGAGTTTACAAAAATTATATGAAAGAAATTAAAATCGTTAAAATTTATATCTTTATATAAATTTATGTTTATCATAAATATAAATAAATTTATCTTTATATAAATTTATATATTTATATATTTTATATAATTTATTTATATAAAATCGTTAGAAATTATATCGTTTTATGAAGATATAATTTAAAAAAACTTGTAAGAAAAAAGTTACAAGCAACTTTATTGAAGAGTAATTGAGTTAATGTGTATTATAAAAAATATCATTTCTTAAAGATTACATAAAATAAAAAAATTACATTATGTTTAATAGATTAAACCTTAATGACAATCAATAATGAAAAGGTATCTTAAAAAACAATATTTGTATTCTTAAATCTGTAATCTGTACTTGCTATGTTAATCTTCGTTTACGAGCTGTAAGATAACGTGATCGTTTTAAACGAAGAATCTGTAGAGAATTTCTTCTTTTTTTTTCGCTCTAACCAGTTCACTTTCAGAAGTGTGAATTTTATAATTCGTTTAACACAGGCCTAATGTTATCTAGGTTATATTTTATCCTGTACGAATTGCAAAAAAAAATCAGTTAATAAATCCAATAAAAAAAATCAATAAAAACACATCTTCTGTTCTTTATTTGAATAGTATTTAAATATATATAATTTGTTAAATTATTAACTTAAATACATATTCGTTTTGATTTGTATAAATTGTTTCCTTCCATTTTGACAGTGGAAAATTGAATTTGAGGATTCATATTCGAGAATAAATAAATATTTTCGTAGATTAAATTCTACGTATTGACGTAGATTGAAAATTAAATATTATACGACGCATATAAGGACGATTTCTCATTCGGTTTCTTTTCTTAAGAAATTAAATGAATTTTCAAAAGGTTTATCTGATATTTATGTTAGAAATACATAGAATTTCTATTAAAGCATCTGCCTACTAATAAATTCAGTACCTTTTGACACTTAAATTCATCTTTTTCACTATACGTCTGTTTATTATTTTACCCTACATTCTTTCTTCCATTTTTTACATATATATATATATATTTTAATCTCGTACTGCTGTCTGTATTTATTTATTCATTTCTTGATTTATGTTTGTACACCGCTTTTTTTACGAGTTTTATTTATATTTATTTACGCTGCTGGGTGATATTTTACATTCTTATACTGAACGAATGGTGGTATGTTTTTTATACGCAGACACGTTATTTTTAAATAATTTTTCACATAGTATTTTACGGAAATAAAGAATTCTTTCATATTTATAATTTATTACAAGCGTTTACATAGATTGTAGTCTTAATCTCTTTAATTAATAAAGCTCAGATCTATCACTAATAAATAATCGTTTGATATTTTATATTGTGAACTTTGTATTCAAGACAAAATTATCCTTCGTGGAGATGAAAATATAAAAATTTTATTACTACTATTTTAACAAACATTTCAAAGTTAAAAATTTATCATAAATTTCTAGAAAGTTTGCTTCCATGTTATATTTTTCAAATTTATAAATTTCGTTAAAAAGTTTACTTGCTATAAAAAAGTGACATTAAAAAAATGTAACATCTTGTTTCTAAAAGAAATAAGAGTTTTTTTTAATAAAAAAATTACAGTAATTCATCGAGCAGTTGGTATGAAATTAAGGAATGTTAAGAAAATGATATTATTTTTTGGTTTGTACGTGGGAATGTGAGAATGGAATTTCTAGCGTATGGTTATGATTGACCGTAATTTGAACCCAGTGTCTCCGGATGAAAAGCAGTGATGCTACCACTTGATCGCGGAGATCGGCAAATATTTTCTATTAAAACAATGATTTTACTTATTTATTGATTATTTCAGGAAAAAATAAGTTTACTTAAAAATTTACCTAATTAAAAAGATAAGATTTTTTTTCTTTTTTAAATCAGGCCATTTTCAGAAAGTTTTAAGAAAAGTTATAATTTTTGTATTTATTAATATAGTAATGAAATCCATATTTTGCTCACATCTGCAAGATTCAATCTTGTCTAAGATATATAATACAATTAAAGATACTCAAGAGTTGTCGTAGGTGATTTTGTTTATAAAGCTTAGCTTAATGAGAATCTTTTGTATATGCCTCTTTGGTTGCTTACTGGATAAAAAAATACATTCACGTAAAAAAAAAAAAAATATTTCTTCTGTACTATTATACGATTGCAACTATACTTTTATTCTGAAACTGCCCTAGTCACATTGTATCCTTGCCAATAAATTTGAAAATTTACTTCATAAAAATGCTAAAAAAATTGACGATGAATATCATTTTATTTCTCAGTGACCTTTTTCTTAATTTACACGTTTTTAAATACTTCAGTTCTTCTTTGTAAAATTATAAAAACAAAATATAAATATAGATTTAAAAAGTAGTCAACATACATCCTGACCTCTATAGGGGAAGACAACCGATCAATACTTGATGGAATCTTTCAAGAATACTATCCTCATACCAACAAAACAAGTGTTGATCGCAATAACGACAATTTTGTCCTACAATTCATTCAATTTACTCAAAGTCCTCTTGATTTACTTAAAAATAAAAAAACTGGTTAACAAATTTAATATGCCTCTAATGAAAATATACCCTATTTCTCTTTGTTCTGGTCCGCTTTCGGGAGCGAGGTCAATATCTACAACCTCCCACACTGCAGCTCCATCACAGAGTATTCTAGACATCCGTTCTCATCCTAACAGTGAATATCTCAGGTAACCGGGGCTCGATGCCAAAAGGCCTATCTTGGCGAAGTAAGCAACCAGACGGACTCCTAGCCACCCGGGTTGCTATTTTATCTGTACATCTACAACAGCATCGGACCTTCTCAGCCATCCTCCGCAGGGTTAAGAATCTAAGAAAGCCATCAACTATGTTCCATTCCCTTTCGGTTTTCCAATTAACTTGTAGATTAAAGCCAGAATTAGTAGATCAAAGCCATCGAAAAATATAGTTGATATTTTTCGATGGCTTTTATACATTTTTTCCGACTTAATTTTTAACTAAAAATTATAATCAGTTTTGTCACGTATCATTATTATTGTAGTAAGTAGGAGTTACCAAGATAAAACATTTTAGATGTCGAACACAAATGTTAAACTTTCTTAACTTCATTTTGTTAGAAGTAAAATATAAATCTCTTTTTTTATTTTTTTATAATTAAATGTACTCGTGATTTATTTTACAGAAAAAGTAGTTTTTTTGCATAAAGAATAACCCAATTGATCACCTTAGACTTTTTTTTACATTAATCATTTTTACTTCCTCGTCTAGACAGCGGTATAGCTCTAGAAGGGAAAGTATCGTAATCGGTCTAATTTGAGTATATACTGTTTTCACCGGGTCTTGAAGTTTTGACATCTAAGGAAGCCAAAAAAACGAATTGAAATTTTTCAGATGTTAATGTTCGTATGTACGTGTGTTCGGTGTTGACTTCTAAATCACCGTATATTTCCAGAACTACTGAACCGATTCTGGCCAAACTTGGTCAGATTACTTCTATAAATAGGGCATTGATGCCATTGAAAGTTTCAACTTAAAAGGTCCAGGAGGTGAGACTGTAGAGCTAGGTCACCCTCAGTATCTCGAGATTTCGCCTATTTAAAATCATATTTTTCTTAGGCACATTTGTTAACAGTTAAAAAATAACAATATTTGCAAAATCGCACTCCCACCCCAAAAAAAAAATGCTGTTGTAGTCGCTTGCTATGTTTTAACGTCACAGGTGGGCGGTAGAATTAAATAAATGAATAATATTTAAAATGTAAAAATCTGATGTGGACACCACATGACTTCCTTGTACACCTAATAAATTACATACAAACCTTCTTTCTTTTTTTAAATGAAAAGTACATAACATTTTATTTCATTAATAACTTCTTATATTTTTTCATATTTTGTTTTTTTATTGTTATTATTGAATTGCTAATTATTGTAAAAATCTTTTTACAATTAGAGGTTAATAATTATTAAGTCAATATGTTTAAATTTTAAAAAAAGTTAAAAAGAAGGAGATGAAGTCTGATTTGAAACGATATGCCTTTCCCTTGGAAGATCCAAATATTTCATTAATTAAAATTTTAATTTAATTGGCTATAACTCTGTAACCAATGAAAATAAGTATCATTTATGATATATCGTTGAAAGGCTCTCAATGAGGGCTTATTACTGCAGTTAAGAAAAAGTCCAAAATCCAAATGTGTCTGGATTTTGGGCTTTTTCTGGACACTTTTGGTTCAGTCAAGTGCAATCAAAAAGGAAGACACAACTAGATGTTACAACAGTTCTAAATCCAAAATTACTCCTAAAAATTAATCCTAAATCCAAAATTAGTCACGCCGAAACTAGTCAAAATAGATTCAGGGATGGTCAAAATGAATATTTCCGTTGAAATCTGAAAATATAAATTTTTGGAGATCACATACTTCCTTTATTTCGTACAAGGAAATAAAACGTAACTCGGTCTGACTGGGTCACGAACTCGATCAACCTATCGACGACGGTACTAGCGGACCGTCGTCGCTAGTACCGCTACACCCGCACGAATTAAGTATGGTGTGCGCGCGCGCTTTAGTTATAATCATTGAATGAAATAAATGAAAAAAAATTGTATTTAATTAAAGTGATAAATATTTTAAATTAGGTTGTGTGTGCAGCAGAAACAACCTACAGTTGTAGGACTTTCCCAGAACGCGCTTTAGCCGCGTGACGGTGAAGTCCTACAACTGTGTTGTCAGTTTTTTATTTATTTAAAAGATATATTTTCAATTGTAATATTTATCTTAAAATGTTAGTAATTAATATTATTATTTTTTTTAATTATTGTACAACAAAATTTATTATAACTAATTTCATATAAAAAGATTCAGTAATAAAAACAAATTCCAGATAGCAATATAAATACTTGTAATTCTAATTACAGTTGTAAAAAAAAGATAAAAGATATTGATAACTACAGATAAATATGAGGTTGTAAGATTAAAAAAACTAGAACATAGAAAGTGGAAAAGTGAGCGAAAGAGAGAGAGGAAAAAAGAAAACAAAAAGGGAAGATGGGAATTTTCAGTAATAGTTAAAAGGAAAGGACAGCGTCTACCGAAGATAAACACAAAAATAAACAGAGCGTAAAATAAAACTGTGATGGGTATATGTGTTCATGCGCGTTCGTAAAACAAATTTAAGAAAAAAAAAGAAATAACTTCCAAGACGTTATTAAATTGAAAATTAAAATTTCTGTTCAACGAATAAGATAGTGTATTATGAACACTGCAGGAATAATAATAATAAAAGTACATCTTAAAAGAAAAATAAAAATGAATTTATTCTATCAGATCATGAAAAAATTTCTTACACTGTAAAAGCTATATTCTTTTAATTTTATTTTTAATTTGCGCTCATAAATGGCTTAGCTCGTTCATTATTTCTTATATATCGTTCAATATACCCAGTTTACGACCAGTTCAATTCAAGATTTAATTTTTAACAACTTCTTTTATATATATAGCCTTTATTTATTTTTTACATTATTAAAGATGAGAAAACGTAAAAAAAATTTTAAAAGAAGTGCCTGATTTGAAATGAAAAAAGCCGGCAATGAATTCCATACCTTTCCCAGCTACTCGGGTAAAGTAATGCAATTAATGTTACATTTAAATCATTTTGAGCTCTATTGTACCTTTATGGAAAAATAATTTCGTTTTGAGCATTAAATATTTGAAATTGCGAAAAAAAGGATTTTTATTTCAGGGGTTCCCAAACATAAAGGGAAGTATTTGGGTAAAATTAAATTTTAAGGAAATAATACTTAAAGATGATAATAAATTTAAAAAAGAACTTTTTAAAAATGTTTAAAAAATACAAAGATACAGCAGCTATAATTCTAATTAAACAAAGTTTTAATTTTCTTGGAAGGGGGTGATAATTTTTGGCTATTTTTAATTTTTTTTCAGGAAGTATTAAAGATAAAGTCTATCAAAAAAGTAAGATTTTTGGATTTCAAATGCAATCGGTAACTTGCAAGATAGATTTAAATTTAAAATATTTTTTTTTTTAATTTTAAAAATTGCAAAAATACTTTTTATTACCACAGATCGTTGCAATGGGATGACCAAAAAATTTTATAATAGTTAGGAGGCCTATTGATATAGAAATATAAATACATAAAACTCCCAATAACTTCTTTTTTAAAGCAGGATATAGCTAGAAAAGAAAAACATATAAAGTATTTTTTGGAGGAGGGGATGAATATTAAAAACACATTTTTGGTAATTTGTGATCTGGATTAAAAAAAAACCTTCAACTTTTGTAAGTAAAATATTTTGCTTAAGTGCTCCAATAAAGATTTGAAATTTTATGTCGGCTAAAACACCACCACTAATTTTCACCGGATTCCAATTTTTGCAAAAATTTAATATTTTCTTTCCTCCTGAAGGTAGTGCCTGTTTACCAAGTTTGAAGAAAATCGTTCGGTGGAATCCGGAGGTATAAACACACTTATAATCCTACGTATAAACGTCCGTCTGACAGAAATAGATTTTTTGGACTTGGGAGCATTGAATAAACTCTCTTTTATCTCGCAATTACTTTTGTAATAACTTACATAATCAGTAATACATTTTTTTTCTCAATACTGAAATGAATATACATTTTTTTTTTTAATTAAATAGAAAATAATCATTTCTGACTGAAAAGCTATTACTTGAAAAAAATTGTCAGTAATTAAAAATTTGTTTGTCCAAAACGCCTAGTTTTCACGAGTATAGTTCAAAGCAAAATTAGTTATTAGGAATAATAGGATAGATTTTAAGAATTATTTTACTCTTTTCTCACATATTTAAATTCGTAAAGGATTACGAGGCTACCGGAGTTGCTGAAATAGGCGGACTACAGGAGATCGGAGGATTTAAAAAAACAACGGATAATTCAAGAAAAAAATGTATGAGGGATATCTCTAAAGTAAAGACCGCTGAGAAATTTCTCTCCTTTAGGTTGACGAACCTGTGTCGTTCATAGCCACGCTAGTAATCCGTGCACACTGCAATGTTCTCTGTAAGTTGTCGCGTTGTAGTATCTTTGATTACGTGTGAGTTATTACGTTATAAAATGAATAGGAAAATAGTTGTTGTCGCCGACTGTTAAATACGAGAAGTCATATATTTTTTAAACCATTAAAAACTTAAGGCGGCTAAAATTTAGAGGCAGTTGGTTGCTGTGTACAGTGATAATGTAATAAATGCAAGAAACGTACGAAAATGGTGTGAAAGGTTTAGAAATAATAAAATTAATGTGCACGATGAAGAACGTTCGGGGAGGCCCTCGATAATCACCGAAGTCCTGTTGAAACGTGTCAATGATGAAATCAGAAAAGATCGTCCGTAAACGATTTCCGACCTGGCCCTTCTTTTTCCTGATGTTTCAAGAGCTGTTATCGGTTGCATTGTTCATGACCATTTAGGTTTCAGAAAGGTTTGTGCACGTTGGGTGCCGCACGTCTTAACGCAACGTCACAAATCCGAGCGGAATCTGCTTTGGATTTTTGATGCGGTACACAGAAAAAGGTGATGAGTTCCATAATTCGATTGTTACCGGTGGTGAAACCTGGATTTCGTATTACACGCCAGATAGAAAACGGCATTCAAGTGAATGGCGTCATCCTCAACCACCAATCAGACCAACAAACGTCAAGCCATAGCCATTTGGACGGAAACTGATGGCCACAGTCTTTTGGGATCGGTTTGGCATACTGCTGAATGATTCATGCCACGTGGAACGATTATAAATGAAGAAGCTTACTGCGTAACTCTGCATAAATAACGGTGCGCCATTCAAAATCGGCAACGTGGGCGGTTGACCGGCGGCGTCGTCTTGCTATACGATAATGAACGTCCACATGTTGTGGGTCCGACACGTGATTTACTGAGAGCATTTGGATGAGAAATTTGCGATCACCTACCATATAGTCCGGACTTAGTACATTCTGATTACCAGTTGTTTGGGAAATTGAAAGAATTATTGAGTGGTAAGGAATTCGTGGGTGACGATGAACTTAAAAATGCTGTTAATCAGTGCTAAATGGACTGGCGGCAGAAGAATACGACGAGGGGGTATATTGAAGGTGGTGTATCGCTACGATAAATGTCTTAATTCATGTGGCGATTATATACAGAAGTAGTATAAGGTATGTAGAGAAATAAAAAATATTTATAAAGTTTTCAGAATAAAGGTTTTTACAATGAAACGGTCTTTACTTTAGAGATAACCTTTCGTAAATCTATTTATTGTCAACTGCGATTTTATTAAGAAAATATATCATTAAAAATTTATAGATTTTTAGATATGCTGCTAGAGAATCTTTCAAAAAAATCTGTTTTTGTGTACATTTCTTTTAACGAAAAAATATAGTTTAAGTAAAAACGTTTTTAGAATTATTTTAAATTTTACAATACGCTATTTGTCCTTTTCAGTAGCCCATTTAAGGTACATGTTAAAACTGTCAGAATTAGATAACACAGCTATGATTTATGTTATAAAAGTTTTATAATCATTTTTATTAAGTTTTATCACCTATAATATCAGCAACGAGATCATTATCTGTAAATGTAATGTATTTCACATGTTTTCTTGCTACTAGAACAGTAATTTTTTTATACTGAACGCTGATATATCTGGATGTTATATATCTGATAAAACTTTTGATAAGATTACTAAAGCTACCTCACCTACGCGCAGGTCTATTACTTAGTTTTATCATCTTGATTTAACATGGACCGTAATAGTCTTAATTTTAATTTACGGGAGTATTAGTTCCATGTTTTAATAATAGTATTTTAAGTTACCCTAATGGAGAATAAAAAAAAATGTGAAGATGGCGCACACGTTATTGAGCGGTCGTGTTCTGATGTTACGTGGGCCGGTGCGTCATATACTAATTTGCCGGATTAGTGATCGTAACGGAGTAATGAACTGCCAGACCACAGAGGTTACACTGTTATGGAAATGAATTTCATTCCATCATTATGAATTGAAATTGCGTATTTAAAAAAAAAAAAAAAAAAAAAAAAATGGCTCGCTAATAAAACAAGACTAACAGTATAGAATAGAAAAAAACATAATATGGGATGAGAAAAGCTCAACACTTATACCGAATGGATGGAGGAAGATAAATTTTTTTATTTACATTTAGCATCTGTAGATATTTTATGAAATTATTTGGGAAGGTAAATCTTCTTTTTTTTAATTAAAAATATTTATATGAGCTTACCTTTTATTTTATTTGGGTTTATGATTGGGATTACCTTATGCTCAATTTATTGCAAAAGCTATCTTAAATAAATAATAATTATTCTGCGTTTTAATTAATGACACTACTTAACGTTAAAGTACCGTTTTAAGTCCCATTGTGCTCATATATAATGTCAACGGTAAACGTGTAGCAATTCTTGATATCGATTTTCCAACTATTTATGATTTACGTTAGTGTTTTAATGGCAAACTAACATAATTACGCTCTTCTAAATTTTAAACTTAATAAATCTATATATAAACGTATTTTTAAATGTAATATTTATAGGTAACTTAAATGGAAGACAAATTCATTCCCAAAAATGTATAAGCAAGAAGAATAACATGGATTTCAAACCAGGGTTAATAAGAAGAGTTGATAAAATCTATAATATAAGATATATTTTTAATAAATTATTTAATTTTGTAGTTATAGTTTTTACTTTCCTAACATCATAGCTTCTTTCTTAGCGTCAAACCTTTCTTCTTGCAGCTATGCTGCAAGAAGAAAGTATGGTGGTAATCAGTTAATAAATTGGGTATGGGTTTTTTGCATTTCTCGACGTTTTATGTTCCAGTAGCCCCAAAAAACAAAAAAATTGGGGTAATGTTCATACGTAAACGTTAATGTTTGGGGTAATGTTCATACGTGTCCGTGTTTGAAGCTTAATAACGTTTGACTGGATAAAATAGATTTTGATGAAAATCTGGTATCGAGACACGTGTATATGGCAATTGTTGATAAAGTTTATCTCCAGGGGTTGCGGTAGATAGTTTTTCAGGATAAGTGTCTCAAAATTTTGCAAACGTAACCCGATTTTATAAAAATAACATAAATAATAAATGGGTGCGTGCTTATCTTACCATTTTTATTAAATTTTGCCCAAAAATTCCCCCTTCCTCAAAAATCGAAAATCTTCTTATTTATTGCATTTTTTAGTTCCTTCCTCCACTTAACACAGTAAACGTAGAAAAATCAAAAGTGTTCTTGGATGGTGATTTTGGAGGTAGAGAGCAGAAAAATACCGATTTTTTTTTTAATCTTTAAAATATTTTTGGGTTATTTAAACATATGATGATAATTTTACAATAAAACTTTATCATAAATTACCTCACTTTACAAAAAAGAGATAACATTTTTCATGTATAATTATTTTTTCTTAGATAACATTTTTCATGTATAATTATTTTTCCACTATATAAGAATAAATAACCAATGCCAGGAAAGTATTACAACTTTGTTAGCTTTTGTTTAAAGTAGTAAGGTAAACTTTTTTTAATTAAAAGCTTAAGTTTAATATTGTGAGTTATTGGATTATAATAATAATGTTATCCGTTTTAAATGATAAGTTATGTACATTATAAATAAGCAGATATTTTTGGAATAAACTTGTTTATTTTCAATTCGTTAAAGATGCCTATCGAGGCCTTTTTTCCATTTTTGGTGGAAAAAGGGGCCTCGTTATTGAAATTAATTTCACGTTTACTACTTGTAACAAACATATCTTATGCAAATTTAAATACACTCGTTATTTAATGCTTCCTCACTTAATTTAATAAAACAAAAAAAAATCTGAAGATTCTTATTGCTATGAAAAAAAAATAAAAACATTATGTATTTTGTAATGATGTTTTATAAAAAAAAAAGAAGCTTACTTCAGATTGTTTCATTTAATTTTGATCTTACTTTATAGTCTTTATTTTTACTTTTTTATTAGATAACCTTATTCTTAATTAATTATTTACAAGTAAAAAAATATTTATAATTATGTTAATCTGAGGTTCAATCTAGGCTACTCCTGGATGTATTTTTTGTAAAGTGTTTATGGTAACTGTACATTAAAGTAGAATATTAATCTATAATACTAATATACTTTAAGATATTCCCTAAAAAATAAAACCATTTTAGGTATCTTAATGCTAAGTACAGTCAATACAATAATAAGTGTAGTCTTTCTTTTAAATTAACAGGTTTTTATATCATGTGGTGTCCTGGAATGAAGGAGATTCTAAGATGGGTTATACAGTACGATGTCTGAAAAAATGGTTCTTGATATTTAAAACTATTAGTTGATTTTATAAAATATAAATATTTAATTAGTGCAATATGTGAAACTGCAGAATATTGTTTTACTGTACGACATGTTAATCCAATAAAAAATTCGTTAGACGATTGTTAAATTCACATTGAATCAATCTACAACATATAAATATTGTAATGGTACATATATAAAACTCTTTAATTTTATCAAAACACAATAATCCAATCACTGCATCTTGTTAGTTATTTTTAACCGATAATCACTCGTTCAATCATTATTTTTTAGTTCTGCTCACATGTGACTTTAGCAGTTTTTTTTTGTTTTTTTTTTTTTTGAACTATTTAAATAATATATAATATGTGACTGGCAATTTTACAGTACAAATTTCAAAAATATCTTTACTTCATATGAGAACTTAATCCTTTTACAATTAGGGATTGTAGCGTAGCGTAGTAGGCTATTGTAATCTGTTATAATTTATATTATAACAGGGTGTATAATTTTATACACCCTTATAAATACAGTACTATAAAAGAATAGTAAATTATAACATACAAATTTTTATATTATTAATAATCTCAGTCATGGGATCTCCAGAGCCAATGAAGTCTTAATCCTACAAAAGATGAATATCCTCTACAATAATTATTGAAGTGATTGTTATAAAGATGAATCATGATAAAATTTTTACATAAAAATGGGGTGAATTATTTTGTTACGAATTGTTGATTAATAATTGGAAATTTTTTTTACTTTTTTCTTTATTAAAATAATTTATTCTTCTTTAAAGATTTACGAATAAGTAATCCAGTTTGTTGTCCATTTTTTGGCAGTTTTTTCAACTTATTTATTTTTTTAATGATATTTCTCCTTTCAAAAAAATAAAGAGAAAGAGAAGAAAAATATTCCAAAATAATTCAAGTATTTTAAATGTTATACCTTCTTTAAATAGATTTTACTTTTAGAATCTATTTTACCTACTTTGATGAAAGTTTATAAGTGAAAATTCTCTCCTTCTCTCTTCGACCTCTTTTTAATTTGTCTCTTCCTCCTGATATAATATCATCACATACTCTCTTCAACTGTTACGTATAAGTTCTGAAACTTAACTTATTGCTCCATTGCTAGCAGAGATACTATAACTTATATAATTACTAACGTCAATTCAAAAGATGTCTCGCCGGTTAGTGTTTATACAATATTGTATTTAACTTCTATTTATATATTATGTCTTTCCTTATAATAATAGATCAGTAAATATCTTCTTAAATTTAAAATTCCCTAGAAAAATATTAAAAATTTATTTATTCCCTTTGCTTACGAACTGGAATAATCAATTATTCTGAATATGGTAAGATATATTTTTGTATTAGGCCTAATCATTTTATCTTTAATCATTAGTTTAATAATATGCTGAAAATAAAATATATTTTACGTAACGCATATTTCTCAGTATTACACAGATATTGTAAAGTACGATGAAATGAATAAATTCAAGATAAGAAGCGGAACAAGAGATGCGATTGAACTATTGGTCAGAAGTATACAGAAAAAAAGCATTCTACCGTATGGCGTAAACTAATATTAATTACCTACAGAGTAGCTTGACAAGATAGAAGATTAATTCAAGAATTTTACTTGAATCGGAAAACAATTTTAAAAATAAAAGACATTCACAAGTCATTGGTTTGACCTAGGAAGAGGAGTAAGACCAAGGATATTGCATATCACCAACCCCTCGTTTATGTATAGGTAAAATAATATGCTGTAAAAGAAGATGAAAGAATAAACGTAGGAAAAAGTTGAGAATAAATTGTATCAAATTCGCAGATATGTGGTTTTTTTTTAATTTTACTTTTTTTTATTCGATGGCAGATTTCAAAATCTGAAGACATAACACAGAATATGGAATGAAAATGAATGTTAAAGAAACTAAAAGTAATGAATTTAAGTGGTGATAGATCAACAGATGTGTATAAAAAGAATAAAACTTGAACAAGTATACAGTACAGATGATATTAGTTACTATATTAACAGAAGATTGCAAAAATGAATACAAAATATAAACAGGAATTGTAATAACTAAGGAAGAATTTATCAAAAACAAATAGTCATTACCCAATAATATGGAATTAGATTTAATTAAAACGTCCTATAAAGTGTTGCATTTGGGATGTGCTTCTGTTTTGGTGTGATATTAAAAAAAAAAAAAGAAGAAAGATTGAAGGCATTTGAAATGTGGGCATGGAGAAAATCGGAGAAGATTAAACGGACAAAGTGAAAAGTGAAGACGTTATGAGGAGATTTAATAATCATACCAGCTAAATTATAATTCAGAATAAACCAGTTATCAGTGAAAAGTTATCAGTACGACTTTCCCGAACGAACATTCTTATTATTAATACTGCTTAATTATATTTCCCAAGCGATAAAGATATTTGAATAGGACTTTCACTATAATTAATAATTGTCAGTTCTTTATAAGCTTAATTATGGTGTATTATATAATCGTTAATATATTATTATAGCTATAATGGTTTTATATATATATATATATATAAAATTATATTATAAAAAAATTATCATTAAAAAAGTATTATGATTAAAAATCTCTTTAAGAGATATTTTATGTTTTAAAGTTCGCTTAGATCATGTATCATTATTTGTTGCCGATCAAATCAGTACTCGCATAGTATGTTTATCATAATTCATAGTCTTATATGACGGTGTTTCGTTTTCAGTCTGTTACTATTTAAAATGTTTTTAAAAACATTTTCAAATCTGCAGGTGGCGCAAATGATTTTGTTATAGTTTTAATAAATCACTACTGGGGTAATATAATCACATAAGCTAATATAATTTATTTATCTCGTGTTTTGGCGGTTTTATGACATTTTTTAATTTTTTTTTTTAATTATTAAAACGGTAGTTTTTCCTCCATTTTGGGGTCTTAGATTTGATTTACAAAATTGATATTTTTATGTTTTATACAATTTAGTAAACGTTTTATGTTATTGCGTAATGATTTTTACAAAATTTTAATTTTAGCGGCCGTTTTGAGGTGAACCCGATGGCCGATCGTGGTCATTCGTGTTATTTTATTAGTCCTCTAACGATGCTTAATCCGAATCCAAAATCAAAATCCAGATAAAAAGTGTTCTCATACATATGTACATATTAAATTCAAAAACGAACTGTTCGTTCTTTAAAAAGACTAATTGGCTGGAATGTATACGACATGAAAAGGATTGATTAAACATTGCTGGAAGAATCAGTAGAAGGTGTTAAAAAAAGAAAAATCGGATAATAATGAAAGTTATGAATGGTCTTAAAGGAAATAGGAATTATGAGCATCTTCGAAGTTTATCAGGGAATATAAAGGAAATGAAGACAAACGTGACAGAAGAATCCTGATTCAGTGCTGATAGTCAAATTTATACTTTAAATAAATAATTTACGCCAACTTTTAAAAAAAATTATGATTTTTCCCTCTGGAAGTGCAAATTCTATATTGTGTGCAGGAAAATATTTTTATTTATATGTACTTGGCTAAAGCTTAATTACTGTTAAAAGAAAAAATTATTTTACAATATATATATGAAGACTAGATGCTTTATTAAATTAAATACTCATGCATTCTAAAATAAATAATCATTTAATTAAAATTAAACTATTTATATCACATTCATTGGATTTCTTTCTTATAATTTTGCACGAGGTCCTGTTCTTTAATCTCAAAATATTGTCTCTATTCTAAATTATTTACATTACTTATCATATTATAAATCCTTCTGCTCCATAATCATAGTCCTAACCATTTTTACTAGATCATTCTGCTACTGGTGTAAAGCACTGTGTCTTTCTTAGTGTAATATTTAATGCTTAATCTTAAGTTAATTGTTATAAACTTTTATCGTTTGTGTAATTGTGATTGAAATTGTAGGACTGTTAATACGATATGTGATGTTAAACGTCGATGATCTCTTTAATAATTTTTTATTATGAATAATATTTTGAATTCATATTTTTTTTATTTACCGAACGAATACTTATATTTACATACATATTTGGTATTGTACATATAAAATAAATAAACGAAAAATGCAAACAGTAGGTGTACGGTATGGTACTAATGTGTGTGTTTGTGTGTGTATATATACGCATGTGCATTTACGTTATTACTCTTTGGGCGATTTATAGCGTTCTCCTAAACGATACCTTTAGTGCCTACCCTTCCTACTGCAAAGTTAAAACTAATAAATTTTAAAAACACTGCCTGTGTATTTTTTTTTTTTAATTTTATTATACCAGATACAAGTTTAATAATTAATTTAGTTTTTCTGTTTTAATTTTATTTATCATTTCGCCGTTTTGATCCCATTTTCAATCATAAATATTTAAAAGAAAAAAGTATTTTTTTCATTTATAATAGTAGTCATAAGAGAGCTGAGTAAGCAGAGCTTTAAGTCATTTTTAATTCTATCTTCCAGCATTTAGTGTATTATGTGTTTGTAACGTAATAACAGTCATCCACTTTTTCCAGTTTTTATTAAATTTTGGAATAATATACCTTACCTTTAGGAAAAACAATATGTACCGATTTTTAATTAAATTTTCAGTTTCAAAACAGTGGTTGCTATCGAGTTTTTTAGTGTTAGATGGGATTAAGAGGCGTGGTGTAGAGGAAGTTTCCACTACCAAGCACTTGGTATTCTTTCCGCACCGACGTCACCAACCGTTTCCAGATTGAGAGATGATGGATAGCCAGCCATCTTCGAAAGATTTTATATGTCGTACTATCAACATTTGCTCTCCCCTCCATCCTTGTCAACAGCAATCATTTCCAGTCCGAAGAAGAGGAGTTCCTATCTACAAGTCATCAATATATATGGTCTCCTTTTCACTGCTGACGTCACACACCATTTCCATCTGACTCTACGCGTTAGATGCTCAAATTATTTTCGTTTCAGTTCATCGTAATTTTTATGCTTTTTACAAGATCGTTCTGTTAGTTGAGGAAAGACAAATTATTTTCGTTTCAGTTCATCGTAATTTTTATGCTTTTTACGAGATAGTTCTGTTAGTTGAGAAAAGCGTCATGCCTTTCTCAGTATAATATTTAATGCTAAATCTTAATTTGATTGTCAATAAACCTTTTTTTATTGTTGTACTTGCGAAAGCCTTATTTATAGAAGAAAAAAGAATTAAGTTAAAAAAAAAAACTATGGAGTAATAATGGAAGTAGAAAAACGGCTCCCGCTATTAATAATAAAATTAAAAGAATTAGAGCCAAAAAACCAACAAAAAAAAACGAATATTCATTTTTAGATGGGGGGATTAGTTTTAAGGAAACTTTTTCTAAAAATATTCATTTAAAGGTTAAGTTTAACAAATTTGGTTAAGTAAAGATTTTTCTAAATTTAACACTTCCTTCAATAGAAGCTAAAAAAAAAAAAAATTTTTAAAAAGCTTTTCTATCTGCATTTTAGGTCTCGGTTTCTATAAGTTTAAAAATTGTAGACATTTTTTAATAGCTCTATAAATGAAGTATAAACTTTCAAATATGTTTTGAAGAATATTTATACTGAAGGTAGATAAAGCAATTCAACCAAAACCACGTATTTTAATTTTACGAGTTTTTTTTTTTTGTATATCTGCATTGTCGGTAATAAATTTGATTTAATAAAGTTTTCTGTACAATGACTGAATACAATCGAAATTATGTTTTTAGCGATATCTCCGACCTACTTATGAATTTTGAAAATAATTATTATGATCAATGTCCCATATATAGAAATATTTGAACGGTTCAAACAATCCTGAGATAAAAACCCATAAACAGTGCGACAAACATACGTACGTACGAACATAATACATGCATACGTATACATACGTATATTTTTTTGGTTTAGATGAACTACGATTTAGGATCCCTTCATTGTATAGATTTAAAAAAAAAAGCCCATACCCCATTTTTGACCCGATCATCATACTTTCACCTTATATATTGCTATATTCGCCGGGAAAGTAATATATATATATATATTAAATTAAATCATTTAATTAAAATATTAATTTTAAATATATTTTTAATTAATTCAACTTGTTAAATTTGCCAAGTAGTTCTTAAATAGGCATAAATGAGGCCAATAAACATAAGCATAGAGGCCTAGCTGTCATTAAAACACATTTACTTTTTAGAGTTCTTATGCATTCTAGGGAGGGAGAGCCAAAGGGCGAAAATATGCTAAGTTTTTAAAAATTTAAATATTCATATTTTGTTATAATAAAAGGCGCACTGATATAAATTTGAAATTTTATTATACTTTTAACAGATTCCAAAAAAATATAGTTTTTATATAATCCGATTATACATATTTCTTTAATTTAACACCAAACGCAAAATATTATATAACTGTGTTTGCTGTTTATTTTTACTGTATAATATTAATATCAATTAACACAGGGGTAACTATGCTAATAATATATTTGAATTTTCAGGAAATATTTTTTTTATTTATGTTCCAAACCTTACTTTCATCGAAAGATGATCGATTTCGATGATTTTTTTTTTGATTTTTTAGAAAAAATTCCTTATAAGTATCTTCTAGGTAACCTAATTATAATTAATTTTTTTTTAAATAAAAACTTTCATAATATAGTTGAAAATTTGAAGATTATCAACGTCTTTCTTCGTTATTTTTATTTCTTTGTTTTCGTTTAGTAATAAATTGCTATGATATGTTGATAAATCTAAAATTTTAGAAAAGTTTAGATTTGTTTTATTTTTTAATTACCATAAAGAAGAATATCTATCATTTTATAAAATAATTATCGGTTTTTGCACGATTGAAAATAATCATCTGAGAAAATTTTTATTTTTTGAAATAGTATCGTACGAGTGGTGATGATGGCATGAAACTTCTCACTTATTTTAAAATACAAAATTGTAGCTCATACAAATTCATTTCTCCTCATCAGTGTACTGCCTTCAGGCTTTTTTTCTCAGTAATTTAACTTTCCTTTCTTTATCCAATTCTTTCCATTTTTATTCATCAAGTAACAAGTATTTTGTTCCTTTATTATTTCATCTTTCTTTTTAATCTTCTTCGTGCATTTTTAATTATTCATCATCGTAATCATTATAATTATTTTTTGTCGACTTTTTTTACATAATTAATACAGGTTTTGTTTTCTTTTTTAAATTTATATAACATAAATATTTTTGTAATGTATTTTTGAAATTATTATTTTCTAATTTTAATCAGTACTTTTGATCATATTTTAGTCAAAACGGAAATTTTGTTCTCTTTTTTTCTGCGTGGTATCGGTTTCTAGTTATACGTAAAATTTCACGAATAATTTTTAATACATTTGTTTTTTCTAAACATATATAATTGAAAGAATTCAGTAGATACTTAGAGATTAGTATATAAAATAAATATATAAAAATAATAATAAATAAACAATATTTATAAAACAGTAAAAATATTTCTTACAGTGTTTATAAAATAAAAATAAAATGTTTACGTAAAATACAGAAATTATTTTGTTGTATATTTTTCTGTAAAAAGATTCGGGCAATTTGAATCAAACGTTTTTATGCTTTAGACCCATTTAAAAAGTTAATTTTACACTTTCGACTCGGAACTAAAATGATACTTCTTACTTTTTATCAATAGTTATTATATTTTTTACTTTTATTTTGTAAAAAACTGTAGTTATAGTGTGATCAGCGTAAGAACTATCCTACAGTGTTGCAAAAACGTCCCTTTACGTGTTAATAGCATAGTACAGTTAGACATGTAGATAAACATTGTTATGAATACAAAACAATACAAATAACTGTATTTTTTATGTATTTTTCTGTTTTTTGTATTTTTTTTATTTTTATTTTTTTTTTTAATTTATTTATTTTAATTTATTTATTTTTATTATTTTTTATTATTTTTATTTTCTGTATTTCTCTGTTGAACAGATTGACTCTTTATTTCCAGCCATAACCTGAGTCCTGCTCATGTCACTTCGCTTAGTGTGGTAAGGATGTGACAGTGAGTTAAGCCATGGCGGATACAAGTGCTTTCACTGTTGAAGAGCGTTTCTGTGTGGGTTCAGGAACGTCAGAACACAAAGAAGACAGTGACACACATTTTGAGGAACTTTGTTGTACGGTTTGGAAAACCGCCGCCATCAAAGTTATTCGCATGAGAGAAGAAAACCTTTACGATGAGAAGTGTTCTCAATGCACCGCGTAGTGGAAGGGCTACGACTTGCACCGAAACTTGTGTTGCTGTGGCGGAATCAGTTGAACGATCGCCGATGAAGTCAACCCGTAAGTGGTTTGCAGAATTAAACATTCCACGGTCGACTGTGAGAAACCATGTGCCGAAAGACTTGAATGTTTCATGTTTTCAGCCATCCTCAGGGAATGAGTTGAGTGATCGTGGCTTGGAACAACGTGTGCTTGCATGTGAAATGCTGCTCTCAGGCTTCCCACAAACAAATCAAAGAAACGTTATGTTTTCTGACGAGTGTGCGATTTATCGTAACTCACGAAATCGTAACGTCTTTTTTGGGCAAAATACAATCCGCACTTTTATGAGGAAATCAAATGCAACCCACCGCATGCTATGATTTGGGCAGGGATAACGGCAGACCATCTGCTTGGATCGTATTTCTTTGATGGTTTTGTGAACCAGCACAGCTATCTTCACACGATTTACACGTGGTTTCTTCCAGAATTAACGGCAAGAAGAAGAGCTGACATCGTTACACTTCTACAAGACGGCGCTCTACCATATTTTGCCGTGAGTGTCCGCATACGGCTAAATGAACTGTTTCTAAACCGCTGGACTGGACGTGGATCATGAGACCTTCCAGCACCGTTGCCATGTCCTCTACAAAGCCCAGACTTCACCACACCGGACGATGTACTGTGGGGGATAATAAAATAAGACGTTCTTAAACGACGATCAACTGAAAGACGGAGTTCGCGTGCCATTTGAAATGATCATCCTAGATATGCTGCAGCGGATGCACACGAGAACATAGCGACGCATCAATATTTGCATCGAACATGGATGAGTGCACAGTGACATTGTTGATAAATGAACATTGAACCTTTGTTAATGTTAACCAGACATAAATGTTGAAATATACTGGTTTGGTATTCATAACAATGTTTATCTACATATCTAACTGTACTATGCTATGTAAAGGGCTTCTCTTCGAAACTATAGTTGTTATTTGTAATAGTGAGATTTACTGCATCGTTTACAATCGAGTTAGTCAGAAATGTACTGGGTGACTCGATTTGTTAGTCCTCACCAGCATATAATACGTGTGATATTATATAATACTTTATAAAGTATATAAGAGCTTATGGTCGATTGTGTTTTCGTCAACAGTGATATAACTTTAGATTAGCTGCCATGTAATTAATCCGTAAATAACTTGATTCAGTCTGCGTCAAATGAAAACATCAAACATAAATCAGTTCATAAATTAAGCATCAAAACCATAAATAATAATTTTATAATTTGTAAGCGTAAATTTCGAGACTAGTCTATTACAACCCACGCAGTTTGTTTACAACACGATAGCTCTTAAAGTGAATCGAGTATAAAAATGTTTCGTAAATATTATATTTATACGCTTTTATTTAACTTGCTCAGTGGACTATATCGCACGGCGTAATGGTAAGAATTTGCCAGAAATGTTTAACCAACTTCCAGATGAGATAGATGGCTAAAGTTTTGCACAGTGCTTGTTGTCGCTAACAATACACTGTGATAACAAAAAATTTCTTTTTTCTTTTTTTAATCTATTTTCATAGAAAATCTGTTGTTTACCAATAACGGAAATTCAAACCGCGCATTGTACGAAAGACTTCGACGCAGAGTGCCAGTCAGCCGTTCTTTCAGTTACGCAAGAAAATGAATAGCCTGTAACGTGAAGATGGGTTATTTATGAACTGCTGCCAACTAATTTCAGTGAATCACTCACTGCTCTTAGATTTATGCACAAATGTGTTATTCATTTTGCTATATCATTATATTTTAGAAGAAATCCATAAATGCAATTGTATACAATTGTGTAGGGTATATAATTTATACAGTATATTTAAAAGTGATAAATTAACACATTTTTCTGAGATTATGTCCGATAAGTTTCATAATAATACGCTGTCTAATTGTGACAGTAATTTTTTTTTGTCTTAATTGAAACTAAAAAGTTTAAAATAAAAAAAATTATACGCTCTTATTTAACAAATGAAAAAATTACCGAAATTTTACTATTTGGAAATTATTGAATGAAAATATAAATTGTTTGGAAACATTTTCCAGTACAAATATATTTATGATGCACTAATAAAGACAAATAATTTCACATTCTTATTAAATCAAAAATAAACGTTTTTAATAATTTTTTTGTTAAATTCACATAACATAAATGTGTTTTCTATTCACGGTAGTGAATGTACTATTTATTTTATGTGAACATTTATTTATTACATCTCAACTACATTTAATTATAATAATGCGTATTGAATGGATTTAACAAAATTTCTTTACATTTTTTACATCACGAAAACTAAAAGCATGAGGCGCGATATAAGGAAACCCCAATTTAACTGAATGGTATTTTTGTACTCCTCATACCCAAAAAAGAAAATAAGATCCATTTTCACCCTCACCCCTTCTACCTTGCGACCGAAAGTAGCACCATACTTTTCTCCGAAAAGTCGTTAATTTTTTTTATATATATATATAGAAATAATAACGCAATGTTAAGTAATAATAGAATAGTCATCAGAAAGAAAAGAGTTTCTTTTGAAAATTTATACCTAACGAACCATTGGATGGAAAAGTAGAATTTAAAAAAATAAATTAAATCTTCATCTTCCTTACGTTATTATTCTGAGTTACAGTAGTTAATTTTAAGAAAATTGTAGAAATTACGGTTAATTTGTGTAAAAGTCATTTTATTTTTAATCTGTTTTCACGGCAGAGCAATTTCAACGTTTGTTAAATGCTGAAATTTCTTTTATCGTTTTACTATTTTTACACCTTTTTTTTCTTTTTTATTTAAGTTCCTACTTTTCTCTTTTACTTTGTATTCATTTAAAAAAATAATGATGTTACATTTATAGAAAAATTTTTTTTTCTGTCACTTAATATTCTTATAAATATCTCTTTACGATCGGTTTCAATGTGACGGCCATTATTTATTATTCTATTCTTTATATAGTCTTTCACTAAATAGGAAACGTTTTACTCTAAACTACTGCTTTAGTAATATTGTAAGGTATACAATAATGTTATAATTTTAGTTAAACGGGATGAATAAGTTTGTAAAGAAAAGGAGAATTTCCATTAAAACTATTGCGAATCTCATTTGTCTACATCAAAGTATAGTTACTTTTTAATCAATAAGTTACTACCCTACGTAATTTCTCTTTGCTTGACCGTATACATTTCGGTGATAATATAGAGAAAGCAATAAAATTACTGGTTAACTTTTTATATAATTAATACTATTTTCAGAATTATTAGATAAACGAGATTTTAAAAAGGGGTTTATTTACAGAAAAACGCTATCAGATACTTGCTAAGAAAAAAGAAATATCATTTTTGTAGGAAACCTCTTAAAGATTTACGGTTGATATAGGCTTCTTTATTAGTCGAATTTATATAGGTAGTTCGGAAAATTCTCAGCGTAATACCAAGAGAACGTGAATATTATCGAAGGAGTATGATATTTGTCAAATATGATACTTTAGATGGGGTGTTGCAACGTTTCAGATGCGTTTTTAGTTGCTTTTTTTTGACGTTTGAGAAGATCAAACACATTTTGGCATTTTCTGGAAAAAAATGTATAAAATTGAGGTTCGAGTTCTTTTATAAATTACTTTGTTTTAAACGTTTAACCCCACGGGCATACAAAAAAAGTTAGATCCTACATTAAATTCTATTCCTTCGTTTTCGGCAGTAAAACATTGAGCTGCTGAATTTAAAAGTGGTCGTACATCCGTATAAAATGATGAACCTTCGGGACGCTAAAAAATAGCTATGACTGTCGAAGTTATCACAACAATCCACAATGCTGTATTAAGTGATCGCCGACTAAGTACGCTAAATTGTTGACTTTTTAAACATCTCGGTAGACCGTGTTCAATACATTTTACATGACATTCTGGCATGAAAAAGTTTCCAATCAAAAGGGAACCGTCTTTGTTAACAGTCGATCAAAACTATATTCGGCTAAACACTTATTTAAAAACTAATTTAAACACGATTCCGCTAAGATCATTCGATGTTTTATGACAGTAGATGAAACATGGACTCATCGTTACACGCCAGAAAACAAACAGCAGATGGGAATAAGTGAAAATGCGCCGAAGGGGAAAACGGTTTCATCTGAAGGAAAAGTCACGGTTACGTTTTTTGGGATTCCCGTGTTGTAGTGCTCATAATCTACCTGAAAAAACACAGGACCATCGCAGGGTAGTATTTCGCTTCACTACTGAACCGATTGAAGGGGGTACTGTTCAGACTAAATATCCACATCTGTCAAAAAGGAAATGTTCTTTCACCTCGATAATGCGTCTGCAAATACTTCTCGGGTTGTTATTGCAAAACTCCATGGTTTATGCTTCAATATGCTACAAAATGCGCCGTATTTGCCGGATTTGGCTTCTAGCGATTACTTCCTCTTACTAAGGCTGAAGAAATAGCTCGCTGGATGAAGATTCAGATCAAATGATGCGGTCAAGGTTGAGGTAATCACTTAATTTATTTGTGATGGACCAGTTAAATGAGGTTATTAAAAAATTGAAAAGACGTTGGTTTAAATTTAAAAAAATTATTAACAGAATTAGTTTAAAAAAAGGCTGAAACATTTTTTTCTTTGTCAGGCTGAAAAATTACAGAATGACCCTCGTATATGCAATCAGCCATAATTAAGGCTTAAATGATGGAATGTACATGATTGTGAAGGTCTACTGAGCTATTTTTTTTTTAATGTAAGCCGTCTTATTCGGGGCTGAAATTGATGGAGGAGTTAAACATTCCTAATTAATCAGTTTTTTTTTTTGTTGTTTTTTTTGTTTAGGAAAGTTCAACTCCTGATTCACTACACACTAGACTAAATCTTCATGGAATAGTATTGTAAATAAAGAAATTGTAACAAAATATATTCAAGTTTATTTTTTGACTTTGAAATTAGGAAACAAAGAAGTTTATGAAATGTATTTACATACGTTTCTCCTGTTTCCCCAACTAAATAAATGTATAGTGTGTACTGTATTGTTCTTCATAGAGGGAGATTATCGTTAATTTTTTACTTCGTACTATTTGAGCTGTTCTTTTTTATGACTATGATAAATTTAAAATACCTGATTTTTACAAGAGACTTCATTTGCAGTCGCTTTCTCTGATTGTATTGATGCCTCATTATATAGTGGGTATTTGTTGTGAACAGAGTGAAAGTTTACTTTTAGGACTATACAATATTACCTTGAACTTCAGTTGACTTGGCACACTGACGTAAATTCATTTGGGTCGGTAAATATAGCAATGGAAAATCAATAATTTATTCCTTTTTTCTCTAGTAAGCCTAGAATAGATTTTTTTCATAATTCAGAATTGTAATTCTATTTTTGGAGAGATTTTATACCTCATGTGTTTTCACCTACTAATATAGTATTATGGCAGCTAATGTAAATACGTGATAGTAATATGTATCTATACATACAAAATAACATGCGAGTCATTCATAATCAACACCCAATATAAAAAAAATATTGAAGATAAATTAATGAATATTTTATGCACTTCTTCTTAGGTGCAAGTGCACACTAAGGAAGGATTTTGAAATTCTGAGTTTAAAGGGTTAAAATGCAGTAAAGATTAATTTTTACTATTTTTTTTTTCTCGGCAAGAAATATAGAACTTGATTTTAGGTGTGTGTAATTTCCATTTGAATATCTAAAAACTAATTTCTAAATTTTTTTGGTTGAAGTTTTATTATTAGTTTTCTCGTTCATTTATTTGGTTTTATTAAATATTAAATGTTCAAATAACAATACCTTCTTCATGTGAAACCAAAAGAATAATTCTGTTGAAATACGGGTATGGAGACAGAGTTCGGCTTTTACAAGAGGTATGTGATTTATTTACTAATAGATTTCCAAACAGAGAACCAATAAGTAAATCGACTGTGATCAAGACAGTACAACGATTTGATAAAACCGTTACTATAAAGAATCTTCCTCGTACCGGTAACCAAGAACAGGAAGGGCGGGTAGCCAGGGGTGTAGGTTTAGTCGGTAGTGCGCAGATACACATACGCATTTAACAACATCTTGCGGAACCTGTTAGCGACCCCGACACTGCCATATGGCGTCTGTAAAATGAATTTCCCACCTCAAAAAATACCAAGAACTGTCAGGACTGATGCAAAGTCATTAGATGTATTGCAGACCTTTGTTGAAGACCCTCATTCATCGATTCGGAAAGGTATTGCCGAACAGCTTTTGACCTCCGAGTTGAGTATTGTGATATTATAATGCAAAAATTAGACATAGACGCAAATTTTTCTAATCCAATAATGTTTACTGATGAAGAGACTTTTATATTAAATTGCCTTGTGAATAAACAAAACTATCGATATTAGAGCGGTAATAATCCCAGATGAATGTTGAAAGCTCATACACAAGAATTAAATACTAACGTATGGTTTCAGCAAGATAGGGCAAAATTTAAATGAAAAATTTGGCAGGCCATTCTACAACCTGCCAGCTCCCCAGACCTCTCTCCTCTGGATTACTTTTTTGGAGGGTACCTGAAATACTACCGTACACTAGTTTTACCATATACTACCATTTACTTGTTTTGTAAACATTTACAAAACAAAACCTGCAGACATTGTCGAATTGAAAAGAAGAAAATGGACGAATCTGCTCGTGTACCACCGGACATGATACAAGTTATAAACAGACATTACTTTAGGTTAACACACTGCCAAGCTGTAGAGGGAAAGCATTTTGAACATTTATTGTAGAATGGTATGCTTTAAAAATTTATTTCATTAGTAATTTACGATCGAAAACATTTATTTAAAATTTTAAAATAAATATTGTATTATTTAAAGTAAATAATATCAGTTTATATTACCATTTAATTTTTTTTTAATTATTAGTTATTGTTTATTATTATCAATATTATAGCACTGTTTGAAGTTCGTTATTGTGTGCGTTATTAATGTAAAAAGTAATAAAATTGTTCATGCAGCGCGTTTTATTGTTAACACGATTTTTCCGTTATTGCAACTTTGAATGCGTATAACTCAATAACGAAGGCATTAATAGAAAAACGGGTTTCACGATTGTTTTTCTCGTAAAGTTTTAAATCGAAATCATGTGTCCATATGTCCACCTTCCTATTAAAAAAAAATTACGTTTGATTCAATACGACGAACAAAAATTAAAAACCCACCGTAATGCAAATTTATTTTAACTACGTAGCACTCCATTTCTTTCTACTTCTAAATACCTTTCAGATGTGCAGTATAAAGCTGTTTCCATACTTAAATATCACCCGGTATATAAAATAATTATATAGCTTTTTATTATGAAATGTATACTAAGGAATATGTATAAATTTAGCTTAGCTCTTCGTATGTAGCATAGAATTAAAAAATTAGAGCTTTTAGAATACAGTAAATCTGATCACCCTGTTGAAAGTGATAGGAATGAAAAAAAAACTGTTTTAAAACTTTATTTAGAATATAATAAAAAGTGTAATTCATATATTTGTTCTTTGCATTGATATGAAAGAAGCATATGTATGTGTAAGAGAGAGGAAGAGGAAGTGAGAGAGAGGTACCGAGACGGAACTTAATCCCGAAATGGGCTTTCCTTTTTGCATGACATTCTTTCAGACGTAGAATTTATCTAAAAGAATATTCGGATAGCAAATAACGTATTATTTTTATCATTCCTTTTTTTCTTTGTTTCTTTGAGCGAATAGTCATATTGACCTAAATATATGTTCGATCAATACTTTCGAAAATGATATTAATATAATTTATTGAGATTTACTGTCCTCTCTTGTTTATTCTTTTTTTTTCTTCTAGTATTTTATAGTTGAAATGAATTTAGTTTTATAAATTAATTTAACCATTATTTTTTTCTAACCTCATATAATTAACTAAAAATATAGGATCTGTTGTATATCGATTGTAGCAAGTTTCCGCAAACTTCTACCGCAATATTTACTATTCTATCAATAAGCCTAACCACCTTACGCGGCTTAATAATTCATAGAATTCAGTAAATAGGTTACGTAGTTCGTGTATAAATGTAATTATTGTTCTCCTATATCTTTTTGTTATAATAGAAGGTTAACGTGATTTACATATATAATCTGAAATCAGTACATAGAATAGATCGATAGGGTTATTTATCGGCAGCAGCATTCTGGTGGTGTAAAAGGAAATATCCAAAAGTACGGCATCCTATAAAGCCGCAGTTGTGGCTTATTTAGGGTATTTGTATGGAAGCTTTATTTTAAAGTTTTAAAATTTTAAAAGCTGATAAATCACAACTCAAGAAACAGCTAAAAATGTTCAGAATTTTGAAGCTTTTCGTTTTAAAAGTTTTTGTTTTTGTTAGTACGCTAAATTCATGAACGTTATTTAGTTAAAATTGGCAAAAACATTTAACAAAATCAGATGTAATGAAACATAAACCATGTAATATTTTCGAAGAGGGCCTTGGGTCGCCTTTCTTCTAGTTTGAAAAAATTATTTTCTAGCGTAAAAACTTACACTTTTAGGAAACACATAATTTGAAATTATTTAAAACTTAAATACTACTGGATTTTCATAACATATTTAAGCTTAAATAAATATTAACCGATTCTTCAGTGTTTTCTTCTTTAACAAAGTAATGTAAAAATTTCTATTCCTTTATTCTCAGCCCATTGTAAAGATGAGTTCATCCTATAGTAAAATTAGGAATACAATAAAATTAGTGTATACTTTAATTGAAAAAAAATCTAGCAAAATATTGCATGACTTTCTCGGCTATTAATAATAAAGATTAAAAATAAAAAGAATACAAACAGAATATATACTATATTTTTTAGAGGTGGGGAATAATTTTTTCTAAAAATATTCATACAAAGGTGTAAATCAATAAAGGTGCAAAGGCTTAAAAAATCCTCTTAAGAAAAGTTTTTTCTAAGTCTTACCACCCTCAATAAAGGCTAAAATAAGAGAAACGAAATTTTCAAAAAAATCTCTACATTTTAAGTCTAGGGTATACGAGTATAATTTTTTTTTTTAAATTGTTGACATTTTTTGATAGCGCTATATATGAAGTATAAACTTTCAAAAAAATTATGGAAAATATCCAAGCCGAAGGGAGATAGAGGAAAAGAACAAAAAATAAGTATTTAAAATTGAAGAGGGGGGTGTTCATTTTTAGAAAAACTTTTTTCGATTATTTATGTATTCATTATAAATTGCTTTAATAGATTTTTCTCTGAAGAAAATCGAAATTGATTTTTTCACATATTACCCACCATCGTAATGAATTTTGAAAAAAATAATATATTGGATGCCTCTGCCTCATATATAAAAATATTTGAGCCAAATTTGAAGAAAATTAGTTTTGTCAATCTTGTTATGTATGTGACCTGTTTTTGACATGATCACCATACTTCCGCGTCAATACAGCTATTCTAGCTATATTCGCCAGGAAAGTAAGATGTACTTGCTTATTTACAAACAGAAACATTTTATAGTTTGATTTTGTTAATGAAATAAATAAATTTGTAGGATATTTTTATTTTATAAATTATAATTTATAAAATTTTATTTTATTTTATAAATCTATATATATATATAGATTAAACGAACACAATTGAAAGTTGTGATAAAACACAAAAATAATGAATATTACAGAACTTCACACAATTTAACCTTTCCTTTACCCTTTATCTTTTTTCCATTTCCCACTTGCCATTTTCCCTATCCTTTTCCCTCTTCCCCTATTCTATTTTCCTTCTTTTATTTCCCTTTCTTCCTTCCTCTTCACCCTTTCCATTTTCTTTTTTCCCTTTCAATTTCCTTCCCCCCTTTTTCTTTTTTCCATTTTCCTCTTTTTACTTTTTTCGATTTTTCCCTTTCTACCTTTTTCCCGCGCGTAAATCGGTCCAGTAGTGTTTTAAGCTTATAGTGGACACACATATAGGAAAAATTGAAATGGAATCGTAAAATATTTAGTATAGCGTGTATTGCTTTTACGTCCAACAGATAGCGCAGTTTTTCAAAAAAGCATGTTTTTACCTGTCACAAGTGTGACATCCTAGATTATATGCGCGTATTCGAATGCAACGTTGTGTCAAAATTTTAAAGCAATCGGTGAAGAATTTTCGGAGATTTAAGATTTTTAAAAAACGAAAATTTACATTTTTATTTGTATACATTTATGCGATTCTTAAAAGTATTTATATTTATAAAATTTCGTAATTTAATTATTTTTTTAACTTGGTAATAAATTCGTATTTCTCTATAATTATTGTTCTGAATTTCGGAACAGTAATTATGAGCGCTTATATTTTTGTAATTATATACACCAAAGAAAATAAATTATATTTTTGAACTTAAAAAAATAAAAAGATATTCAGTTTATCAAAATCATTATAAAAAATGTTTATGGTATACCATCTAGATTTATTACAAACGATCCTTAACGAAACTTTTACTGTGCTTTATTTTTTATAGTTTTATTATGTAAACAACTCATGGAGGTACAGTGTAGTTATATTTAAAATTGCTCATTTGTACTAATAAAATAGGGGTATTTTTTATTATACTAAACCATTTACACAAGTTTGATGGGTCTATATCATCTAATCTCGAACATGAGTGTACTGCATACATTGTGCAGATTCTTAATCGCTACTGTTTTATATACTCATCAAAAAACTTTCACGACTTCATTGTTTTTACTTCTTGATAAAACAACAAATAAATAATTTCTAGACACGTAAAATATTTATCCGTGTAATATTTTCATAATTAATTACAAACTCCATTAAAGGAAAATAAATAGTGTCGAACATAACTAGTATTTTTCTTCATATGTAAATCAAATTTTTGATTTCTGTTTAAATATTAAGCCAAAACAATTACAATTTGATTAATAACCCGGCTTTACGTATTTTTTTACCGTAAACACTAAGTTTCCAATAATAATTATAATGTTGCAGGACCATCTTTGTTCACTCATGTGAAATTTAAAATATTTCTAATTACTAAAATGTAGGGCTTTGATATAATAAATTTTTCCCGTCATTTTATTTTGTTACGATTATTAAATTTAAAATACGGTACGAAGAGTCGATCTGAAGAGTTCTTTTAGTTCGTGGTATTTTGTTTCATCAAACAGACTAGAGACTTTAAGGAATTCTAATGGATTTTACATTACGGTTATCGATGTAGTTTGAAGTTAGGTATTTGGTGTAATAGTTTGGCTGGGTTGGTATGTCTTTCTAATAATCTATTTCTGATCCTCTGTTAAAAGACAAGAATCTAAATCAATTTAATTCAGCCTACTAAAAGGAAGTTCTGTCAATTTTCCCTTACATATCATTATTTAATAAATAGACTACTGCTTAAAATGATTTATTTTAATACGGTGGTATTATGAAAAAATTGTCGTTGGTATATTTCATACAATAAATAATTTTTTTATATAAAATAAAATGAAAAGCTGACAACAAAGTTGTAATACTTTACTCCGTTTGGTTATTTATTCTTATATAATGGAAAACTAAATATACGTAAAAAAGTTACCTGTTTTTTTTTTTTTTGTTTTTTGTGTATGATGAAATTTTATTGTAAAATTATCATTATATATTTAAACAAATTCAAAAAATTTTAAAAATTCAAAAAATCGTTATTTTTTTAATCTCTCTGCTCCCCCTCCAAAATCATCTTTCAAGAAACCTTCTTGAATTTTTCTCCGTTTACTGTGTTTGTGTTAAATGAAAGGAACTAAACAAAATTCTATTAAAAAATGTACAAGTAATAAAAAGTTACTTAAGATTTCTTTTTTGTTGGTGGGGTGGGGGTGAATTATAATGAATTTTTATTGTAATAATATTACTAAAATTTTATTATTTAAACTTTTAAATAAACCAAACAAAGTTTTGAAAAATGAAAATCAATAGTTTTAAAATTTGATCGGCTCCCCCATCCACAGTATTGCTCCAAAAATATTTCTTTTGAGTCGCTTTCACTTCTACTATGCCTAGGAAGACATTAAAAAAAATTGATTAAAAGATATGCGTTAAATGAAAAAATATCTTTTTCGATTTTGAGGAAGTGAAGAATTACGGGTCAAAATGTTTTTAAAAAGCATGCTTGCTTTCTTACCATTAATATAAAGTTAATATATAACTTAATTTAAAGTCTTGTTATGTTTGCAAAAGTTTGAGAGAATTGACCCCAAAAAAACTATATACCTCCCTGAAGTTACCCCAATATTTTACTAACAAATTGTCCCATATACACGATCCGTACAAAATTTATTTGAAATCGGTTTATTCAGTCAAAAGTTATTAAGCTTCAATCGCGCCAACACACGTACATACGAACATTAACCCTCCCAAATTTATGTTTTTTTTTTGGGTTCCCGGGTTATGAAACTTCCAGAAATTAAAAAAAAAGCCATACCCAATTTTTTTACTGTTTATCATACTTTCCGTTTTGTAACAATGACTACGATTCCAGAAAAGTAAAATGTGCAGAAAATAGTATTTATTATATTTTCTAATATTTGAGCTTTGAAAATATATTAATGAAAATTGCAAAACATATTTACGTGAAAATGTCGATCAACAATTTTTCTTATCCTTTGTGAAAAAACTGCACCTGGTACTGATCTCCTAACAACTGCTGTCTCTGCTTCGTACAGTAGTTGAGTAGCATTAAATTAGATCGATTTTGATAATAAGCTCTTGCAAGAAATTAATTTAAGTAAAATATTATTAAATAGTCTTACTAAAAACACAAAAATTGATTGTTAATTAATTATATAATACGTATTTATTAATTTTTGAGAAAAAAAAATGGTCACTTACTTATTCCAATTAAATAAGCTATTTATAACATTTACTAAACAATTTTATACTCCATTATTGATCACGCAATTTAAAACTAGCACACGCACAACGCACGCACTCATATCCGTATAAACAGTATATTATCATTGAAAGTAATCCCATTTGCTTTATGCCTCTAAAAGCAGTCAGTCTATCTTTAAATCTGAATGGTTTTTGTTTTTATTACGACAAACTTTACATTTCCTGATTTTATGCCAATATAAACAAACCATATAGTAAACTTTCATCAGATGTGTCTAAAAACGAGCTGTTAATGTCAATTTTATTCAATTAGATTTTATTATTTTAGAAATTTAAAATATCCTTTTTCCGATCATTTTTATTATTTATTTTTTAGGTTTACATAAGAAAAAAAATATTGATTTTATATATTTATTGAGGGCTATAATGATTAATTTTGGGAAATTTAAAAAGTAAAAACATAAGCAGTAGAATAGTTTTTTTTTCAATTTTCTGTAAGATAATTAAAATTAAAATTAAAATTATACTGATAATTATAATGAAGTCGGAACACTGCTCCTACTCAGAACTGCGTATTTTATACGTCTATTAGATAATATACTAGTACGAATTTAATAATTTAATCTACAGCAGGAAGTTACTATTTGCGTGTAATTTTATTCCAACAATATTTTTCTAAAGAAAAGATAATTGTTTTAATATGAAATAAAAAATTTGTAATTATTAATTAAAACAGAATTAATTAAATAACGATACAAAATTTGAAAAATTTTATAAACTGTAAAGAAAATTGGTTTGTGTAAGAAATTAATTGACATTGACGACACGTTTCATCCTTACTTTTTTTTAAACAGACAACGACCTTACTACTAGTAGAGTTTACATCAAAATATGACAGGTACATGATTACTCATCGTCCATTTTGTCAATACTACTGTAATTTTTATTAGTAAATTAACAGTCTTATTCAAGTTTTAACGTCACTATAATTGGGGCTTTTCATAATTAAATAAATGTTTAGATAATAATATATATGACCGTTCAGGAAGTTCTCGGCCTATGTAGATAAAGTGCAAGTACTACCAGATGAAGTATGATATTTTTCAAATATGATCCTTTAAATGGGTGCTACGAAGATTCAGACGCGTGTATGTGTTTAGTTACTTGTTTTTGGCGATCGAGTAAGCAAAACAAGTTTGATATTTTCAGAAAAATTGAAGTTCAAGCTGTTATTGAACACTGTTTTAAAAGATTTAATCGCGACAGACATACGAGAAAAAACATCAATTCTATTTTAAAGGATTTTCCCCTTCATTTTCGACGGTAAAAAAAGTGTACAGCTAAATTTAAAAGTGGTCGTACATCCATTCAAGATTATGAATGCTCGAGATGGCCAAAGACTTCTGTGATCGACGAAATCGTCAGAACAATCCACAATGTAGCATTAAGTATCATCAACTGAAGGATCGCGAGCTTGCTGACATTGTAAATATCTCGATAGGAACTGTCCACTCAATTCTACACGATGTTTTGGATATGAATTACTTTCCGCTGGATGGGTTCCGCCTTTGTTAACAGAAAAACGCATTTCACTGAACACTTCCTAAGGGTGTTTAGACCATATTTACTGAGTTATTTCCACTTTTAATAAAAGTGGATGAAAAATGGATTCACCAATACACACTAAAAACCAAACAATGGATGGGAGTAAGTGAAAGTATCTTCAAAGAAACGAAAACGGTTCCATTTGCAAAAAAATCATGATCACATTTTTTTGGGAATTCTTGTGGTGTGATGCTCGTAGAATATTTGAAAAAAGTAAGGACCATCACGGGGAATATTACGCTGCATTACTGGACCAAATGAAGGGTGCTACTTAGACAAAACATCCATATCTGGCCGAAAAGAAACTGCTTTTTCACTCTGATAATTTAGCTGCACTCGTCTCGGGTTGTTGCCGCAAAACTTCACGACCTACACTTCGACGTACTTTAAGTGCACCGTATTTGCTGGATTTGACTTCTACCCACCCCTGAAGAAATTGCTCTTTGGATATTATCTATACCTACATTAACGTCAAATGATGAGTTCAAAGCTTAGACAACCGCTTGTTTTGGAAAGTTGGACAAATCGCATTTTACTGACGGTATTAAAAAATTGTTGATCTAATATATCGTACTGAAAGGTAACTAAGTTTAAAAGTAAAAATTTCTATTAAACCTTGTATGTTCTTTATCAGATCGAGTACATTACGGACGGCTCTTGTGTGTTGTGTATATATATATATATATATATATATATATATATATATATATATATATATAAGCATACGTACATACATACGGATCGAATTGGAGATCTCATTTTTAAAGCCTGTTAAAAAACATACTGAATTTCATCTGAAATCATCTGAATTTCCAATAATATTACATTTTAAAACCCACATTCGTTAATTTAATTTTGTTTTTAAATATCTGGGATTCATAATAATAAAATATAAAATTAATCAATATGTTTTTAAACCTTTACTAAATACAACTAAAAATTAAACATCGTGTAAGTAAATAAAACCTAATTGAATAGTGAAAAACTGCCTGCCGGGAAATGTAGCGCGTTATGTTGGGTGCATGTCCTTTTTAAAAGCTTTCTGATGTAGCATAAGAAGCAGGATTAATTTACGATATTATATTTAGTAAGATTTAAAGAATATTCTCTTAATGATCTTTACTTTGTACAATAATAATTTCTAAATAAAAAATATCTACCGAGTAATTATTTCAAAAACATAGTCTTTTATGATGTTATGTTTAAAGAAAGTAATTATAAAAATGTTAACTGTTTTATTTCACGGTTATAAACAGGACTGGATAATATTTATTTAAATTTGCTAAGTACTTATACATAAATTGTTATATTTTTTAGTTAATTTGATAAATTGCAGAATTCAGAATTGTTTAGGAAGTTTGTTAAAGTGTTGATAAAGATCCCGTGCAAGAATGTGGTATATGTTAATTCCTAATATTTATTTAAGATACGAATAAATTTGATTTTTTTATTTACTTATTGTTATTTTTAGTTGTCGAATGATAAGTTTTTACAACATACATCTTTGTTTATTGTAACTAAAGAAATTTGAGAAACCTTTAGAAAACCATAGATTTAGAGTTTTATATAGCTTTTTCATACATTCAATTCTCTTTTATTTATGAAACTTAAATTGATGATGTTTTATTCTCCTTATTTTCAAATAGAATGTTATTAAGTTGAATGTAAATAAGCAGCTAAAGTAATTATCACTATAGAAAATATCTGTTGTGGACACCACATGACTTCCTTCTACGTCTACTAAATTACATAATATTTTATTTCATTAATAACTTCTCATATTTTTTCATTTTTATTTTTTATTGTTATTATTGAATTATTATTTATCGTAATTTTTTTTATAATAAGAATTAATAATTACAAATAAATCAATATATTGAAAAAAAAAAGGAGATGAAGTCTGATTTCAACCCATGTGCCTTCCTCTTGTAAGTCCAGTTATTTCAATTAGTCAAATTTTATTTGGCTATAATTCTGGAATCAATAAAAATATAACACTTATGATACATCGATACAAAAGCTCTTAATGAAGGTTTATTACTGCAATTTAGAAAAAATCCAAAATCCAAATTGTTTTGAATTTTGGGCTTTTTTGGACACTTTTGGTCCAGTCGATTGCAATCAAAACGGGAGGTGCACAACTAGATGTTACAACAGCCCTAAATCCAAAATTTCAACATTCTACGACAAATCGTTATGACTTACGCAAGATTCAAACGTACGTACAGACGTCATGCCGAAAATAGTCAAAATAGATATTTCCGTGGAAATGTGAAAACCGAAATTTTTCATGATCACAATACTTACTTGATCGCGAAAAATTTCGGTTTTCAGATTTCAACGGAAATATCCATTTTAGCCACCCTGAATGTCTGTACGTAGGTAAGTAGGTATCCGCATAATTAAAAAACGATTAGCCGTTGGATGTTGAAATTTTGGATTTAGGACTGTTGTAACACCTAGTTATGCAATTCCCCTTTTGATTGCAATCGACTGAAACAAAAGTGTCCAAAATTCAAAACAATTTGGATTTTTGATTTTTTCTTAATTGCAGTAATAAACCCTCATTAAGAGCTTTTCAACGATATTTCGTAAGTGATAGTTATTTTCATCGGTTCCAGAGTTGGAGCCATATAAAATTTGAATTAATTAAATATTTGGATCTTACAAGGGAAAGGCACATCGGTTCGAATCAGACTTCATCTCCTTTTTTTAACTCTTTTTTTTAATTTAAATATATTGATTTATTAATAATTATTAACCTCTGATATTAAAAAAAATTTACGATAAATAATAATTCAATAATAAAAATTTTTAAAAATGAAAAAATATCAGAAGTTATTAATGAAATAAAATTTATATACTTTTCATTAAAAAAAAATGTGTATATGCAATTTAATAAGCGTACAAGAAAGTCATGTGTAGTCCACATCATTTTTTTTTTTTACGTTATTATTGAGGTTTTTAATTTATTTAATGTAAAACAATAGGAATTACAGTGAATTTTACAAAGAAAAAAAAATTACCATCTTTTCCATGTTTTTGTAGTACAGCATCGTTAATAGATTATACGGTGTGTATAAAAAAAGAATACCTGGCTATTTATTTTCGGATTCTACATTTCAAAATAAACAAATTTTCTATGAAAAAATATCAATTTCCCCTTCGTTTTTTTCTCTGTCAATCATTGAGTGTATATATGTTAAATAAAGATTTATATTCACGATCTGATTTAAGGAACTATATTATAATATTTGGTATACTTTTATAGCAAGTTTCTCTGATAAATAAAAAGTTACCGGGTAAACACGTTCACAAATTTCAAAATGGCGTCCAAATCAATTTTTAAATCCTTTAATAGGTTTTTATAACACCCTAAAAAAAGGCCAGCTTAGCTTCACACATATGTCACTTATTTTTAGTTTCTTTTTATTTTCTTACATCCGTTTCTTATTTTTTCGGCATGACTTTATTGTTTTCTCATCTTTCCATTTTTCCCCTATTCTTTTTTCTGCCAAAAGAACCTTTTTATTGTAAATTATTCATCGGAATCAACCTCTATTTTACCAGTCCTTTCTTTCTAGGGTATCGTTTGCAGGTCCTCTTCTATCTGTTTCAGGTAATTTGGTTTGCTTCTCATGTTCCACACCTTATCAAAAATTTGTTTATTAATCTGTTTAAGTCCATCCTGATCATTTGTTCCAAGAAATTTAAACTTATTTTCCTTATCGCTGTTTCTAGGTATTCTTGATGTTGGTAGATCTCTGTTGGATTTCAGTCTGGGTCCTTCTTCTGTTACTTTTGGACCGTGTATTTTCCTTAGTAGCTTCTTTGATCTTAAGCAATCTTTTGAGGTCGGTTGGCTGTAATCGTTTCCCTGTCGTACAACATTACTGGTCTTACTACACTTATATAATAACTTAATAATTTCGCGATCTTGGAAAGAGTCTTCTTATTTTAGATATCACTGGTGATAAATCTAAGCTTCTTTAGTTTGCTATTTAATTTTCAATTAACGCTTATCTATTCCTGTTCTGCTTATAATCTCTTATAGGTAAATAAATTGGTGACGCTTATTTTTCCGTATTTATTCCCTATTGTGTTCTCTGTGAATGATTTGATGTTGGTCATGATTTCTTTTTTGGTAAAGAATACCTGTACGCCTCAATTTTTGGGCTATTCATGTTAACTCTAATACTGTATCTTCCTTCTACGCGACTAAATGAGCCCAGTCTTCAGCAAAGACTAGGCATCTTATTTTAACGTTCCGGTTTTTGGATCCGATTTTCGTACCCGTATCATTTTATTTGCCAAAAGGTTTTCATTATTTTATCCAAAAACAAATTTTGGACGATAGTTAATTTTATGAAACAGGTACTTATTAACAAAAATGTTTAGACTTCTACCGTAAACAAAGTGACTATATTTTGTAAAATTGGTCGATAAACGACTAAGTTATTGCAGATATATATAAAATAAAAAAATAATAATTACATATAATTCATAAAATAATTGAAACTTAGTTAAAATTTTAAAATAAATAGAAACCTTACAAACCCTTAAAACAGAAAATGACTCTTAACCTTTAATGAAAAATGACAAGATAATGAAACCGAGTTTTATACGTATATGTGAAATATTCATACATGGAAGAAAATGGAAAATAGTCTATTTATTAATTTATCTAAAGAGTAAATAAATATAAATCCTGTCTTTTCCTAGGGAAAAACATGATTTAGGATATTTTTCGTTAAATAATTTTTGACAGATACTTAAGAAAATCTTTTGTGAATCAATAAGAACTAATTTGCTAATTTATTGTTCTTCGGATCTGAAAGAAAATGTATAAGGACGATAAAACTATATTAACTCATATTATTAAATACCACTTAAAGAAATTTAAATTTTTTTTTCTAAAACATTCCCCAGTAGGCTACATTTATTTAATTACAAAAAAAAAAATCAATTATATTGACGTTAAAACTTTGAATAGAATTTAATTTACCAATAAAAAATTGGATGATGAGTAATGTTGTACCTGCTTTATCTTTATGAAAACCCTTTAATTTTGTAGTATCAATAATAACGAACTCTATTAGGGTCATTGTCTTTTTACGAAAAAGTAAGGGTGGGACATGTTGTCAAACTTAATTAAATTCTTGTGTACATAAAGTTTTACTTTACAGGTTGTAATAATCTTTTAGATTTTGTTTGTCATTATTTAATTAATTCTGTTTTAATTACCAATTATAATTTTGTATTTCATTTATACATGCGTGTAACCATGTATATAAACTAGACGGTCGGGGCTTTCTTCGCTCGCCGTTTCCGTTTAGCCAAAGGGCTTCCCCCCTGGTCCTTCGCAGTGTTCATTACCCTCATGGTTATGAGAATAATACTGATAAGTAACAATTAAAATACTCAGGCTTTATAGAAACCTGAAAAAGAAACTAAATTACAATATACAGAATAGTCTCAGACACACACACACACACACACATATATATATATATATATATATATATATATATATATGTATGTGTTAATACATTTAGGCACGTAGGATTTTAAAGATAAAAATTAAACGGTTATAGTCGATATATAATAAATTAAATTTATTATATAAGATTAAATATTATATTTTTTTTTTTTTTCAAAAGAAGAGAAAGAACCTTATGAGTTCTAAAAGTAGATCACTAGCTCAAAAATATTAAAAATAAGTTAATAAAACCTTAATATTATTAAAACACAAAAATTAAACATATTTTTTCAGTTATTTTTTCTTTTAAGTTAACATTAAATTAAGGATTAGTAAAATGTTGTTAATTAATTGTAATTGAGTTGTTGCTTTCCTACTTAAAAAAAATGAAATTTAGAGAAGAATGCATAAAATATTATTTCTTCCCAAAAATATTTATTTTATTCAGCGTCAGTGACTGAACTCTTTCTTTAAAGGATTTTTGTAGTGATTCAGTTTTAATTTATAGTGAATTACTTCAATTACTTTTTTTTTTACTATTACTATGATTAAAATTATAATGAATGAAGGTGTATTTGTACATGTAGAGTTATATATTATCTTTTAAAATTGTTTTCCGTACATTATATCTCTTCAAAACATATCATTTTTCAAAACTTTCATCCACATCCCCCTATTTAATGAATTGACAATTTCATATCTATAACTCGGAAAAAAACAGCTTCTGTCGTCCTTCAATTTGTTTTCTTTAATCTGTAACACTGAATTCATTTGCATGATTAAGACAAACTGTTTGATATCTATTCAGGACAACAGTCCAGTCATTCCGGAGTTACATGGCAAAACAAACACATCGCCCGTTCTAGAATTGTGTGGTTAAAATTAAAAATTACATTTTTCTCATGATACCCATGTTTATACACTACTTTTTTTTTTCTTTTCCTGTTCTTGGTGTGAATTTTACTACTCCATCCACTTCGCCCGCTGTAAAATCCTATGTATGTATAATTTTTATAACGTTCTGTGATTACAAATTATTAATTAAAAAAACAATTCATTTATTACTTTATTTTCTTTAGATATGCTTAATTTAATATCAGCACATTTGAAACTGGAGCTGTATCAGAATTCATGCAGTACATATCTACTTGTGTATGTTTTAGGTTTTGAATGGCCTGTAATATTCATAGAATCTTGTTCCTGCTAAGAAGTATTGTTCCATTACGACGTATTCATAAAATAACATGAATAGAACATGGGCTCATCAGATGAATACACATGGATATCTCTCATAGACAATAAGAACGAACAACAGACTCCGTTAATGATTTCTTAACTGTCTATTAAAGACAGTTACTCGGGACCAAGAGGTAATGAAATAATATATTATCTTTTTTTTTTTTATTAAAGAATAATTAAAAAATTAACTAATTAACAAATGTAATGAAATTAATGAGTTCTACAGAAAATTATACGAGTGTGTTACATTACTTATCTCTGTTGTAATATGACATCTTTAAAGGTCGTCGTTCTTTAAGGAATTTATTTGTGTACAGTTTGCTTTACAAAAGTCATTCTGAAATTTTACATCTGTTTATAAAGAAAAAAGTACGTGATTTTTAGAAAATAACTTTTGAGGAAGTAGACTTTTGAGAACGTGTAGAATATGGAATTCTCAAGATAAAAATTTAACCTTCGATTATGGTTGAATATGTTTTAATAATATTTTTAGAGTAAGGAATTCACGAGTTACAACAGTTAAAATTTTAAGAGAATTATAACAAAGTGAAGGTTTTTTTCATAATTCTGTGTGAAATACTAAGAAAGTCATAGAGTGATCCGCGAAGAATGTAACAAACTTTCAGGACATATTCTACTGGTAAAAATACTAAAGAAAATTTATATAAACATAGGTTCGAAAACGCTTCGTTAGCAAATGTTGTCTGGAGAAAGATTTCGCCCTAATTTCTGCGTCTTCGGTAAAAATAAACTATACTGTAATTCTTAGGATACAGATTACACAACCATTTAATGGTTTTATATGAAATCTGACCAGTGAAATTGAAAAAAAAGCCTTAAAGCTGTATTTTTGGTAGTTTTTGAGAAATCTGGAATAAGAGACAAAAGATTGGGATTGAAAAACACACTGTTTTATGTTTGGCGTAAAATAATTTTGTTAAATTGGTAATAAACACATAAACATTTTGAACGAATAAACTTTTGAGGATTTTATTCTTAGTAATACAGCATTAATAAAACCCACAGATCATCTTTCATTATTCGGTATATAAATAATAGAAATTACTCTCACTTTATATTATTACTATTTACTTTATATTTATTACTATTATATTATATTATGTTATAACATATTCTAGAAAAAACTTTTCTTGTAATAAAACGAAATCCATTTGTCTAGATTGCTTATTGCATATTGTACTTTTATTATAGCAATTAGATGCATATAAAGCAATACAAGTTTAACAGGTAATAAATAATTGTCCGTAATAAAATGTGTCATTTAATCATAGATATTATTAATGAGATCGTTGGCTCGATTAACTTAGCTTACACTTTAAGTTATGCTTATTGTGGAACAGATTTCAGTCAAATGAAATAAGTTAGTCTTGGGATGATCGATAATAAGCTGTTAGGAGAAATGACCTCAGACCTCCTCCTACTAAGTTTATAGATTACTAGCGCTGACCCGGCAATGCTTCGGTACTGCTAGATTTGAGTGTAAATATATATATATATATATATATATATATATATATATTAAATGAACACAATTGAAAGTTTGATAAAACATTTAAAAATTTAAAAACTGAACATTTTGAAACTTCACAGAATTTAACCTTTCACTTTCCCCTTTTACATTTTTCCATTTTTCCCGCGCGTTAATCAGTCCAGTAATTTTTTAGTCTATAGCGGACACACATACGAACATTTCCTTTTATATATGTAGAAGAAGAAAGTCTGTTTGTATATTTTTTTATTTGGTAAATATCTCGACACCGGCGCCAACTAGTGGGTATAGGTTTTGCGAAAATGTTTCTTTTCACGTAACTAATATACATTCTGAATATGATCCAAATCGGTCTATAAATACAATTTTTCTAAATATCTCAACCCTAGAGGTTCCAATTTTTTGTAAAAATATTTCTTTTCGCGTAAATAATATATATTCTGAATATGAGCCAAATCGGACCATAAATACAATTTTTCGAAATATCTCAACCACAGCGCCACCTAAGGGGTCCAGTGTAATTCAGAAACCATCGCGGGTGTTCGCACAACTACTCATCAAAGTTTAATCTCAAACGGATGAACGGTATAGCAACGCATACAAGACAAACAAACAAACATTAATTTTTATATATATATATATATATATATATATATATATATATATATATATATATATATGTTAGTCTGTTATTAGAATGTTATTTTACTCTGCATACAGATTAAATATAGAATTTAAAAAGAAAACATGAAAACGATTAACTCTGTTAGTTTTTAAACATAATTTAGTTTTATTTTTAATTATTTAATCTAACTATTACCTGGAAATTTACCCTCTATCAATAAACCGAAAAATATTTCCCACTAAAATTGTTGGAAATTTTTATTTGATTTCCTTTTATTTCTTGTTATCATTCACAAAAATTTAATCGTGAGAGTAAAGAGTTAAAAATAGGTTTTGCCCTAAAATACTCGTTCGAATTTAAAAATTATTTTACCAGAAGTAGTGTATTAAATGATTTTTACAAGGGTCATTTTTAGAGCACGCATCGTCATTTGCGTATGTTTACAATACAAAACACATTGAGATGCAACCCGGTCAAGTAACGTGTCTGTGACACTACCAGTTAGCTCAAAGTTCTTTCATGAATCCGACTTTATTTTTCAGTGGCAGTTCATTAAGTATATTGATGGATAATCCCGACAATTGTGAGGTGCGAACGGTGATTCCTTTTTTAAATGCAAAAAAAAAAAAATTTTGCAACTGAAATTCTCGTACAGGTAGTTGAAGTGTAGGGAGGTGGTGTGATGAACGAGGGAAATGTGCGATAATGATCTTGGTTATTCAAAAAAGGAGAACTAACATGGATGATGCAGTAGGATTTGGACGCATATCTATCATCACTAAAAATCTGAAAGTATGGACACATTTGACCAAATAGAAGATTCAAGAATTCATGACCAATTTCACTCGGAATTAATGGATTGGTGATAGAGGTTAAATTTCTAGCCAATAGTTAGAATAAATAACTAAAATATAGATTAATAAAATTTGAAAATTACTTTTAAAAAAGTAAATGTTAATCATGTTCATTTTTTTCAACTGCATATTTAATTTACGTTTGTAGTGTACGTATATACGTACACTATACGTATATAAATACATTTATATGTATATATACGAATGTATATATATATATATACATTTATTCACTAATGTTTCTCGTTCCGTTGTTTAAGATACATTTTCATTACAGTAATACTAATACGAGCAGTACCTAAAGACAGGTAATACCAAAGAACGGAAGCAGAAAATAATGGCCACTTCTTGGTTATTTCTTGATCGTTACCACACAGAAGGGAATTAAATTTTATTATAGTGACGCGGAATGAGATGCGGGTCTACACACACCTAAAATGAAACAAGTTTTAAATGACAACGTTCACATTTTTTCACCAAATTTCTAACAGATACCTTGAACTATGAAAGTCACAGTAGCGGTTTTTGACTTCTTAACAATCATCTTAATTACCTGTCTCTTCTTTAAAGAGAAAAAATCAATGTAAACAGGTATTTTGAAACTTCAAACCGGTTACGACACACTACGCAGAACTATGAGTGACGTTTGCTCACCAAGGTGGTTACGATGTAAAATAACGTACATCCTCTCATTGATCAAAACTCCTAACTTTTACTTTTTACCATTTAACTTTCGCCTTTTACTGAAATTAAAAATAATTTTTGAGCGAAAACGCACGCAGACCGATCAAAACATTCACCAAATTTTGACCGACTAGTGGTCGAGTTCATCAATTTCATCAAATTATTTCTCGTCAGAGTTTAGAAACCTCAGTGGTCTTGTAGTGTGAAGATGGATTGACACAAGCGCCTCAATACTTATGACGTCCTATCGCAGTGTGCTATTAGCAGTATCCTCCACTGTACTATTAGTAGTGCAACACTAGTTCAGATAGCACCAGGTGAAAGTTCAGATACAACCACCTACAGTAGTATTTGCCTACTTAATTTTTGAACATCCTTGTAACACCACAATTTAAAGATCTCCATTTTTTCTTTTCTCTTTTTTTTCTTTTTTCATTGCCATAAAGCGCTACAAAAAAAATAAATGAAATAAACAATTTTTTTCTAATATTTAGATCTGTATTTGAAGTTTCAAAAGATTTTTGCATGAAAATCCTTTTTTGTACTTTCGACTTCTCCGCTGTTTCATCTGCCCTTGTAATTTGTCTACGTATACTTTTTGAGACCTCGGTCATTTCACTGATTTGATGATATTCATCCGGTTATCTTCGGACGCGTCCAACCCATCTAATTCTCTCTTACTTCATCATTATGACTATTTCATATTCTCCAAATTGTAGTTTCAACTCTACATTAGTTCTCATCTTCCATTCATTTTTTACTTGTTTAGTAATAATATCATGTTTAATAAATATTCGATTATCTCTTCTTCATCTTTCTTTACAGCCTTTATTTTCTACAGATCCCTTTTTTACCAAATTAATTAAACTTGGTTTTTAATATAATGGAAAAACAACATGATTCGTCCGGAATCTAGACGGACGTTTTATTTTAAAACTTTTGTTTGAAAAACCTTTTGATATGATCAACCCTTACGGCAAGGGATGACGAAAATATTGCTGGAATTTTAAGAAGATGGGGCTTGTCGTATGCTAAATATGTGAAACATTTTTTCACATGCAACCATTGTCGTATTGAGTAAATTTAAAGTTTTTCTTAACTTTAAGGTGGAAATCTTTTTTATCCCCTACTTAGGGCCTGTGAAATCTACCTCCGCCTTCCGGCGTGCCGAAAGGGAATTTTTTTCTTTTAGGGTTTACATGTTTCATTAGTATGTACTGGACGTCAGCTAATTTTGTTTCTTGTGGCTGACTGTTGCGTTTTTTTTTTCTAATTCATTTGGGAGATTCTAATTAATTAATATTTTTGGAATTGTACGAAAGTTTGTTTTGCTATGTGTGTTTTTTTTATTATATTAAAATTTGTGGTAATGTAATTTACTGTTTATGTTAGTAGTTTATACTCAATACATTATATGTATTGCATTTTTAAATAGATAATCTCTTGTCATGTCATAGTTTTTGATGTTTGTTGACACTAATGTCGAAAGTTTTTTTGACGTAATATAACCTTATATAGTCATTAACTCTAATGACCTGGAAATAGTTTATCCACCGTTCACGACGATCATTTCTTCTACTGAAAAGTTGTAATCTAGCCCTCTCTTCCCTTTTTTCTATAAATATGTGTGAATAAATGTATTTGTGTATTCGTAGTATAAACTTAATATGCCTGTTAACTATATAACATGCTTTTAAGGTACTAAAAATCGATTAAGGTACGAATAATTTGTGTTCATTCAAAGCAATATGATAATTTAGCACGAAGAATGTGGCATTTATTTTGTTTATTATTAATTTTTCTTGTACTTCTTTTTATACATGTAACTACTCAATTGAATTGTTACAATTTTTAGAAATTTTTCTTTTCATAAAAATCGGGAAAGTTTCAGACGTTTTATGATTAATCGGGAACCAGGACAGTTTGCCTTCTGTTAATTATCATGCGAGTAAAATTTACGAAGCATTATCTCACTTTTTTAAAATTGCAAAGAACTTATCGTTTGTTTTAAAAATTTTTTAAAAATCCTAATCGTGTAATATGATTTTTTGAAGTATTATTATCTATAAATGATTCCGGTGCCTAGAATTGTGGCTTTAATTATTCAAAAATGTTTTCAATCATAGAAACCTTTCCAAGTTTTCTTCAAGGTTGGGTTTGTATGGTTGCATGCATTCCTTAAACAACTAAAAACTTTAATTTTGAGGCACACTTCAAACAAATCAAAATTATTTTGTAGTTGAGTCCCGATCAAAAATCATAGCGCTATTCAGTAAAACATTTTGACGGTGAGTAAAAAAAGGACGATGTAAACATTCGTATTTGTGAAATTAATAGAGATTCTAAATTACAAAAAAAAAAATTAAAAAACACGGTATATGATTATCGTTGATGATAAATGCGAATTATTTTTAAAACAAAAATAGTTTCTGTTAACACCAAAACACTTTTGGACGTGGTTGGAAATAGTGTCTTAACTAAATTTCCCATGACGTCGTTAGTCAGCTACAAATTCATCAGTACAGAAGACGTTATTGTTGATTAGTATTTCATTAGCCATGTCAATAAACAATCCCGCAGATTGCAAGATAAGATAGATGATTGATTAATTTTTGAAATGCAAAACACATTCGCCCAGTTGAAATTCTATGGGAATTAAGGTATACAATCCTTTGTACGTAAATTAAACTAAGTTTAGGATAAATCAAAACTTTAATAGAAAACTGTAAAAGTCAATGAAAACTTTAATAGTAGATAATTTGTTATATGATTTCAAATAGGAAGTTTCTTAATTTAACTCTTATATAATTTTGGTTTTTGTGGGTTTTTTTTATTTGTGTAGTGCAATCAAGCTTTACTCACTATGAGAGAGAGGTTTCTTCTACATGACTTTTAAAATATTTATTTTCTTAGAGAAAATTTAGATAGTGATCATGTTCTTCCTGATAATTTAATTTAAATTGACAAATTTTTTTTAAAGGGAAAATTACATAGTCATGTTGATTGTTAGCAGATTTTAATTTTTTTATTTTTATTTGTTTGTCATTACTATTTAATATTTGATTATTAGAACCTGTAGTTGTCGTATAGTTTAAAGTATTTTCTTGTGAATCGTGAAGAAAATTAATGGGAAAACTTAACATTAAAAAATTATACATAATTCCATGTCTGAGGTCTCTATAGCATTATTATGCTTGGTTGTAAAGTTATATTTCCGAACTTTTTATATTTATAATGCAATTTTATTTTATTTGTTTATTTATTACTTTTTTTTGCTTTTCTGGCTGGAAGCTATATTTTTCCTTACACAGAGAGGAGTTTATTGTTTTTTATAAATCAAACTCATGCCTAAGAAAATAAAACTAGATAAATCTTGATTTTTTTTTTCTTGAATTTGGGCAAAATTACATGGGTTAGTAATTATTTTTTATTTTTAAGCCGATTTTGTTTAACTAGCACTTAAGAGTTAACTAAATTACAATTTAAGAAAGAACTGTATTGTTTTATAAAAAATAAGCTAATTCTCATTATAAAAACTGTGGTATACTCGTATAATATTTAATAGTCAGTCCTTTGTTTATGAAACTGTATCACACAAGAACGATAAATTTTGTTTTATTCTTGTTTGAGTTTTATATTTTTAACGCTTCTTTTTTTTTCAAATAATGTATGAGTAGTAATTCTCAACGATTGCTTTTATGTGAAGTTCGGGTAGATATATAAAATGTTTTTTACAGCAGAATATATTACCACAAGTATCTCATAAACGTAAAAGACACCGAATAATGCACACATACACAACGTGCTGTGACGACACTCAGTGATAAGGTATTGATTTTCGTATAATATGTACTGTACGTATATATATATATATATCTTACTCGAATTTTGTGAAATCAAGCTATATACAAAGAACGTTCTTAAACGGAAATATGAATCTCTTTAAATATATTACACATAGAACTGACTTTATTAAAAATAAATTTTTCTCCAAATAGTTGCATCAATTTTTTTTATCCCTCGACTGTAAAAAAAATAGTTATCTCAAACGACTGGTAAAGCCCTGTAGAAAAAATTATTTCGCCTTACTTTTGTCACTAACAAATGTTTTGCTAAAAATCATTCCCAGCATTAATAAAATCAAAGGTTTAATAAAATTAAAATTAAAATAAAAATTAAAGGTTTTTCAAAAAGTTAAAATAAATAATACGTTCGAAATTTAATTCCTAGATAAATTAAAATTTTAAAAATAATAAAATTAACTTAAAAAATAAGTACACCAAAATTAAAAAAAATATGTATATATTTGTTCAATTCTTCGCCAAATTCCGAAATTTGGAAATAAACTTTAAATTAAAGATAATTTATCCTTAATAAGGTATCTATATAAAAAATAACAATTTTGAGTCCCGGTTTTTAAAAATAGATTTTATTTATTTAATTTTTTTAAATTTTATTCTGCATTTTATTTTTAAATAAAATATGGATAAACAACGTATGTTTCATTCGGCTGCGAATGGCAATATGAAAACATCTTTCAAATCAAACGGTGAAGTAAAACAACCTGTGCATCATGATAAAAATAAGAAAATGTACCAGGAAAAATAATGAAAGAGGAAATGTTATAGAGTATGGAAATAGCTGGCTCGAATTTGGTATTAGGTTATGATGTTATTCATGAAGAAAATAACATTTGATGACTAAAACAAAAACGTTTTTTCATTAATAAATAAATATCTGATGCACTAAACACAAACAAAAACCTAAAATAAATACTTGACCAACGACCATTCCTTAACACTCTTATGGAGGAGATTTCCGTACTCTATCTACATGTTACCAATTTCTTGTACACAAAAGAGTTAATTCACACGAATATAACTATAACTCTTAAAACTTCAATCAAGAATTAACGATTTAAAGTAATCTATATTATTTATAATATTAGAAGAAGAGGGTTGTTTGTTCGGGATAAACAAAAAAAACTACTCGATTAATCGCAACCAAATTTTTACCCATGTTTCTTGGCATAATTGAAGAGGTTTTTAGGTGTATTTTATCTTAAAGAACTCGGAAAAAATATGTATATGTATATATATTATACTGAGTAGTAGAGATTTACCGACTGAAGAACAAATTTAATGAATGTAATTAATGAACTGTGAACTATCACTGTGTGAGCTGGGTTTGAACAGAATGATTCGAATCACTCGAATGAATATGAATGTTGGAAGTGGCCGCCATCTTCTTGAATACAAGCTTCGATTCTTTTTACAGCGTTTCTTGCAACTTTTTTCAAAGTTTGTGGCTGGATATTTAATACAGCTTGTTCAAGATTGACTTTCAATTGTTCAAGTGTTCGTGGTTTGTTGCTGTAGGCTTTTTCTTTGAGGTAACCCCGTAGAAAAAAATCCGCCGCAGTCAAATCTGGAGATCTTGGTGGCCACAAGCCTCGACCGATAACACGATTACCAAAGAATTCCTCAACGAACTACCTGCGTAGTGCGATGTCGCACCGTCATGTTGTAGCCAGCAGTGTCTGTCTTCCTCTTCCAAGAGTGCGATGAACTGAAATAAAATATCCTGATATCGTTCTGCATTAATGGTGTACTCGAAAAAAATAGGGCCGATTATTTTCTTCCGCGATATCGCGCACCACACGCCCAACTTCTGCGGGTGTAATTGTTTTTCGTGATAAACGTGGGGATTTTCAGCCCTCTAAATTCTACTGTTTTGGCTGTTTACGTAGCCGTCCAAATGAAACCGTGCTTCATCTGTGAAAAATAACGAATCCATAACATTAATTCCCTCACGCAGAAATCGACGGAACCGTTGACAATATTGTAGCCGTTTTTCTTTGTCGGGCTCAAGAAGTCGATGTACCGTTTGAATACGATAAGGTCGTAATTGTAATCGTTTGGTCGCCCGATGAACAGTTGATTTAGACAAATTAATTTCAACAGACAAACGTCTGATCGATTTATTTGGCGAGGCGAATAATTGGTCTTTGATTTCAGTGACTGTATCTGTATTCAACACTGACGCAGATCTTTTGTGTTCCTTGTTATTAACAGAACCAGTCTCTCTAAATTTTGCAACTAACCTTAATACTGATGGTTTTTTTGGAGCTGGTTTATCTGGGTACTTATGGTGAAACAAATCTTGCACTGCAACCACTAATTTCGTACAGATGTTGGACGAGTCCATTTCAGTGACGAGTAGGGGAGTAAGATTGACTTTTGAAATTTCAAGGATGAGTGATTGATGGGTTGCGTTTTATATGGGACACTCTGTATATATATATATACATATACAAATTTGTCTGTTTGTTATGGCATCACGCGAGAACCAACCGACAGATTACTTTAAATTTGCAGGATACATTCGTGTTATCCCAGGGAAGATTTTAAGCCATCGACCGAGACTCTAGCTCTCTTGAAGGTTAAGGTATCAAAAATATTCATTATTTCTTCCCCCAATGAGGATGAAGTAAATTAAAGATATTCATTAAGGAAAAAATAGATTAATCCTTTTACTTCAATATTTCTATTTCTGCCACCACGGCAAGTTATGAATTTTTCATCGACAAAGTTCTGTGTACTTTAGTTACCATAGTTACTATTATTTTATCTTTTGTAATTTAGTTTCTTTTTCAGGTTCCTATAAAGCCTAAAGTAAATATTGTATTTATTATTTATCAGTATTACTCTCACAACCTTGAGGATAATGTACAGTGCGGGTGACCAGAGCGCCGATCCCCGTGGCAAGTTGGGAATGGCGAGCGAAGCGAGCTCTGAGGCCGTGAGATAGACCCCTTGGCCTCAGGAGGCCCCGAGGAGCCCCTGAGTTGGCTCCGGGATTCGCCTGTGCTGACCTGAGCCCCGAGGGTTCAGATTCTGGCGCTAGGCCGGCTAGTATTATTATAAAATCGTACAGACATTCAAAATAACAGCCATTTAATTGTAATGTCAATTACATACATTTATACTAGTTGCGTTTAATCTGCAGTTGTATTTGATACGAGTACTTAATGAATTGCTTTCTAATAACATTAAAAAATCCTGGGTGCAATTATTGTATTTTTAATTTTGTTTTCTGTTAATCTATCTAATTACCTTTTTATTAAAATCTGTATTCAAAAAACTAAAGAAAACATTTTCAAAGTTTTCTTTTATTTTGACTAATATTTAATCTCAATTTTACACCCGTGTTAAACCCGTAAAACAAATTCCTGAATTAGTTCTAATTAGCAGACTAATAACTTAACTTTTCTTATTGTTCTCGATCAGTCTAAGCTTTTTGAGAGTGGAGTTTTTTTTAATTATCAGCAGTTCTTCAATAAATATTTTAGTTTTAAATAGTTAATGCAAAGTAATAAATAAAATACCATTACTAACTCATAGGTAAATTCGTACCGCTGTCTTTTCTTACGGTTCACAAAAAATGGTATGTAGACTGATTATTACAAGGCCATTAAAGCGCTTTCTTTGTACTCTGAGGTAAATATAGTAGTTAAGAACTTTATTATATTTTTTTAGAGAGCCAAAATTATAATATTTTACCAGACATAAAAAGTGCATTTTTTAATGGTTAATTATCTATAACACCTGCAAATAATAAATAAATTGTAATTTATAAAAGTAACGTTAAAAAGTACAAATTTTAATTAAACTTAAATTAAAAACAACTTCGATTAAAACTAAATTTTTTCCATCAAATGGTTGATAAGACAATTCTCTTCAGATAGGATTTTTCTTTCGTGTCACGTACTGTAAACGCAGCTATTATTAAGTAATCACGTTTAGGTTGATGGTAGTTGAGATGTATTTACGTGGACTTTTTTTTATCTATTTTAAAATTATTACCAGTTTTTTATTGACGAAGAAAACATTTATTCACACATTTCGCTATTTATAAATATTATCTTTCACTTATATTAAAGTAAACTCTGGAAATTATATTTTTCGTATACTTTTAAAAATTTTTCATGCTTTTTCATTTGTCTTCAACGGACAGAATTTTTAAGTTTTCCACTTCTGAACATAGTCCGTCTATTTCCATGTCCAAAATTCAGAATGAAATTTTAGTGGTTGCTAATTTTTGATTTCTTTGGAAGTGAGCATCTTTAATTGATTTATCAAAGCACTTTAATGATTCTAGTATAATGATAGAACTTACTGTAACAGAAAATGGGCTTGTGCTCGGACTGTAGAGTCGATAACACCACGGACCATGTCCTTTATGTCTGTCCCCGGTACGAGGCTGAGCGTACCAGAGTTGTTAGGGAACTCGAGAGAGTGGATTCATTCTTTGATCTGCGAGTTAATTGGAAGACCGTAGAAACGACTATTGTGGCTGGTTTCCTCGCCCTGAGCAGAGCGACTGAAGGGGTATAGTAGAGTAGCACCCCGGGTGGCTAGGGAGCGCCCGGGCAGTTTGACTGGCCGGAGGTAGGCGCAATGGCATCACCCACCGGGTTGGTCTAGTGGTTAACACGTCTTCCCAAATCAGCTGATTTGGAAGTCGAGAGTTACAGCGTTCAAGTCCTAGTAAAGCCAGTTATTTTTACACGGATTTGAATACTAGATCGTGGATACCGGTGTTCTTTGGTGGTTGGGTTTCAATTAACCACACATCTCAGGAACGGTCGAACTGAGAATGTACAAGACTACACTTCATTTACACTCATACATATCATCCTCATTCATCCTCTGAAGAATTATCTAAACGGTAGTTACCGGAGGCTAAACAGGAAAAAGAAATAAAAGGCGCAATGGCATCGAGCCACGGTTAGATAGTATTAGTGGTGATTATTTTTTATTGTTAAACTGTCAGTGGAACGGCGACTGCACTGCCGAGGGCATGGGTTACCATGCAGCCGTGAGGTGTAGCGGCATCTCGACGATGGTTGAAAACAAGTAAATGTCACGCGGGACTCTGCGATGGAGCTGAGTGGGAGTAGGTCTGTCCGCCTCTCCCTTGTAGACCTGACCGGAGTCCGTAAATTAACCTAAGTCTGGGGTAGTAACTAAAATTGAGTTCATTAAGGGAATTAGGACTAAATTTCGTTGTTGCGAACATCATTTTTTGGTGGTATGTTGTTAAATTTGTCTCGAATTTCGAGACATTTATTAGGAATTGGCTCAATAAAAGTATAACTAGGCGCGGGGTTCGTGTTTCCGTGAGCTCAGTTAGCTAGTTCATAGAACAACGATGTAGGACAGAGAAGATGTCCGAAAGAAACCTATAGCAAAGGTAGAGGCTGAGTCAACTCACTGATGTAAATGTATACAGAATCATTTGCATCGATGGCATCCCAACTGAGACCTGGCTGATGACTGTGATATGTAATCAGTTAGAGGATCAAAGACGACCTCCGTTAAAGCCCATCAGGGCTACTGATTGGGAGGGGAGGTGTGGCGACCGGAATCACAAGGCGGGTGTCTTCCTCTTCGGGGTTGGAATGTAACAGAAAATGCAAATTCAGAAAATGGCGTTCAGCATTATAGATTATCGTTACACACGTTTTTATGAATACATATTTTATAACAAAAATAACCATTATCTTTCCTCATCACCGTTTAATAGTTTGTATATCTAAAAATGCATAGCAAGTGATGCTGATAATAAAAAAAAAACTGAAATCAATAAAAAAGTTTAATTTCTACTGTACAAGATAGTGGCCTAAATTTCTGGTTAAATTCGTTTGTAAATATTATTTTCACTCTACGACGTACACAGTTTGAAAGTCTAGTTAAAAATTGTTCATAAGTTATCATCAGAAAAACAAAAAAAAAAGAACGCGACAAAGAGACAATCCAGTTATATTAGAGGAGTCCTTATTTCGCTTTGCAAATATAATATAAAAATTTATAGCTTATTTGTACTAAAATTCATTTCCATGCCGTTCCAGATTTCGTTTAATACTTTTTAATATTAGCTAGTAAACGAATATCTGTATAAAAAACATTTCTTTCCAAAAAAAAATGTTTATTACTTTTCTTTAATCAAATGTAAAATCTAGTTAATTTAATTTATACTGAAAAGAACTACATGAATACATTTTTGGATTAGATCCAAAGCAAATCACAACTTTTCCCCCTTTTAATACTGTAAATACTGGTGCTTTCTTTAATTTAATACATAATTTTTAACTCGATTACAACTTGATAAAATTAACTGTTGATTGACGAAATTATACACGTTAAATATTAGAATTTAAAGGCTTTTTATACATTGACAACAACGAACGTTATTAATATTTTGTTTCATTAAATAATTACAGGATTAATTTCTCAAACATGGTACCGCTGATATGTTAAATGTATAAATTAACAATTAATTTAATCCACCTTACCAACCCATTGATATGTACTCTAGATCTTTCAACTTACTTGGAAGCCATCATCAGGAGTTAAAATTAATAAATTTAGAGTATAAGTATGCTCAAAATATAAGAATATACTAGTAGGACCGGGACAGTCATGACTGTTTTTAAATGTTAACTATGATTTTTAAACTTTTGACTTTAAATACATTTATTTTAACTTCTGATGATGGCTTCCAAGTAAGCCGAAAGTTCTAGAGTACATATAAACATGTTGGTAAGGTAGATTAAATTAACTGTTTATTTATTTATTAATCACAGGATTTTGTGGAACATTTGACATGTTTTTAAAATGTAAAAATATTCCGCCATATTCACCATATAAGCTTCAAAGCTTGTGCATGGGAATATGAAATGTAGATCTTGTAGCGTATGAAAAATGTCATACTTGACAGGGATTCGAACCCGGGACCTCCGGATGAAAGGCTGAGACGCTATCACTCCGTCACGGAGATGGGCAATATCAATTATATAGATTTTTTCTATTACAATTATCAGTTTACGTGTGAAAAAAATTAATAAATGAATAAATTCAATAAAATCTCAAAAAGATTTATTTTTAGGTTTTTATGAATTGTGAAACGAAACAAACAATTGGTGTTTACCAATTAAAAAAAAAAATAGAATAGAAATTAGATTGGTGATTAACTTCTGTAATTACAAATTAAACATTTAAAAAATTAAAATATTTTAATGGATTTATAAAACGTAGATAAACGAAGTAATAAATCATTAGAATGAGAAAAAATAACTTCTGCTGACTTTTACTAAAATTTTAGGATAATCAAATTATTTATTTTTTTAGCTAAATAATTGGTCATTTTAATAACAACTTATTAAAAATAAGTTTTAAAACTTATTTAAAGTACGGGGTAAGTAAGTTACTTATTTAAATTAGGAGGGGAGGGGGTGAAAATAATTTTTTTATTACGTTTTAAGATATGGGGAGTATGAAAATACCATTCAATTAAATTGAGATTTCCTTATATATTTATAGACCTATGTATAAAATTTTGTGGCTAAAAAATTTATAGAACCAATAGATCATTTCCATTGAAGATATGCATTAACAGTGTATCGGAGGTTTAGCATGTGAAAGTTTGATGAAGACTGGTTGACTCGCTCTCGAGTTACGCTCAATATAAGGTTGAAAAAATTTGAGCCGAGCAAATCAGAAAATATGTAACTTAATATTAAATATTACATATTCTCATTGCGTAAGATATTTTTAGGAATTTTTATGAATTGCAGATTAATTGAACATAACCTGTAGAAAAACATTATTCAATTACAAATTTCCTGATTTTAATTTTTTTCTAGTAACATAATTTCAACGTCCCATAATTTAAAAAAATATTGTTATATTTATGTTTAAGAATTAAAATTTATCAGTAATTTTAAACGGTGTGTTATTAATTTTGTAAATAAAGTAAATGAAGCATTGTGATCGAAAAAATTTCGGTTTTTAGATTTCAACGGAAATATCCATTTTAACCATTCCTGAATCCATTTTGACTAGTTTCGGCGTGACGTCTGTACGTACTTACATACGTACGTATCTCGTATAACTCAAAAACGATTAGCCGTAGGATGTTGACATTTGAGATTTAGGACTATTGTAACATCTAGTTGTGCACCTCCCCTTTTGATTCAACTGGACCAAAAGTGTCCAAAAAAGCCCAAAATCCAAAAAATTTGGATTTTGGACTTTTTCTTAACTCTATTCCTCATTGAGAGCTTTTCAACGATATATCATAAGCGGTACTTATTTTCATTGGTTCAAGAGTTACAGCCAAATAAATTTTAATTAACGAAATACTTGGATCTTACAGGGGGAAAGCACATCGGTTCGAATCCGATTTCATTTCCGACTTTAAAAGACGTTATTATTAGTTCTCTCTATAGATAATAAATATTTTTTATACAACTATGCTTTTTAAAATAGTACGTTATGCAACGAGCCTGTAATGATAGCCATTAATGCACGAGTGCGAAGTAAATTACAACACGAGCCTTGGCGAGTGCATTAATGGCCATTATAGAGTTGCATACCGTTTTTTTTTCTTTTTTTTTGTAAGGCTGAGAAAATATTGGGATTATTTATTTAAATCAATGATTAGAATACATTGTTTACGGAATTGTTTTTTTTTAATTTATCAAAAAATAATTAAACAGTACATTTTTGTGGCAATAGGTTCTTCCTTTTCTTTAATATCGATCGGTGTTAAACGCATTTCTTCCTCAGAATCCGACATACGCCCAACTCGATGTTACCTTTTGCGTCCGTGTAACACGCTAGTGTGCAAAATGTATAAGCCGAACCTCTTAATTAACAAAAGGATAAACAGCGTGATATAGAAATATAGAAGTTACCTATTGGCGTGTTTTTAAATTAAGTTCTGCTTGCTAGCTATTAAATTCGATTCAGATAAAAGTAAAAAATACAGCTGATACATTAAACAATACCCGCTTCTGATAGATTGAAAAGAGTAAGTTTTTTGATCGGTTGAACACCTGTATCATAATGAAAATCAGTTTCATAATGACCGTTCATTATGATACAAGTTCCAGCTGCGTAATTCAAACGTTGTAATACAGCCGTAAGGAAAAATATTATTACGGTACACAAGTAATTTCAATTATAATGAAATGGAAAAAGGGTAGTGAGGGAAAGAAGAATTTTCCACTTTAATCGGTGAGAAGCTTAGTCGTCTTTACAAATCGTACCGCAGTTACGTACAAACATCTAAACAAATTATTTTACCTTTACATAATGTGACATTACTGTTTTCGAAAAGATGATTGAAATTCTTGCATTGTTTATAGAAATTCTTTTTCTACATAACCAATTTTTTTATCCCGTTGATAACTGGATTTATGTATTTGCTGTAATCATGTTAAATTACTTAAAATGTTAAAAAAAGTTCCTGCCCGTGCTAAAAACCGAAATAGCAATTCACAACAAAATGATGGACGCCAAATCGGAAACGACCATCAGAAAATTTGTTTAAATGACCAACAAAAATCAGTTCAATCATATATGTGTTAATTTTTCGTATAATTTCTTAATGAAATCAAGTGTACAGATCGTAAAAATTGTACTACTCGAAAAAAAGGAACAGAATCGATTTTACGCGTTATTTACTACATTACCTTGAGGCTTTCTTTATGGAAATCTCAATTCACAGAAAATTAGTATATCTAAATTTGATATTAAACTTAATTCTTTCCATTAAGTTGTTCATGTTATATAATTATTTCTAAGGTAAAAGTTTTCTTTCGTAACGCATACTTTGGAGTTATTACTGATAAACTATTGAATCAAAAAAATTTCACCTTTTAAAAAGTAAGTTCCCCGATGTTACACTAAAGCATTTATCTATAATCTAAAGATGATAAATTATGGTAAATGTTTCTTTAACTAATACCTAATTTTTTCGCATTATCAAAATATTTTTAATTTCATCAGCATATAGAAGAAACAATTTATATATTTAAAGGGTTTTTTTTAAAAAGTGTTCTACGTCATGTTTACTATCCTTACAACTTCAAACAGGATTTACGTAATTTATTTAATTCTAATTTAAGATATTGGTAGAAAGTGTAGAATTTTAAATTAGAATTATTTTTAAATACACTGATTAAGAAATAATATTTCTATTTTTTATAAAGTTTTTTTTTTTACGAGTAATATAAAAAACACATAAGACCATAACAACAAAAGAAGGAAAGAAAGTAAGTTTGTTTAAGTTACCCGAGGTCACGTGTAGAAAATCAACAAAGTGAATAAGAAAGTTGGTTTAGCCAAAGCAAAAGCCAAGTACGTAAAGCTAACAAAAGGAAACATATTAAACAATTCATGCCAAGCATTCCATGTAGCGGTGGCCGAAACAGACGTCCATTAAACTAAAATATCGTTTGGTCATGCTGCAAAACTAGACTGAAATGACCTGAAATAAATTTCAAAGCTAACCGCAACGTTTTATTAGAGAATACAATCTACTACTATAAATAGTAATGTAAAACATAATATACTGCCAAACATCGTTAATTCAACACGTAAAACAGAACTCTGCACATACGCGCTTACAAAAACACATAGCTACAAACTTAATAAATGTTTCTACGCAAAATACATCCTGTAATAAGTAAGCCGATAATATGAAAAAAACTTTTCCGCACAAAGGAAAATTCGAAAATCTACATTGTGCACGAGTATGTGTGTGAGGTTGTGAAATAAATACGCAGTTATATTTTATTTGTATGCAACTTTTTGTTGTTTTTTTTTTTTAATTATAATATTATAAATACTTATTTTATATAAAAAAAATATTATTATTAAATTTTGAAGTAAATTTATTTAACTACAGAATATATTTTTTCTTAGTGTTTACATTCTATACATACATAAAACAACAAATTCACAAAATCATCAAAATATTTGCAATTAACAATATTTGGCCTGGTATCATCAGCTATTCACCGATTAATCCACATTTCCTACCGGTACAATTAAACCAGGAAAATTATTATAATTTCCTAGAAATATTTCTACCGAACTATGTGGGTGAGGTTCCTCTATTAACTAGGAATAAAATGTGGTTCATGCTCCATGGTATCCCATCACATTTTACTATAAAATCTCCCAGTAATTAGACGATTATTTTTCTGAAAGGTAATAATCTAAAAGGTAATTTAAATCGGTCGTGCAGGATCAATGAATAGATTTTTCAGCAAGATCACCTTGTAGATTTCTACCTTTAAACTATACGTAAAAAGTATGATTACATACAATACACCGGAGTTTCTTGTTAGAGAACTTCATCGGAGAATAAAAGAATATTTTTTATCGTATCCCAGCTACATTAAGAATTTTTAAAAGTGAATCAATCATAAAATCGACGGCTTTTGGCACTAATGGAGGTCATTACGAAAATTGACAAATTCAAAGTAAAATTGTACGCATTTAATTTTTATATTATTTAAATTCTATTCAATTTTAATTAAATGGTTTGTTGTTTATTATAATTTTTAAAATTCTATTCTTTTTTTAATGATAAAATATCCTTCACTCATTCATTTTTAAAAACGGATCGTCTAAAATGGCGGAAACTGTTATTAAAATTAGTATTTAAATATATTTAATTATTTTTAAATACATAAAATGATCGTCACTTTGCAGTCTTAATAATGTTTCACGATAATAATTTAAAAGTTATTATTTTTAAATTATTAGCCATTATTAAAGTCAAAATTATAAATAAATTCAAGTTTATTTAAACTAATTAATAATTACTTATGGAAATAAAATCCGGTTGAAAATTATATAATCGGTTTTCTGTAGTTATGGAATAACTCGATTGTTTGTCAACCGATTTAAAAAAAAATAACGAATAATTAAAAAAAACGTAATTAAAAAATAACGAGTAAAATCATGAGGAATAAGAGCGGTCCTCAGACGGTGATGAGTAAACTGTTGGCCAGTGTGCACCCATCGGTAGTGTTAAATGAAGTTCCAGTATGGCTGGTAGCGTTGTCGAGGCCAGGAACGTCAGTCGTTTGGTTATGCAACAACATAGACTAAATATACGTATCATCACGGGGTGTCGTACGATCAGCTCCGAGGCGGCATCGGTTGTAGCTGGGGTGCCGCTGATAGACTTATTAGCGCAAATGAGAGCTTCAATAGTGGCCGGACGGGACAGAAAGGAAGCAACTGACGGTCTCTGCATTGCTTGGCGTGACAGATGGCGGGATTCGAATAAGGAAAGGTGGACCTATGGGCTCATAAGCGATGTCAGAAACTGGATGGAGCGAAAGCACGGTAACACTGGCTACAAATTCACCCAGTTCCTATCTGGACATGGATGATTCCGGGACTATCTGTACAAGATGGACAGATTCAATAGAAGTCGCTGTCATGATTGTGGCGGGCTGGATACAGTAGAGTATGTATGTCTTTTAAACGTCTTTTTAAACATGTTGTATGTCTTTTGCCCTAAATGACGTGACCTACGAGTAGTGGTCGAGGGTGTGGAGGAAGCCAACAATATAATCGAGGTGAAGCTCAGCAATAGCGACAAATGGGAAGGTGTCTCGATTACGGTCCCAATAATGATAGGAGAGAAGGCCAATTAGGAGAGGCGACAACCTTCTGAGAAGATGCGGGTCGATAGAGACATAGAGTTCGATGACGGGTCCATTAAGGGGGGCCAACTTCTGCGGGAGGGCGGTGCGGGCTCCTCGGAGTCGTCGCTCGTCGATCCCCCCCTGGGGACGCCTTCCGGTCATCTAGATTCGGATAGTAGAGTGAGTGGGTGATCATGCAGGGGCTGTGTACGTACCATATGGTTTAGATCCGGCCGTTGCATAATAAGAGGGAAAGGTTTTTTAGCGGGTGAGTGCCCCGCACTGCCGTCAGTGCGGGCCTGACGACGGCTGGTAGAGCTTATCCTGCCCCTACGGAAAAACTCCCTCTACTAAGCAAAAAATTACAGTGTAAACACGTTCACAAATTTGTAATTCTTGCGATCCATATTGAAAGATGAATTTAGTAGTTTTATAGGAAACCTGATATTAAAAACTGAAAAAAGAAATAGGTCCCAGAACTGTATTTTAGTAGTTTTCGATAAATCTGGGGTAAGACAAAACGATTAGAACCGAAAAACACACTACTTTGTGTTTGGCGTAAAGTAACTTTGTTAAACGGGTAATAAACACATAAAATCTTTAATCAAAACTTGTAGAAAATTTGATTCTGGATAAAACGGTATGAATAAACTCCTTAGCAACTAAAAATAAACGTAAAAATGTTGAAGTTTATTAAAAACAAAACATATCCAAATGCGGCAGATTTCAACCAGTTTTTAAACAAAACAAAATCTTCAATATAAAGTATTACAACCAAATGTGATTATGCGAACCATATTAATAAAGAATACGTCCTTCATTTTAACTGGAAAAGAGAAAAAAACTGTCTAGATTAAAAAGAATAAGAAAGAAAATCTTTGAATTAAATGTACTGGTAGGTGTAAAGAAAAACTCAACAAAGGAGAATTGACTGAAGAAAGAAGAGCTAAACAGTCCGAAAGAATGAAGAACTTCTGGAAGAGAAAGGAAAGTAACATGTGATAAGTAATATGATTTGATATCTGCGTGGTCCTTGAAGGCCTATCCACGGGGAAAAAATGCAAAATACAACTGTATTAGAAATTACCAACAAAATTACATACTATTGATTCGAAAAATGTTGAAGTGGAAAATAATGGCTGAACACATGATAAAGAAAAATAATAGATAAACGACTAAAATTTGGCAATGATAACTGAATCAGAGATGTTTTAATAATTAAATTTTAATTTAAATAAACACCCCTGTTATTAACTCTAATCTCCCCAAATAGATAATGTAATTCTAGCAACAGATAGTCACATTAAATAATTTAATTACACAGATGTTTTCTTCAAATTTTTCTAACTCATATGATGAAGTAACGATAGCTAAGAAATGTTCATAAACATATTTTGAAAAGCTATTAGGTGGGATTGATAAAATTAACATTTTTATTTTTATTTAAAACAAATAAAGATATTAATTTTTTTTTAAATATGTTCTCTGAAATCATACTTATTGATGAGTTTTCATTTCTAAAACAACAATTGGTTATTTGATTTGTTTTTTTTCAGTTTTTCGGTATTAATTTTAATTTTTTAAATTTAATTTAATTTGTCTGTTTTAAATTTAATTTTAATTAAATTATGTCTGTATTATAATTAATAATAAATTAATTTAAAAATTTATCCGATCGAGTTTTTTAAAAACTTCAAAATAAGAAATTCTCAATTCATTCCGTGTGTTTTTTCCAAGAAGTGCAATTTTTGTTATAAATGACAATTTAACCGTATTTTAATTTTTTTGTTATAGAAATCATTTCTTAATGTATGTTAAACTTTTATTTCATAACGATATATAGCATAATCTCATTGTTATAGTGAAAATATTACTCTAATATTAAAAAAATATTCAAGAAAATTACGTTGAAAATATTGAGTAAAAAGAAAACATACATGTTGGTTATTGTTTCAGAAGTGGTGGACCTTAGCTCGCACTCACTAATTCTTTATCTTTATTCCTCTTTGTATTTTTATCAAGATGCAGGTTTCACGTCTTTCAGAATTTGTTTTTCATTTAGACTTTTTTTTATTATTTAAGTCTATCTATGTTTTAAATAAAAATAATATTGAAAGTTTGTTTTTAAAAAGAAACCCTATTTAAAAAAAAGTAAATACTAAAAAATAAATTTTCAATCGTTTAGATTTTGACGTTTTCAAGATGGCAGCAAATTAAGGATTTATAAATTTATGGTACTTATTTATATTAATTTTTAAAATCTAATTTGAAAAAGTCAAGGTTTAACGAAGAACATTTATTTTTTGCTTTTTACTATTGTTTCTATTAATATTTTAACAATTTTTTTCGTTATGTGATTTTACATTTCCCATGCAGTATATACAACGCATTGTTTCACACCATAAAGGGATATATTAATTTGTTACTTTACACAGTCTTTCCCAGTTTTTTGGGGGTTTTATGTGACGCAGGTAAAGCAACTGACATGTAAGGGTCATCTGTCAATGTTGCTAAATGTTGTTAAATTAACGGCATTATCTCAGGAATTTTTCTAACTTAAACTGAAAATGACCAACTGCCCAATTGCAATAAACTCTAAAATATCAACTAAAAAAATATAAACTCTAAAATTCTTTATGACGAATACAATCCCTTTCTACTTCATAATTTCTAGGTTTGTTGAAATCATTCAAATTCTTTTTTAAGAAATTGTAATTAGTGATATAATAAATAAATTTTCAAAGAAGACTTAAAGATTGTTTTTTGTAAAATTTTATTACTTACTTTAATAAAATTATCCGTATAGATATATATAATTTTGCAGTCATTCTAGATAAATATACCGTAACCTACAATACTGTAGATATTGCCATGTAAAAACAACGACTAACTTAAATTCAGTTGAATAAGAAGTTCGAATACTTTATTTAGCTTAATAAAATCCTTATATTTTTTCTAAACGCGTAAAAAAAATAAAATAGGCCCTGAAAATAAAATAATAAAAAGGGAAATAAAATTTCTGTCAAGAGTAAAATAGAATCTAGATATTTTTCTCTCGGTAAATGAAATCCATTCCACTTTGTCTATGAAGTTAAATTGAAGAAAAAGTAAAATCTTTCAAGATAAACATATGAAAACTTACAAGGGATTTTCTTATGTTTAAAAAAAAACAGGAAAAACTATAAATGTGTTTGTTTATTCGAATGAATTATGTTGGAAGTATTTTATTTCAAGAAGTGAATTGTTTTTTTTTTTTGGGGGATAATATTCGTTTTACTTACATTTCAAAAGAAAGAATAAAATTTTATTATGTTTTCTTGCTCAAAGTTCCTGCTTAGCATTAATTTACTTATATTTAGTCAATAGAAAACTTGCAAAGAAAGTAAAAGCAATCTGAAGTACTAAGAACGCTGGTCTGAGCATGTGTGCTTATTATTAACACCCGTGTGCTTCTCCGAACCTACAATCCGTGTAGGACAGTACATTCAGTATGATGTAATCTTATGTACATCCATATAATGTTATGTTAATATATAAAAACGAAACTTTACGCATTACTTTGAACATTTGTTGTTATTAACACGTATAATACAAAGAAAATATATATTTATTGTGAAACATGTAAAATAGCAATAGCGTTTGTTCAAATACTTTTCATTATAGACATTTCTATTTTTAATTTGAAAATTCATTCTTAATGATTTATTTATTCATTAACTAGCATCCCTATCGTGGCTTCGCCCGCACTATATGGTTACTTCCGTTTTCCATCGCGGTCAGGGAATGTTTAGCCTGTCAGGGAAACCCGCTCCCTAGACCCAACTGTGTTCATTAAACTAATGCTTCTGAGAATAATAATAATAATAATAAATAAAAAGCCTGTTCCGTTTATAAAAAACTATCAATGTATTGTAATTTCTTCAGAAAAACAGTTTATAAGTACAGGACCCACTAATTGCTTTTTAAATTTCCCGTCGCCGCTTCGTTCGGGAAACACATAATCAGAATTAAAAACATAAATTACTATCACAATGTTATAAAATCTCATAAAAATAGATTAAATAGCGGTAGCGTAAAACGGGAAAAACTTAAAAACAATTTACGTTTTTGTACCCTTTAAAATATTAAAATTCAAAAAACTGAAAATGGTTTTTAAATACAGGGTCATTCACGGGAACCGGATGTTTTTGAAGTGGGTTGTACTCGGGCGTTCGTGGTGGGAGGGGCACGTGGCTGGTGTCTGACGTTTCCTTTGTTCATAGCATTTACATTTTAGTCGTTGAGATGGAGGCGTGGACGCTAGACCAACGCCTGTACCCGTATGACAGTTTTGTGCGAAATTACGAATCCGTAACTGCTGTTCAGCGAGATTTCCGCCGTCAGTTTAATATCCATCGTAATGCAAGTGTCCCTTCTCGTAACACAATATTGCGATGGGTAAACAAACTTCGAACAAGCGGTTCAATATTGAAGAAAAAAACCACCGAGTCCCCGACGAACTGCTAGCACACCGGAGAACATCGAACGAGTAAGGGAAGCCATTGTCAGAAGCCTACGCCGCTCTATTCAGAGGCATTCAGCAGCGCTTCAAATGAGCACAAGTACGGTAACACGAATTCTGCATACAGACCTGCATTTCCATCCTTACAAGATAGTCGTCGTGCAGCAGTTAAACGAGCAAGATTTCACGCAGCGATTACAATTTTGTCGACAAATGCTTACCGTTTTTGAAGAAAATGAAAATTTGTTATCGTTAATGAGTGACGAAGCCCATTTTCATCCGAATGGCTTCGTCAACAAACAGAATTGCCGGTATTGGGCAGAAAGAAACCCACATCGACTTCACGAGAGACCACTTCATAGCCCAAAGGTGACTGTCTGGTGTGCAATAGGAAAGGTCGGTGTTATTGGACCATATTTTTTTGAAGAAAATGACGCTGTCATAACTGTAACAGCTGATCGTTACATTGCGATGTTGAATACGTTTTTCATCTCTGAGTTACGAAACCGGGGAATCGATTTTCAAAATGTGTTATTCCAGCAGGATGGAGCTACAGTGAACACAGCGAGGGCAACGGTGGCTGTTCTCCGTATCTTGTTTCTACCTTGGCCCTCTCGGTCCCCCGACTTGAGTAGTTGTGATTTTTTTCTGTGGGGGTTTCTGAAATCGCGTGTGTACGGCAATAAACCGTGAACATTGGAGGACCTATGGATCGCAATTCGTCATCACGTCACCCAGATTGATGTAGACATGCTGCAAAGAATTGAGGCCAGTTACCGTGAAAGGCTACAACAATTTATTGCCCAAAATGGACATCACTTGCCGGACATAATTTTTCGTTCACCAGTAAGTAACAAATGCTTTGATTTAACAAGTGTTTCAGTACCAATAAAACGTTTTTAAAGTAAATATTCAATTTTTTATGATTATTTTAAAAGCATCCGGTTTCCGTGAATGACCCTGTATTTATTTGAAGAGTATTTACAAGCCCAAATCTACTGAGATCTCTTTTAGTATAGTCTGAAATGGGGAATATTTGCAACCATCGTTCGAAATTTTTTTTACCTTTCTCACCGCTTTCAATAATGGTAAATAAAATTAAAAAATGGTAAAATTTAACGTTACCCCATTTTAACTCTTAAAACGTTGAATTTAAAATACTTAGAAATCAGTTTTTACATTTACACAAAGATTACACATACCAAAAACGAAGTTGATATCATTATTTGTTACCGAGAAATTGGAAAAAAATTGTAAAATAATTCAAATATAGTAAAATTTAATATTACCCCGTTTTAATCTTTTATAATTGAAATTTCAAAAATTCTAAAAATTGGTTTTTAAATATTCTCATGAAGATTACATACACCAGAAGTCAAGTTAATATCTGCATTTATTACCGAGAAATTCAAAATATAGTAAATTTCATTGTACTCCATTTTAATCCTTTAAACTCTGAATTTCAAAAAAAATCGTTTCTTAGTGTGTATATAAACAAAAAAACACGCCAAAAATTTCAGCATATGTTCTATCAAGTGAAAATAAAGAAAAAAGTTCATATAATTTCTACGTAGTTATAGCTTGGAAAAAATGACGCCTTGATTTCTAACCCGGGATAAAATGAAGCCATACTAAAATTCTGGAACTTAAATTAAGGTGTAAATTTGATGGTTCTTGATTTAAAAAATTGAGTAAAAAAGGTTTCACAACTATAAGAATTTAGAGAAAATATTTGTAAAACCAAGAAATATTGGCGTTGCAAAACACATTTTTTTAGGTTTTACGTACTACAACTTCTAAAATGTTTTCAGTGAACGAAACAGAATTTGTAAACAATTTAGTTCTGGTAAAATCTAAATAAATAACGTCAACTGAACATAAAGAAAAGGTTAAGAAATGTTACTTTTATTAAAAACAAAACGGACTGAAGCTTGGAGGGAAAGTATTTTATTTTAATTTTTAACAAAACAAGAATCATTTCAGTATTGGTAAATATCTATGAACAATATCCGATCTCCGTGGCGGAGTGGTCTCGGGTTCGAATCCCGGTCACTTATGGCACTTTCATATGCTACACATTTTTATTTTCATATTCCTATTACAAGATTTTTTTGTAAGTTTCTGTGGTGAACAAAAAAAAGTAATTAATAAAAATGAATTAAATGAAAAATTCAATAAGAGATTCGTTTATTAGTATTATTAAATTTCATTGTATTACGTTTTAAATATTAAGAATCGAAAATTCATTATTTAAAAATAGTTTTGAATAAATAAATTTCATTTATAAGACAATCTTTAAATCAAAAATTATTCGCTGATTAATAAAAATATTAATTTCGTAATAATCTACTTTACATATAGAGTGATTAACAAAAAATGTAATAAGTTATCAGGACATGTTCTACTGGTGAAAACAAAGAAAAAGGTTCTTATAAACATAGGTTCGGAAACGCTTTGTTATTAAGTATCGGCTGGTAAAATATTTCGCTCTGATCTCTGCGTCTTCGTTAAAATTAAGCCAGACTGTAATTCTTGCGACATAAATTGAGGTGTAAATTTAGTGGTTTTGTATGAAATATGATCTGATAAATTAAAAAAATTCCAGAACTGTATTTTTAGTAGTTTTTTTTTTTCAAATCTGGGGTAAATGACAAAAGGTTGGGGTCAAAAAACACATGATTTTATGTTTGGCGTAAAATAACTTTGTTATAAGGGTAATAAACACATAAAAGTTTTAACCAATCTTGTACAGAATTTGATTATCGATAAAACAGTAAAAATAAAATTCACATAAACTAAATACGAGTACAATCGTAAGAATCTCTATATTTTCTAAAAACCAAATTATCAAAATGTGGCAAATTTTAACTAGGTAGTAAACGGAACAAGATAATGCAGTAGTATAGTAAGTTAAAACTTGAAAATAGTCTGTTTCGACATCAATCTTTCGTATTTTCCAAACTTTTCAAAAACTACTAAAAATACAGTTCTAGGATTTATTTTTTTCTATTTTTCTAGTCAGATTTCTTATAAAAACACTAAATTTACTCCTTAATTTGAGTCCCAAGAATTACAACCTGGCTTAATTTTACCGAAGGCGCAGAAATTAAGGGCGAAATCTTTCTCCAGCCTATCCTCGCTAAACTTCGTTAACGAAGGGTTTCCGAACCAATGTTTATATGGAATATTTTCTTTTTATTTTGACAAGTAGAACATGCCCTGGAAGTTTGTTACGTTCTTACATTCTTCGTGAATCACTCTGTATATAATCAATTTTTTTATGTTTGAATATACTCGTATATAAAAGTTTCGTATGTACATAATCAATACAACACAGTAAAAGTTATCTTACTTTTATCATCATAGACATTCGATATGATTGGTTGGATGTAAATACAAAAACCGCATCCTTTGATAAAATTAAAAAAAAGAAATTAACGTGTATGTACCAGTGTTACTTTGTATGGCTACGAAAATCTTTTAGTCTGTCTTATTAGAAATCGTCAAGGTATAACATTGATGCAGTGGGCGTGAAAAAATGTATCACTAAATTAATCCTAAAAGTGAATTAATCCTAATTTGCTTTAAATCTCATTTATTTAATTTTATTTATTTAGATAATTTTAATTAAATTCGTTTAAAAGCATCGAAGTGTAAGTAATCCAGTTTATTTAACGCTTTAAAGGACAATAAATCATCAAATAAAGATCAGAAATGTTGACTTTAAAGACAATCAATTCAGCGTAATAATTTAAAAAGTTCTAGTTGAACTGTTCGTATCGTTTTATTTCTATTTTATTGTATAAACTTCAGAATTAACTTGTTACAAAGTGTAGTAAATGCAGCAAACCTAATATTATTTGTTGTATTTAGCCAATAGTTTAATTTACATTGAAGAGATTGTTATGAGTTTTTATTATATTCCTATGCATTTGAAACTAACTTAGTTGAAAAATAACTTTCCAGTATTTCATTTTTTTTATTATATATTTTGTGAACAACCGTTTACTAAATAACTTTTAAACTAAACTTTTTACTAAACTATAACTTTTAAACTATAACTTTTTACTAAATAACTTTTAACTAAATAATCTGTATAGTTTATGTAAAATTCATATTTTCACTTCTGCCTAACTTATACATTATCTGTAATTATAATAACACTGTAATTCTAGGTATTCATAGTTTGTCTTATATGATTAGCTGTCGATATAAAATATTTCAAAACTTAGAATTTAAATTTGGGTGGTAAATTTATTTAATTTTATTTATCTAAATTATCATAACAAAATACTTTTCAGTTCTAAGTTTTGTCTTGTTATACCAATATTTTGGAGTTTATAATATTTATACTTCTTAGAAAAAGGATATTGCCTTTATTTCATGTTTACTGGGAAAATGGAATATGGTTGTCAGAAGAAATAATTGTATATATTACCATTAATTGGTATATAAATATATCACTACTACATAGACAACGTATTTTTCATTTGTTACCGACAACCGCGAAAACTGCTGAACCAGTCATTACGAAATTTTGATTGCAGCTTTCATACGATCACTGGAATGTTTACTACCATAATCAAACATTCAAATCTCACTAATACATTTAATCATAAATAAAGAAAGTTTTAATATAACATAGGACTTATTACAGTAAATATCGTTTATACCTCCGAGGAACCGACGATTTTAAGTCATTATAACCGATAGTCACAATACCCGATGTTTAGTGGTACGACAGTACTTTAATATGCCATCTACACGGGTATTGTAATACAGTAATAATAATAATCATTAAAAATAATAATTTATATCCGTAATAAAATAATATAAAAAAAAAACAAAAATATGCAATAATAAATAAAAATACGGTAGAGTAAAAGAAGATAGAGAAAAATTGTAGAAATTACTTTTTCTGCAAAAAGTCGGTTATTTTGCATTGTTTCTAACATTTTGAGTTGTAATACAATTTTTGAAGGTTCGTTTCTAAATCAGAACAAATCTTTTTGTTTCTTTATTAGCTATTTATATAAAACTGCGAAACCGGCAAACGATTTTCATTGCCGCTAAAACGTCTGGAACATTTGGCAGGTTGATGTCTTCATCGTTGTCTTTCATCATTGTCTTCATCGTACAATAATCAGGAAGAAGATACAGGAAGAAGATAAAAAAATAAGAACTATAGTGCATATGCAGGTAAAAAGGAACAGGGGACTCATTTTAACCGTCAAAATATTTCTGTAGCTACAATGTAGATATGCTAATCAATTTCTCAAGTAGATATACTACTTTAGTTGCTAGTCAATTCCGTCCGTCATTATAAGCGATAAAATGTTGCATTTCAGTAGAGAAAATAAGTCATAATAACCGATATGTCACTCAACCGATGTAATTATAAACAACATACATACTGTATTTATTTATTAACAACATACCAAACCAACCAAGAGACAAGTTTTTGGTTATTATATCCGATGTCACTGTAAACGATAATCTTACTGTATTAACAGCTGTTACCACATATATGCCTAATTTAATATCGGCGGCCGAACACGGTATACCAACTCAAATGCGAACTGGCGCACAGTATACGGACGCGCTGATACAAATATAAGCGTCACTACCGCCGCGCAGTTCTCCCACCATAGCGGCGCTGCAGTCCCACCACTCTCAGGTTCCAATAAAAGAGCGTGCACAAGAGTGAAAATTCATTTTATCGTCGACCACCACCTGGAGAAGACCAAGAAGAAGAAGATGGAAGAAGAGAGAAGAAGTTCCCTCGCCGGCTAAACGTGGGACCTCCCGGCGGATGCCAACATCTCCGCTGGAGCAGCAGGCCTGGCCGATCCGCCGAGAGAGCCACTGGACGCGGACGCTACCTTCCCCCTCCAGCTCCAACTCACCGGGCTTCAATCGCCCTGGCCGGAGGACTTAGCAGCAGGCCGGCCCAGCGTGGGATCGCTCGGGGAGTACCGTCTCAGCCGCGCCGGCGAAGGACGACCGACGCCGACCCGACACTGCGGGCTCTGAGAGCCACCACTGCCACGCTGTAGTGGGGACCTAACTGTCGCTGAGGGAAAGTCCGGTCGGACTTCAATAGAGAGCCACAACTCCCCGACTTCGTTGGAGACCAGCATCCGGACCCAACAGCTCTTCACAGAGCTAACGCAAAAAATGGCCTTTTCAGGGCCACCACAAGTTTGTGTATTACGAACCGACGAAGCCATTCGACAACAGCCCTTCTCAGGACTACCCAAAGGTTAGCAATTACAACGAGCTGTCAAAGCCAATCGACGACAAAGACGGACCTTTTCAGGGCCACCATAAGGTTAGTAAGTGCCACGTGCCGTCGAAGCCATTCGGCGACACAGCATACCAAACCTACCAAGAGACAAGGTTTTGGTCACTATATCCTTAATGTCATTATATCTGATGTCACTCACTATAAACGATACTGTAGATTGATAACAAAATAAAAGGGAATGACGACTATATATTTATTTAGTCAAAGTTTTGGTGGATTGAGAAATTTTGAATTTCGATATCAATATCAATTTCTTCAAAACGTTATTACGTGTTTTGCTGATGTCATTATCTTATCTGGCGACGACCCGCAAGAACTCATTCTCATGCGATCAAAGTAGCACTGTAGATTTTTATATCCTCTGAACTAAGAGGTTCCATCAAGCCATAAATATAATTGGCATAAATTCGACTTTTGATTTGGTATTAATATTTTCATTACCACTAGGTCGAATAAGTCACAGGTAGGAAGGAAAACTTCTAGGGCTATTAAAATTTATGATTGTAAGCAATATTGTCAACGCCATTGCGTTCTCACAGACTTGAAGAGTGTACGCTCGGTTCAAAATTTGAAAAACCTGCTTTGATTTTAACCCAGAAATTGATTATCTGAATTTGAAAGATATTCAAATAGGTAACATGATTGAAATATTGGAAAAATGAAAAATTTGATTTTGGGAACTAAAACTGATCTTTTAACTAAACATTTTTTAGATAATTCTATTTCTACATCTTATTTGAAATAATATCGTTTAGAACAAAAGAGATAAGAAAAGGGAAGTTATGAATAGCGACAACTCTTGAGAGCAACATCCCACATATAATTACTAAAAAATCATTTCCAGTCTTTTATGCTCTATACTCATATAGCGCGGATGAAGACGAGTCGGGAAATTCTAGCATATATGTATAATTAATGAATGTTTTATAGAAAAGAAATATTTTTTAAAGTAATTCTTTATTTCTTTTCTTTTACGAGATTTATTTTTGTTTGTTAAAACCTGGGAAAATATATTGAGTGTTGTGGTTGAAAAAGATATTATTTATAACATATATTTGTATTTTTTTGTCATTAGTCATACTCTGTCATCTTGACGTAATCCTTCATTCCTTTCAGTTCTGTGCTCATTTTTAATCTTAAATTATTTACTACATCTCACTTCCTCACTTGTTCGTTTTATGATGATTATTTTCAATTACATTCTTTCTTAATAGCTATAATAATTAATCAAAATTTCTTAAAAAAATAATTTAATAAATAGAATAATAATTGGTTTAACAGAATTAATTTATTATATTCATAATACTTTTAAGAAACGGTCTACGTTAGCCAAATAAAGTAAAATCAAGACAATGAATCAAAAATATTCTGGGCTGTATTTTAATAGCACGATAAAGTACCCGTTCTTTATGCTCAGCTGCGAGTATTTTTCCTTAATTAGCGACTCCCCAATAGAATCTGCTTATGGTTAGTGTGGTAAAGCAAGTAATATCCCCTTTCCGTCAGTCTGGGTTTTACTCTTCAAACGTTACTTATGAAGTTAAAAACAAAAAATAATAATTTAAAACAGAATTGTTTAAAAAAGTTGAAAAAATAAAGTATACCATTTATGAAATAAAAAAAAACATTGCTTCTCATTTTGGATCCAGATTAATATATAGGTTACAAAAAAATTGTTAATAATAAAATGTAAAGAGTTCAAGCAAAAAAAAAAAAATAGAATACGTATTTTTTAGAGGTGGGGAATAAATTTTAAGAAAAGGTATTCTAAAAATATTCATCGATATATAGGTTAAGCTTAACAAATTTACTTAAGTAAAGTTTACTCTAAATCTAATACCCTCTTCAATAAAGTTTAAAATAAGAAAAAGAAAAGCTTTTCTGAAATTTATTTCCGCGGTATATAATTTTTTTTAAATGTTAGAAATTTCTTCCAGTTTTATACATATAAAGTAAAAACTTTCGAAAACTTATTGATAAAGGGCGTTTCATAATGTTCTTCGGACTTTCGAAAATTCGGGAGGTTCGACATTACTTTAACACAACGTTACCTCGGCGCTGGATAGGACTTGCGTCTGAAGAAGACCAACACATTAATGCTGTGGCCACCAAGATCACCAGACCTCACGCCATGTGATTTCTTTCTCTGGGGTTACGTGAAAGATAAGGTATTTATTCCACCAATCCCGCAGGATATCGCTTAGCTAAAGGATCGCATAATCAATGCAATCAACTCTATCGAAAATGACATGTTAGAACGAGTTTGGCAAGAGCTAGACTTTCGTGTTGTGTGCCGTGTCACCAAAGGAGCACATATTGAACATTTATAGATTTTAACAAAAATTATTTGAGTCCCTGCATCACCTCGTACAACTTTTATTTAGGTAAGTAAAATACTTTTTTTGTACTGAATTTTTGTAACTCTAAGAATAGTATGAAACGCCCTATTTAAACTGAAGGGAAATACAGGTAAAGAACAAAAAGCATATAATTCAATTTTACGAGTTGGGGTTGATTTTTTGAAAAATAATATTAGATTATTTATATGTGCATTGAAAGTAACAAATTTCCTTTAATAAATTCTTCTTCTCTAAAAATAATCGAAATTGGTTTTTCGCGATATCCACCCACCCCTTGACGAATTTAGAAAAAAAATTAATATGGTCAGTGCCCCATATATATTTAAATATTTAGCCAAATTTGAAGAAATTCGGTTCGGTCATTCTGAGAAGGCCAAAAACAGTACGACACACATACGTGTACACGTAGATTTTGGTCTGCACGAAGTCAGATCCTTAAACGTAATGATTTGAAAAATAAACCCGATACCCCATTTTTTTACATCATCACCGTAGTATACACTTTAATATAGCTATTCCAGCTATGTTCACCGGGAAAGTAAAAAATAGTGAGGGGATAGCATATTTAAATGTTTTTGTTTCACAGAAAAAGCTTAGCTAATGCTTGCTGCGCCATTCTATTTTCTTTTCTTTTTTTTTTCTAACGAGATTATTTTTTTATCTCCTCTCATTTTACGTAGAGCATAACTTAGCTTTTGCCAAGTGTAGAACAGACTGGAGATATTGGATTGTTGTACATATACACATAAATATTTAGCTTTTATTGTTCATGTGTATTTTAACAACACCATGTTTGGTTTATTATTACAAGGAATATTAATTCAACCAAACACTCTCGGTTTATGAATGTTAAGATTTGCGGATTAAAGGGATCTAACTCGGAATGAGACAAAGTTTCTTTTCCCAAAACAAGATATTCTGAAAGTAACTATGACTAAAGTTCTGTAACATTTGTACTTTATGATCCTCAATCAAGATTTAACTCCACTCAGGAGTAGTAAGAAGATTCGATGGCATATACCAAAAAAACTATCATTCAATGTTCTATAAAATCTTCATTTTATAAAATTTCTCTCTAGAATTTTCTTTTTCTCTTCATAGTAAAATATCTTCATATGGAACTTTATCTAACTATCTGATTTTTTAAAATTATCTTGGAAAATCACATTTCAATCCTTTATTTGAAGCTTGATAAATCTTACATCTTATAGGTTTTGGTAATCTACGATCTCTCTCTTTTGATCTTTCAGCTGATGATCTCTTAGAAATCACCCAGAGCTTAGAAACCGATAACCTCTGGAAACGTTTAACAAACAGTTCGTTCTGTACTATCAAAGAAGAAATTCGAAGAATTGTCCTTATAAGACATGCCTGTAATTAGTTATCTTATTTTCACAGTAATATTCTACATGTAATTAAATTTTCTAAGACTTTTGTCGAAAACTGTGTTTGTTCATTTATTTATTGATAATTTATCACAGTAAGTTTGACTCAGAATCTCGAAAACGTTTTGGACTTTACAATAATTTCTTCGGAAACTAGAGGTACAGTTCTGAAACCATTAATTTCTGAAAAAAAAAGAAGCCACTAAACTACTTGGATCCACAGAATTTCGGTAGTTTATAGCCTCATTTTAACCGTTGGTGCAGAAATTAGGATGAAATTTTTCGCTCGCTGTATTTTGAAAACAAAGCCTTTCTGACTTGTGTGTTTTTATTTTCATTTTCATCGGTAAAAATATCCTGAAAGTATTTCTATTTCTTTCTGAAACGTTGTACATGTTATTCTAAGCTGATTTATATGAAATTACCCATACCATTTATTTTAATTACAAATTTCATTTGGTTTTGTTTAATTAGTAAAAATACCTTAATGATACAATTAAATTACATTAAATAATACGGTGTTTGAAATATTAATTTTTAATTTATATGACAATATTTGGCAAAACTCCATTTACTACAATAAATATAACATTTAGCTGAATTTTCTTTGGCACTGAAAATTAGGTCGATCGATAACTCTACACACTACATATTTTTTTAAATGTATTTCATTTGTTATTTAAAATTGATCTCTACTATTATTTAAATTAGTTTGGATTTTGAACCAAGACAAGCTTAGACATAATAGATACTCAAACTTTGAATTATAAAAATAATTATATGCGCACTTATCTTTTGATTGGTTATAAATAAGTGCGTTTTTTTTTTTAAATTCCATTATAGTTATGAAATTTTATTATAAAAAATTAAAATATAGATATATAAAATTAAGAAGTTCATTATTTTCTAACTCCCGACCGTAGCGAAGCAAAAAATGTTTCATCTGTGGTGATGTGTATTCACGATTTTCTCGATATCTACTGCAGCTATCGACTTGGTTTTCAAAAAATTATTTGTCATGTTCCCCTGAAAGTTTTGAGCCGTAAAGGTCGTAAACTTTAAACATTTTTAATTTTTTTTTAATGTCGGGGAGTTTAAAATTTTTAATTTTGTACTTGTTAAAATCATTTTCTATGGTAGTTAATATTAACAATAGTCACAAATTGTTATTATAATGCATCGAAATAAATCTACAAAAAAATTTTTATTCCTATCATCATAATTTTATTTTTTTATTTTTCTTTCTTATCCAAACAAAAAACCCGGATTCTTTAATATTAACTCTTCATTTTTGTTTCTATATTTGGCATCAGTATTTTTTAAACATCAGTAAACAGTGTTTAATAAATATTAAAATTAAAATATTATGATGTTAAATATAAATACAAATATTATGATATTAAATATTAAAATTATGATATGGATTAAAGCATCTAACAAAAAAAAAAAAAATAAGGAATTTACTTTCATTCAAAGAACAGTAGAAAGTCGACATGCTCTTTAAATAAAATATAAATATGAAATTTTGAATTTTTCAGGTCTATATAAATAAAATCGAGTATTCCTCATTTTACTTAATGATAAACAGGCAGATCATCCGTTGCAGTACTCGTACAAAAATACTAAACCATTGTAATTTACAATGAATTGAAATGGAAAATTCATAACAGAAATATAAATAAGTTAGTACCTAATTATGTACATTAGTAATTGTTTTAAATTAAAATATATATATATATTAAAAATAATTTTAAGTTAACATTTTTAAATGTACTTATAAACACATGGCAACATATTATCCGTGAATAACTGTAAAATTCTCAGTAAGTAACTGATACAAAAAAAAAAATGTAGTAGCTTAAGGGGAACAGACACGACGATTTTATTTGAAAAAAATCAATTTTCAGTTTTCGCTATTTTTTGATAGTTTACATCTATATTTAGAAGTCATGTCCAAAAAAAAAATCTAAATATAAAAAAATTTTTTACGTATCAAAGCAGCTACTTAGAACATAATATTTTACTTCATTTTCCTTTATTTCAACTATGCCTTAGAGACAGAAAAAATTAGTGTAGTTATAACAAAGGAAAAATACAGGGTGCAAATTAATCTCATAAAACACCAGTACCACCTGCCATTGCTGAAGTTTTTAAGCCTGTGTTTATAGATTTGGCAGATCCTTTATTGTTACTAAGTGTTTGCACGATACGATACAAAACCCCAACGAATATTTTAATATTATTTGGAGTAGGGTCCGAAAAAATGTTATTGGTAGTTTAGAAACTCGTAGGTTAGGTGTATATGACAGTGCTGTTATTTTTAATGAGGGTGCTGCTGGAAGAGTTAACGATTTTAAATTTCTTCGTATTGAATTGAGGGTAAATACTTTGATTAATTTAATCGACATTGATGAAATTAGAGTAAAAAAAGCTGAGGAAGAAGGTACATTCATGTATAAAAAAAGCCAATAGGAGATTAAAGAAGAGAAGGGATGTTGAAAATATGGAGGAAATCCAGATGACCAGTCATATGGTGCAGGGATGCCCTAAAACAAGATGGGTCAATTATAATGCACGTTATCCGTAAATTAGATTTTTTTTAACTTTATGTTCCCTTTCATGAGAACCATTCAACTTAGACGGATGAAAGTTTCTGAGGATGTATGTGGTGTACAGTTAATGTACAGTTATTGACAGTTTTTTGGACATGTAATTCTTTTCAGTCTTAAGATAATGAGGCTAAAAATAAAAATAAAAAATCATTAATAACGGTATTATATAAACAAATTGTTATAAAATTTAAATTTTAGTTTAGTAGTATGAAAAACACTCAGCAGGTGTAATAAAGTAGTATTTAAACGTGTGAAAAATTTCAAAGCTGATTTCTACAAAGTGAGAAAAGGAAATTAAAATCGACAAATTTAACATTATTAAGATATAAGATGCCGCCTGCTCACCTAAAAAAAAACGTTTCAAATATTCTTAATTTTCAGATTTTTAATTTCCTCGATCTTACTGTTTTTAAGGTTATGTTAATTTGCTTAAAATGTCATTCTACTATTGATGACATATTTACATTGTTAGTATTCATTTAAAATAATTTTGTGGTATTTTTACAGCATAAATGATGTTGTAAAAACGTTTTTATCGGAATTGTGAAACGTTTATTCACCTTATGAGAAAACTTTTTTGAGGATAGAATTGAAAATTGAATCAGAAGTTTCATTAGGGTTGTCTGTTTCGTTTCTATTTTTTTCAATAAAGGTTAGGTAAAATGTTATAACGAGAATCATTAATAACATATTGCCCACTTTTTTTTACTTTTTTTTCATAAGAAAAACACTGGCTACCCCTTGAAGCATTGTTACTTGACCTTCGTTTAAAAGGACGATAAGGGTTGGTGGATGGATTTTTAGGTAGGACGAGACCAGAAAAAAGTTTAATACTTCAGTAAGTTAGATTGGGTGTGCGTTTGTGTGTGTGTGTGTGTGTGTGTGTGTGTGTGTGTGTGTGTGTGTGTGTGTGTGTGTGTGTGTGTGTGTGTGTGTGTGTGTGTGTTGGGCGTTTGCGTCCGAGAGTGATAAAGAAGGAGTATGCACATATAGCCTACAAAAGACACAAAAGGTTGCTCGTAAAACCTGGAAAACGCCGCTTGCCGACCACACTTTATCCCTTCCACTTTTTTCTTTCTCTCTCTGTTTATCTATCCTTCCCTTTTCTCATCTTTTTCTACCAAGCCGCGCAATTAATTTCACTCTTTTCACAATCTCTCTCTTCATGATTTACCATCCTTTATGTCATACATCTCATTCTAACCCATCGAATCCCCCCTCAAACCGAGCTCCAAACCACTAAACAACCCCCGTTTTTATATGTCACTCTCTATTACACAGTACTTTACAAATGGTAATTAATTTCTAAAACAGGGAGCATTAACAGTATACATTATTTTTTATGGATAGACAAAAAATAATAAAAAATTAAATTGACATTTTATTTAATAGTAATTGAATTCGGGCATTAAAACTGTCATTTTTATTGTTCTATATTTAATTTCATTAAAATTTCCTGTTTTTTAATTTTTTTTTTTATAAATGAGGTTTTGTATTTTTAAACGTTTTCTGCAGAAAAAAATAATAATTTAAAATTATACTGATTTACATATGTAAAAACACTATAATTAATTGATGCTTTTTATTCCAGTATTCATATTAGCGTTTTAGCTCTGCAAGGTGATTTGTAACGCTTAGAAGTGACAAAAAAATTATTAAATTCCTCCCGTTTTTTATACATGGTATTTTCTACGATATTTTTTTAATATCTAATTATTATTTGAACTATGAAAGCGACATGCCCATATTCTTTTCAAAAAAAATTAAATCTTTAAGAAAAAATAAGATTAATCTTTAAAAGTTTTTAATCCCTTAGAATGGTAGTTTGATAAAAATAAATCTACATCAGTTTTTCCAGGTAAATATTAAATGGTTGTTTTGTTTCATTTAAAAATCCTATTTTCTTAAAAGTTGGAGTTTTGATTAATTACATTGATAAACTAAAATTTTAGTTCTTAAAACATATGACTCATGAAACCAATCTGTTTTTTAATGTTAAATGCTAAAAACGAATCTGAATTCAAAAGTTTTGCATCACCCTGCGGTTCTGAAAAATTGCAAAATTAAATTTTTTTAAATTATTGATATTATATAATTCATGATTATACACGTACGTCTTTTATTTTATATGATTATTTCATATTTATGCGCTCACTATATATTTTTAACTCTATTAATCAATTGTTAACACGAAGCAATAACTTAAGTCGCCACACAAATATCACATATCATGACATCTTACCACTCTATTGAAGCGTACATAATAAGATTCATCATATCTGTACAATCAAAACAACACAAAGCTTGTCGGCTTTGAATAATATGAAAAGTATACAATTGTTAGGACTTGTCCTGTAAAATTATACGGTTCTTATACTGGCCGTGCTTCAATTCATGTTAGTAAAATAAATACATTAACTATACATTATTTATTATAATGTTATAATGTATAGTATACTTTTAATGTATATCTCCTTAGTCAGTAATAATTCTTTTTTTAGGCATAAAACAGTAATTTTATATACCCCAACAGTAAGGGTATATAAAATACTGTTTTTTTATTCGTGAGTTACAGTCGAGTTAGGGATCAACATTATGTAGTAAAACAGTGGAAAAAACGTGAAAAGTTAATTCCTGGTTAAAAAAACCATTATTCATGAGTCTCTAGTTAAACCAGAAAAATATTTTTACCGCATCTTCATATCACACTGAGATTAATATTAATAAAAGTTTTTGTAAAAGCTATGGAGAAAGACAGTCAAGGATTCTTGACATAAGATTCTTGTACATAAGCCAGAAATTCCCAAAAGTAAATGAAACAAAAATTAAAGAAAAAATTTTGTTGGTTCACAAATAAGGGAACCGGTGAGAGATAAAATAAAAAACTCTGTATTGATCGATGCTTGGACACTTGCGAAAATTTTCTGGGTGTTCATAACACAAAATTACCGGAATATTGTAGCTAAATAGATAAATTCATACAGATCTGTGGGATATAATATGGCATTAAACGTCAATCAATTTCTTGCATTCACCTCTTAATTTCTTCCCGCCAAATCTTGGGGCAGTAAGTGATGAGCATGTTGAACGTTTCCAAGATATTTCAGTGTTGGAAAATCGTTACAAAGGCAAATGGAGTGTTAATATGCGAGCTGATTACTGTTGGACTTAAAGTTTGATATGTACAGAATGAGGACAACTGCTGAAAAATTATAATTTAAGTATATGTCATCCCATAACAATAGTAATATTAAATTTTATAGACCTTTAAAAGCAAAAGAACGTAGATCCTCTTGTACGCGTTTTATTTATTTTATACTCTTAGTTTCATTTTTGGTTATTAACTGATTTTCAGCTTATTTTTTAATTATGAGTATTAAAGTTGTTTTTTTAGCACGAATATGTGTAATTATTAAAACAATCAATTAACTTTGAATGATTTCTTCTGTATATACGAGTACATATTTATTTTTTTAATAAAGATTTCATCTAAATTGGGAAGTAATTTACCATCGCGAACACCTTACACTCTTATTAATGTAAGATAAAAATATTAAAAGTAGAAATAAAGAGATAATAATAAAAATAAAGATAATAAAAATAAAAAAATAAAAAATTAATTTTTTTTAAAATTAGATAGTTTTGAAAAAAGTATTTTATTATATTTATATTATAAACTGGTTAAAGAAAAAGTTAAAATAATGTAAAATTATGAAATGAACTAATTTTTTTACCTTTTTCTCTCTGTAGAGAAACTAATATTTTTTGTATCAGAAATAAATAAAAAAATAACTTTATAACTTGAGATCTTTGTTGGTAGTAGTGTGGTTGGAAAGTGAGAACCTCGGCTCAAATTCATTGATCATCGGCGGGAATTCATTGATTTGGGAACGACTAGATGCATACAGTTAACGAGAATGATTTCATTTTAAAAGTATTAACACGAAATCGTTGAACATTACCAATTGAAACCCGTTTTAAGAAAGAGTGCGACAAATTTTACTGATTGTAGGTTTTACATGAATATATCTTTTCTGGGCGGGTATCGATTTTTTTTAACTGATTCGATATCTTCAACGGTTAATGTATAGGTAGGTTTTCTGAAGAAACAAAACGGCAATTAAAAATTAAAAATTTATAAATCTAGGAATAAGCATGTTCTTATAAAAATCTTAGCCTTATGAATTAAGTGAATTCCAAAACTGACAATTTAAATCTGAACAAATTTTTTTATGTAATAAATCATAAAAAAAGTTAGGGAAGAAGTGAATAACTTATGAAACAAGATATTTTTTTGGCTTATATTAAACTTGAGGTTTAAATTTAATAAAATGTCATGAAAAAGAACTATAGAACAGAGTTTGTGACTGAATCTTAAAAGAAAAAGTTAGTGGACGACATCTTAAATAATTCAGTATTTTGAAAGAAAGTTTAGAGGTTAAAAATTTTATTAAAACATAATAAATAATTAAGAATGTAGATTGTAATGAATAGTTGTAGATTAAAATTTATTAGCACAAAGAAATGTCTTCTGACCTAAAACAAATATCACTTCTTTCAACTTTTGTCCTGTTTTGATTTTTTTATATTTTTAATAGAATATTTTTATCGATAAAAAATCATGCACTTATCTACACAGTCAGTCAATATAATATATATCCCGTTTGTTTTTTTTCCTAAAATTTGTTTAATCTCAAAACGATTACCAATTAATCTACTCCTCCAATAATTAATTTATTCTCTTTTTGTTACAAATTAATTTATGGACTATAATAAAATTTAGCCATTATCAGGTTTTCATAAAAAAAAGAAATCGGATTTTTTGCAAATGTTTACGTTATAGGGTCAGACTAGTTCATCTAAATTAAAAATCATATATATGTATGTATGTTGCACTGCTTTTGGCCTTATAATTCAGGATTGATCGAAACGATTTTCTTCAAATTTGGTTCAAATATTTCTGTTTATGGGGAATTTATCATATTAATTTTATTAAAGCAAATTTTTTACAATGCATCTCTATAAATAATTCAATTTTTTTCAAAATATCAACCCCCACCTTTTAAAACTGAAACAATGTTTTTTATTCTTTCGCTATATCTCCTTCGATTTAAATATTGTTGAAAGATGTTTTGAAAGTTTATACTTCATACGTAGAGGTATTAAGAAATACCTGCAATTTTTTTATTATTATTAACCTCAGACCTAAAATTCAGAATGAATATGTAAGTTTTCTTATTTTAGCCTTCATTGAAGGGGTTGTTAGAGACATAGAAAACTTTATTTAGAAAAATTTGCTAAGCTTAAATTGTATATGAATATTTTTAGAAAACTTTTTCTTAAAATTTATTCTTTATCTTTAAAATATATATATTCTATTTTTATTTTATAGCTAAACTCTTAGTTTTTATTTAGTTGGAAAATTCATGCAATACATTACTAGCTTTTTTCAGTGACGATTCATTTTGATTCATAAAGATTTACTTACTTAATAGTTTTTTAATTTACATACATTTAATATTCAACCAATGGATGAACGATTCTTTCCTTTCGTCCTTCATAAATTAATTAGGAAGTTTTTCAACATGAAAAATTGAAATTATCTAAAGATACGGTTTGACGATATTTTTTTCTGATAAACATTCTGTACTTTATAGCTTAAAACAGTATATTTTTCTTTTATTAGTTAAATCTTACTTGTACGTATTCATGTATTCATGTAACTATGCGACTTTCCGTGTTTGACAATCGCTAACATCGGATCTCTACACGTAATAATATATATACGTATATATAATATAGGATATTGCATTTAGTATATTATACAATATATGAATATATTATTACTCATATATTCAAAGTATTTTCGCGGGAAAAATTCCAGAAAGTTAGCTGTAAATATAACATATTTTTTGTATTCCAAATAGTCGTTGCTCACGTTCAATAACAGACCCTTTAAGTATCTTGGGAACGACAGTGTTTTCTTTCAGTTTTATTTATTTTCTTTTTGTAGCCAATTTTTTATTAAAGCTATGTGAAAAAAAATGAAATTAAAAATTTTCATTTCCTTTTTAAATTTCCACTGTTTGAAGTTCGCGTTAAAATAATTAGTTATTAGAAATTGTTTTTAACTTAGCGCATAGTTTAAAAAGTCGAAATTTGAAAAAGGTTGGCTAACTATAATTTTTACTTTTTAGTATATTTCCTTTTACAAACTAGTAAACTAGTTTTTTTTTAATTTTTTATAGTTAAACGAATAATTTAAATAAAAGGTTTTTTAACGAAAAATGCGTAGTTATTTTTTTCGTTAAAAAGAAAGACCACAAAAAGCTCTTTTGTTGGCTTAATATCGTGGTTCCGAATTGCGCACCAAGTAACTGGGTATAAAATTTATATCATGAACAACGCAATGCATCCTAGATCAGAATATTTTATAACATACGAACTGCACACCATTTACCTAAATTAAAAAAATAAATAATAATGTAGATATTATTGTAATACGAAAACGTTAAGTAATTAAAAAAGCTGGCAAAGTGTATTGCAAGAATTTTCTGGCTACGCTATAATTTAAAACAATTGTAGATATTTCTCAATAGCTCTATTTATGAAGTATAAACCTTCAAAAGATTTTTGAAAAATAATTAAACCGAAGGGAGATAGTACAAAAAACAAAAAAAAATCTTGTGATTCAATTTTAAGGCGTGGGGATTGATTTTTTGAAAAAGAAATTGGATTATTCATATTGGATTATTGTAAATAACAAATCTGATTTAATAATGTTTTCTGAAACGCTTCGGAAGAGATCCGAAATTGATTTTTTTGCGAAATCCAACACCTCCTTAATGAATTTTTTAAAAATCAATATGATCAATGCCCCATATATAGAAATATTTGACCCAAATTTGAAGAAAATCGGTTGGGTCCTGAGATATAAAACCAAAAACAGTACGACACACATACGTACATACTTAGGCGCATACATATATACATATGATTTTTGGTCTAGAGAAACTAAAACTTAAAGATTTATAAAACTCCCGCTACCCCTTTTAGACATGATCACCATACTTTCCCCTTCAATATAACTATTCTAGCTGTAATCGTTGGGAAAGTAAAAATGAACGCAATTTTTTTAATGCTAAATTATAAGAATATAATTGATATAAAATTATTTAATTTACTTATAAAAATTAAGATTTAAAATTTAAATCGTACCTTTAAAATTTAGAATTTATATTCTAAAGGATGTGTTTTTTAATACAGGGGTCGGTTTTTGCCGGCCGACGGGTATTTTAAATAAAAACTGATAAAAGATTTCAAAAACTAAATATAAATTTTAAAAATTACTATTTAATAATTCTTTTAATTATTTTTTTTTATTACACACCAAGTTAAGGCTAATCAGTTGTTTTTTGTTTTATTTTTATTTTTGCCCTAACTTCAAAGCGGGAAATTAATAAACGAATTGAATAGTATTTTTTGTTTATTTTTTAGTTCTTTTTTTTAAGTTTGTTTTAGTAAGTTTTAAAGTATTATTTTCAAGGACAATTTTTAAAATTTCATATAAAATCTAATTTTAGATGAATATGTAAATGAATTTATTACCTCCTCCGGTGTTTTTGTAATAAATTGGAAATTTCATTGCAATTTATAATATAACCTGGCAGGTCTCAATTTTTATGTAACGAGAATTAGCAATAATCTCGGTGTTTGAAGTGATTGAAACTTTTCTCATTTAAATATTCCATAAAAGATTACCACAGCATTTACGGCAAAATTATTTACTTCTAGAGATAAACTTATACATTGAAGAATATCAAGATTTACCTGAAATTTACATAAATATTAAACAATACGTAATTTTTTCTTCTTCTAGGATTAAGGTATTTTAAATCTTTTGTATTTAACATACCTATTATTAAAGTTTTTTCGTATGCAAGGTTTCAGATTCCTTGTAGAAAATAAATATTATTTACATAAAAGTTCTTAGAAAAACGTTAACAATTTTTTTTTTGTGAAAATCATTACAATTTTAAACTCAAATTGATAAGATTATCCATAAAATATCTATTTCTAACATTACAAAGAATTTTAAAAAGAATTAAGGTTATAATTTTCGAGATTTGAAATGAAAAGACTATAATAATTTAGTAGAAATTTTTGTAGCAGGAATTTTGGTCGAAGTGTACGTAAAATATCAGTATTAAAAATGTAGCTTTTGTCTCATTCAAAAGGTAGAAAAAATTAAAAAGAAACTAATAGAAAAAAAATTCGGTTAGCTCTATAAAATTATTAAAGTGTAGCGATTTACACTTATTATTTCACGTATATTTGAACGTCGTATTATTTGTCGGTATAACAGGCTGAATCTTTGTATCAGAAAGGGTGTAACCGGGTCGTAAACATCACCAATTGTCGTACCATGTATCTTTATACTTTAAAGCGAAATGCCACCACTCACGTACTCAATCAATCGCTCATTTACTACAGTAGTCTACCTCTACAATCCGTCTATGAAGAAAAAATCTTTCACGGAAGTTCTTCTTAGATAAACAACATTAAGAAATGTATTAATTTTTTTCTAATTTAAGCCCCCCACCAAGCAATTAAATTTGGGTTGAACAGCCTGATCGATTAATGGTAATTTTCAAGTTTACTAACTAGTCAGAAAGTAGAGAAATGTATAAATGATAATCACTAGGGAAGGGAAAAAATGTTCATTTCTTAAAATAAAATCTCTAGATTTTTTCTGTAATTTAGCGTAGTGAATAAAAAAAATATAAAAGGTTAAATAAAAAAATAACCCTCATACGATGCTTTAAAAATTCAAACAATGTATAAAATAAAAATTATAAATAGATTTTTCTCTTAAAAAATATAAGAAAAAAATTATAAATTATAAACTTCATTTATTGCTAAATAAATAAAGATTTAAAATTCACCTAAAATAATATAAATATCTACATCCATCTTATATGTGCCTTTCAAAAAGCGAAGATGGATAATAGAAAAGACTAATTATTCAGTTAAAGTAAATTTTTTTTAATTTCTATGGAAAGTAAACGAATAATATTTTAGCTTTATAAAAAAACACCTTCAAAGCAGTCTCGAACCTCAAGTACACGCATACAGCATGTAAGCATATTCGGTTACCGCGACATAGATAATATAAAATACATTTTTTTTAAAACAGAGAAAAGCTTTTTGTATGTACGTATATTTTAGGCTTAATAATAAAACAGAGGTAATAATCTAAAGGCGCACTCATTAAGGATCAGCTATCTCATCGTGGAGAAGGTAACTATGTTGTTAGGGAGGTACTTCCTTCGTAACACGAAGGAGTTACGCCAATGATGTCAAGGTCTTCCTTAAGTTGCTGTTAGTAAGAAATCTTACCAATCCTTTTAAATTCTAAGCGAAGCATTACTCTTCCTGTAAATCTTTATTAATTTTTTACTTTTACTCATAAACTGAACATGACGGGTCTTTCAAAATATTTACGTGAATTTAAACTAATGGGTATTCAGTTTTGAGGTAATAAGTGTTCCTTAGCTTTTAATTTCACTTTTTGATTTGAAATAAAAATTTTTTACTTTTTAAAAATTCATATTAAACAAGTAGACACAGAGTGTCCACAAAGAAAATGAGAAACTTTCAGGATATGTTCTACTGGTGAAAATAATGAAAAAAGTTCATATAAACATGCTCTGGGTTTCCAGCTCGAAAACAAAGCAAACGCTTTGTTTTCGAGCTACGGCTAGCAAGATATTACGCCCGAATTTCAGCTCTCCTAATAAAAAGAAGCTAACTGTAATTTTTGGGGCCTAAATTAAGGAGTAAAGTTGGTGGCTCTTTATACAGGTGTCCCATATAAAACGCAACCCATCAATCACTCATACATGAAATTTCAAAAGTCAAGCTTACTCCCCTACTCGTTACTGAAATGGACTTGTCCAACATCTGAACATCGCGGCGACGCAGTAGAACACTACCGATAGTAACAACAATGCAATCATAACATTCAGTGTACTGCTAGAGACAAGATGGTGTTTTCGCTAGATGAACGTGTTTTCGTTGTTGAGTCGTACTTCAGTACGAAATCAGTGGTTGCAGTGCAAGATTTGTTTCGCCATAAGTACCCAGATAAACCAGCTCCTAACAAAACATCAGTATTAAGGTTAGTCGCAAAATTTAGAGAGACTGGTTCTGTTAATAACAAGGAACACAAAAGATCTGTGTCAGTGTTGAATACAGATACAGTCACTGAAATCAAAAACCGATTACTCGCCTCGCCAAATAAATCGATCAGACGTTTGTCTGCTGAAATTAATTTGTCTAAATCAACTGTTCATCGGGCAACCAAACGATTACAATTACGACCTTATCGCATTCAAACGGTTCATCGACTTCTTGAGCCCGACAAAGATAAACGGCTACAATATTGTCAACGGTTCCGTCGATTTCTGCGTGAGGGAATTAATGTTATGGATTCGTTATTTTTCACAGATGAAGCACGGTTTCATTTGGACGGCTACGTAAACAGCCAAAACAGTAGAATTTGGAGCGTTGAAAATCCCCACGTTTATCACGAAAAACAATTACACCCGCAGAAGTTGGGCGTGTGGTGCGCGATATCGCGGAAGAAAATAATCGGTCCTTTTTTTTCGAGTACACCATTAATTGCAGAACGAAATCAGGATATTTTATTTCAGTTCATTGCACTCTTGGATGAGGAAGACAGACACTGCTGGCTACAATATGACGGTGCGCAGGTTAAACTTCTGATTTCGTTGAGGAATTCTTTGGTAATCGTTATCGGTCGAGGCTTGTGGCCACCAAGATCTCCAGATTTGACTGCGGCGGATATTTTTCTACGGGGTTCCTCAAAGAAAAACCCTACAGCAACAAACCACGAACACTTGAACAATTTAAAGGTAATATTGAACAACCTGTATTAAATATCCAGCCACAAACTTTGAAAAAAGTTGCAAGAAACGCTGTAAAAAGAATTGAAGCTTGTATTCAAGAAGATGGCGGCCACTTCCAACATTTACTCTAAATGTAAGGTAATGGATGGTAATAATAAAAATTACATTTACATTTACACATGCCGTTTTATTATTTCAATACCTACCAATATAAGGTTGGTTGCGTTTTGTATGGGACACTCTGTATAATATGAGCTGAAAAATAAGATAAATTAGGTCTGAGAACTGTAACTCCAGTAGTTTTTAAGATATTACAGTAAGTTACAGTAATTGTTCGAAATTCCCTCCTTCACAATGTATATAGTACTCTGCCTGAAGTAAAATATTTCCGGTAGCTTTCCGTATCATCTCAGGATCGTTTCGTAGAAATTCAATATCATTTTGTATTTTAATGAGTAAATGTTCTTTAGTATTAACCTTTTCTTTTTGGAATGCTATCGTTTTCATATGGCCCCAAATGAAGCACTCTAGTGACGTTAAGTCAGCTGATAGTGGTGGTCAGTTTATTGGTCCACCACGTCAAATCCAGTTTAAGAAAGTACGATTCAAATAATTTCTAGCTACTAAAGAAACACGTGGCTTGAATCATCGTCCTGGATAATCATTCGCAATCAAGTTTATAAAGGTACATCCTCCAAAATGCCGGAAAATTATTTTTCTAGAAATGAACGTATGGATCTCAACAAATCGTCCCAGAATTTTTTCATAAATAATGCCACTACAAACATTCTATGTTGGAAATTAGTTTCCACAGTACCATCTGAGTTGTCTTCGCTTTATAAATGACTATTTTTATAATTAAGGACTCTGTTTCTCGTAAAAGTGGCTTCATCATTAAATAAAATTGAATTTACCTTATCAGCGTTGTATAGAAGTTAGTGCAAGTTTAACCGATGGGGGTAATCTGTTGGCCACAAATTTTTAACCTTCTGCAGACGGAAAGGAAATAAATTTTCTTTCCGTAGGATGTGCCACACTTTGTTTATTGACAAACCAGTGTGACATGAAATCACCTTTTACTACTGCCTGGGCTACGCTGAAAGTGCTAAATCACACGACGTTCATAATCAAAATGATGTTTTCCTGGGAATTTAACAGAAAACGTACACGTTGGAAATGACCCTTTCGTTCGTAAATGCTGATACACCGAAGAATGTTTAAAAAGAATGCTTTAAAAAAAATGTTGATTAGGTACAGAAAGAATAATACAATTTTATGTTTATTTTTTTCTATTTTGCTTCAATAAAAAACCGATTTTTAAAGTTATCTTTTATTGGCTGAATGTATATTAATTTTCTCAGAATTAAAAATTCTCTACAAGTTTTGTTTATTAAATCTTTTTTAGTTTTATTTATTTTTTACTGGTAATGTGATTTTCCTTCTACCTAAACATTGTTTATTTTTAATTTTCATTATGTCTATCTGCGATAATTATTTAACAATCGAAATGTCTGCTCAGTTTTTATTCTATTTTCTCTTTATGTAAACTGTTCTGTAAAAACTGTAATTTTAATTGTTTTATTTCAGTAACCGTTTACCAAATCTCATTCTATGTAAATATTTGAATTAAAAAAATACATACAAGTACGGGAATAAAAATGAATTATGCATGTACAGTTACTTTTGTTAACTTGAATATTAAATGAATAGGGTTAATGGAGAGAAATTTTTTTCTGCTACTACATCTTTTAACCTTTTTTCCCCTTCAATATTATCGTTATGCAATATGCATAAATCCGTTATGAATATGTATTGTGGATAACGACCGAGTATCTTTTTTTTAAGTTAACTATTTTATATTTTCTAATATGTAGTACAATTCTGTATTACATTTACCACACTGATCCTTCATAAGTTTATTTTTAAGATAAGTTGCCTGTACTATTAGAACCGTTGACAGTAATATATTCTGTTTGTGTTTTTTTTTTATTCTGAATCAATTAACTTAAAAAAATGCAACAGTAGTTTGGAATTAAAAAAGAACAGAAATATCTTTTTTTAAAAGTGCCTCGAAAATTTATGGCATCAATCATAAAATATTTTACATTCAACCAATCTCATGTGGTATTCGAATAATTTAAAAAATGGCATCAAATTTGTTTTCCATATATTATACTGTACTAGTAGAGACTTATTTATTATTATGATTTTTTCAGGGGAGGAGAGAAAGAAATTTAACCGTTTAATATTTGATTTATTACAATGGATATCTTTAATAATCTTTTTTGGTATTAGATTTTTTTTTATTCTCTCTATCATAAAGTAATTCCTCATACTATTTGTCCAAGCTTATTCATATTAATTTTCGTCTAATAATTCTCCGGAATACTAGTTTACATTTTATTTTTTCATAATAATTTCTAAACCGCTTCTTAATGTAGTAATACTTAATAAAACAAGTATAAGACCATAATTAAATGTTTACTTTTCAGGATAATAATAAATTGGAGACTTACTTAGTTCGTTACAAGACCGCTTTCGTAAAAAAAATGTGTAACTCCAATTTAATTTATGTTATTTACTGTAATCAAATGGTTTTAGATGATTCAGTGTGGGGATAAATATAAGTATTACCACCATTCAAAAAAATAAAAAGCATCTCATACTAAAATTACCAGTAAAAGTGAATATTTAAAAATATGACGATGTACTAAAATTATAGATAATAAAAATAATAATAAATAAAATATTATGTATTTTCTAATTTAAACATTTTCTGAAATATTATGGTTATTTTTACTTTCTTCATAGTTCTTAAGTATGTATAACAATACAAGGTTGTGGAAATAAATTAGTTTATTTTTAAATAGGAAATTTTTCGAACTGTTATATTATAAATTAATATAATAAATTCAAAAGGTATTATATAAAAGTAATAAATTTTGAATTTCTTTACTGCTGAATTGATTCACCACAGAAACTAAAAAGTAAGCTTGAACATATGAATATGAAAATGAAAATTTGTAGCATATGAAAAATGTCATGCCTGACCGGGATGAAAGGCCGAAACGCTACCGCTCAGCTATTCAGATCGGCAAAGTTTATATTTGCGTTTAAAATTTTAATATAATCTCTCTTTTTAATCATCTTCAGTGAATGGAGTCCCATTCACTGTTCTCACATTAACGTCAGTTGATATTATTGCTGGTAGAGTATTTTTAATTTGATAGACACGTATGTAGAAGTTGTTTACCGTTTAATTTTTTTTTAAATATCAACATTTTAACACGGTTACAAATTTTTCCTAGCAGATTGTTTTAAATTTACTGCTGAAAAAAAAATTGTAATTTAAAGTATATTTGAATTAATATTCAACGAACGAACACAGCTCATTATTGTATTCAATATGTATATGTTTGAACACTTTTTGTCTCGGATTTTCATTTTGATTTCGGATTCAGATTTAGCATCGTTAGAGGAATATAGAAGTACACGGATGGATGCGATCGGCCGTCGGGTTCAGCTCAAAACAGCCGCCAAAATTAAACTTTTATAATAATCATTAACGCAATAACAATGTACTCTATCAAGTTGATTCAAACGCATTAATGAAAGGTTTACTAAAATGTATAAAATATATAAATATCGATCTTTTAAATCAAGTTTAAGACTTCAAAATAGCGGAAAAACTAGCTTTTAATAATTTAAAAAAGTATATGTACCACAAAACACGAGATAAATAAATTATATTAACTTATGTATGAATGTACTTAGCGTATGTATGATCCCAATAGAAGTTTATTAAAACTATAATAAACTCATTTCTGCCATCTGCAGATTTTTAAAAACGTTTTTTATATTTAAAATTAGAAAAGTGTTAACTTTTAATTGTAACAGATACTTAAAAGGAACCAAAGTCATATAAGACTGTAAATTATGATTAACATAATATGTGAGAACTGATTTGATGGGCCACCAAATAATGGTTACATGACCTAAGGGAACTTTAAAACATAAAAATAATCCCTTAAAGACTTGTGTAACCTTAATATATAATAATTATATAATTGACACTATTCAACTAGTCATATTATAATGACATATATATATATGTCATTATAATATGACTATGCATATATATATATATATATATATACACACACACACACACACATAAGTTAAGTTTCCTATTTAACGAAAGATGTTTTTACAAAACAACTTTTATTTAAATTGCATTAATACAAATACAAATAATAGATAAACACTCTGTTTATTTTTTAAATTATAAATTGCATAATATTTTGCGTGCTTGCTAATATTATTATAAATCGTTATATATACATTGTAACTCATTGAGTACTACAAGAGAATTGAATATAATTAAAAGACAAAGGTTTCAGTTATAATAACAATTCTAAGAATGAAAGATCACTAAGAAATATGATTAGTAGGAACGCATTCCATATTTAACGTTTATGTTAGCTAAATACTATGCTTTAACTTCTATATATATATATATAGAAGTTAAATATATATAAGTATAAATATAGTAGTAAGTATAAATATATATAAGTTAAATATATATATATACACTAATATTATATGTACATATAATATGTATAAATAGCAATTGCATTAAATCAAACAATAATTCTCAAATATATTAAACAAATATGTAATTTGTAGTTATCTGAGTTAAGTAGAAGTTAGAAATAATAACTTAGTACGAATGTTTTTTTTTAATTAATAACACTTTATTGGAGATTTAAAAAAAAAATTATTGTATATTTTTATTAAAATGTTTACTTACCCGGCTAAATAGTTACACGTCATAGCTATAACGGATGATATTTAACTATGAACACAGTTTTATACTGCATATCTGAGAGATATTTGGAGGCAGAAAGAAATTGGGTTCTATATAGTTAAAAAAAATCTGTAATACGGTGGGTTTTTAATTTTTGTCCACCATCTTGGAATTTTTGTCCGCCATATTAAATTACCTATTTTTTTTAAATAGGAAGGTAGATGTGACACATGATTTCAATGTAAAACTTTACAAGAAAAACAATGGTGAAACCTGTTCGTTTGTCTTTTAATGTCTTCGTTGCCGAGTTATAAGCACTCAAAGTTGCAATAACGGAAAAATCGTGGTAATAATAAAACGAGATAAAACACCCTGCATGAACAACTTTATTGCATTTTACATTCATAATGCAGAGAATAACGAACGTTAAACAATGCTATAATATTGATAATAATAAACAATGACTAATAATTAACAGCACAAAAACAAATTAAACGGCTATACTAACTGATATTATTTACTTTAAAAATTACAATATTTATTTTAAAATTTAAAATAAATTTTGATAGCGTACCGTTCTACAATAAATGTTCAAAATGCTTCGCTTCTACAGCTTGGCTGTGTGGTAACCTCAAGGAATATCCGTTTATAAGTTTCTATCATGTTTGGTGGTACACGAGCACATTCTTCAATGTCTGCAGGTTGATGCGGATCTATAGAGACGTGAAGTTCGACGACGGGTGATCAAGGGAGGCCAGCTTCTGTGGGTGGGTGGCGGAGTCTCCTCGGAGTCGTCGCTCGTCGATCACCCCCTGCGGACGCCTTCCGGTCATACGGATTCGGGTAGTAGAGTGCCTGGGTGATCATGCAGGAACTGTACATACCATATGGCCCCTGCATGATAGAGGGGAAGTTTTTTAGCGGGTGAGAGCCCCGCACTGCCGTCAGTGCGGGCCTGACAGCGGCTGGCAGAGCTTTTTCCTCCCCTTACGGAAAGAAAACAAAAAATATCTGCAGGTTTTTTTTTGTAAACATTATGTTTCAAGTATTCCCAAAAAAAAGTAATCCAGAGGAGACAGATCTGAGGACCTGGCAGGCCATTCTATGGCTCCAGGAAGACCTATCCCGGGATTTGGTAATTGTTCATTTAAAATTTTCCGTGCCCTTAATTAAGAATGAGGAAGTGCTCCGTCTTGCTTAAACCGTACGTTATTATTTAATTCCTGTACAGCATTTTCCTGGATATTTGGTAAAATCCTATCGGGTAACAAGTTGCAGTAAGTATCTCTTGGAAGATTGTCATCTAAAATAAAATGCGCAACAATACAATGACCAACGATTCCCGCCCAAACGTTCACTTTCTGAGGGTGATGTGTATGAGCTTCCAACATCCACCTGGGGTTATCGCTCCAAAATCGACAGTTTTGCTTATTCACATGGTCATTTAACATAAAAGTCGCTTCATCAGTTAATATTATGGAATTAGAAAAACCTGCATCTACGTCTAATTTTTGTATTATAATATCACAATACTCAACTTTGCGGTCAAAATCATCTTTCGAAAGTTACTGAACCAGGTGTAGGTTTTGTTTCTTCGGGATGCTAATATTTTATACATTTTTTAATACTGTTTTTTTTTTTTTGTAGTAATTTATGTTTTTGTGTTTTAACATTTAGTTTAAGTTTTTGTTTTGTCTTTTTTTACACTATTGTTTTTTATGTTTATATTACATGTTTTGTTTTCTAGGGATTTCTTTTAAATATTTAATTGTCAATTTTGTTGTTTTTTACATAGAATTTAAAACACTTACATCGTGTTCGGGCGATGATAACGCTGAAGCGTTTTTGGCCCAGAAAAAAAAAGGTGTAGTTTATGAGGATGAAATTTGTTTTAAGAATTTTTTAACTGAAAAATAACTGATGTCATGTTGGATAACAGCTTTCCGAATCGATGAATGAGAATCTTCAACAAAGGTCTGCAATACATTTAATAACTTTTGATCAGTCGTGTCAGTTCTTGGTCTACAGGTACGCAAACGATTCTTTACAGTAACGGTTTCTTCAAATCGCTGTTCTGTCTTGATCACAATCGAGTCACCATACGCGTAAATCATCAACAGAGTTGTTCTTTCGGGTTCACTCAACGAAGGCATTGTTATTTGAGGATTATATTTACTAAAACTAAATAAATGGAGGTGGAAACTAATAATAAAAGTTTCACCAAAAAACAAACTTGAACCACTAGGCCTACAACTTGGACTATCAAATTTTATCATTACAAGTGTGTTGAAGTAAAAAGGTGAAATGAGGAGTTAATAAATTGTATTGTTTCTATTAATACTATCTGCATTGTTGTAAATTAACAGCTGATAAGTAAAAAACATCAGCTGATATTAAGACTGGAAGTTAATTTTTATTTACAAAATAACATCAGTTGACATAGCAGTTTTAATTTGTTGTTGTTCTGTTAATTATTAGTCGTTATTGTATGCATTATGAATGTAAAATGCAGTAAAATTGTTCATGCAGCGCGTTTTATCTCGTTTTATCGTTAACACAATTTTTCCGTCATTGCAGCTTTGAATGCTTATAACTCGATAACGAAGGCATTAAAAGAAAAAACGGGGTTCACCATTGTTTTTCTTGAAAAATTTTAAATCAAACTTATGTGCCATATTACACCTTCCTATTTAAAAAAATTAATTTTGATTCGATATGGCTGATCCAAAATGGCAGACAAAAAGTAAAAATCCACCATAATGCAAATTTTTTTTAATTATGTAGAACTCTATTTCTTTCTACCTCTAAATACCTCTCGGATATGCAGTATAAAGCTGTTTCTATACTTAAATATTTGATGTCGGGGATTTACGCAGATCTTGACGTTTCATGACCCCCTTCTACAAAACATACAATTTTAACATTGAAAAATTTCGAATATATGGTTGTATGTTGTCCTGTTTTTCATCGATACCGCCAGATTAGATGAGTCGATTCGGATTAGATTTGACACAATGATTTCTTCTTATTCGATTTCATTTAATTTTAGACATAATTTGTCAAGGGAGTTACGGACTTTGTGTACCGTTTCTCAAAATTTTAGGGTTTTTAAATGTATTCACATAATTTAATTCTCCGTGGGTAGCTAAGATACCGTCTTTTTTTTTTTTTGTCTTCAGTCATTTGACTAGTTTGATGCAGCTCTCCAAGATTCCTTATCTAGTGCTAGTCGTTTCATTTCAGTATACCCCCTACATCCTACATTCCTAACAATTTGTTTTACATATTCTAAACGTGGCCTGCCTACACAATTTTTTCCTTCTACCTGTCCTTCCAATATTAAAGCGACTATTCCAGGATGCCTTAGTATGTGGCCTATAAGTCTGTCTCTTTTTTTAGCTATATTTTTCAAAATGCTTCTTTCTTCATCTATTTGCCGCAATACCTCTTCATTTGTCACTTTATCCACCCATCTGATTTTTAACATTCTCCTATAGCACCACATTTCAAAAGCTTCTAATCTTTTCTTCTCAGTCAAGATACCGTCTAATGGTGACTAGTCGTTTCTGGACTCAGAGTTATATTCTTGTACTAATTAGATGAAGTCAATGCATTAATAAATCACTACCGTTATGTATTTTGACAGTTTCATTAATCGGTGAAGGATAACAAGCCCAGTTTTGTTTTCATCACTTCATCATTTTTCTTGATATCTTCAGAGTGGATTAACTGATTTTTATGAAATTTTTACGTCGATTTTTGAATACAGTTCATTGATGCTATTCAAGTTTGGTTAAATTGATCAAGAGAGTAGTGCATACCACCGCCATTTGTCCTATATCCCTAAAGGTTGCTAAAATGTAGAAAAATATTTTTTTATATAATGCAGTGTCTTATAGAAGGGTTACACATTTATCGTTCATGCTGTGCCTCATCGGACCCTAAATTAAAATAGCGAAGAAAAAACTTTTTCACTTTCTTTTTTTTTAGTTAATGAAAATAAATAAATAATTTTAAAAAGCTTAGAACAAAGTTGTAACACTTTCCTGGCATTAGCCATCTATTCTTATATAGTGGAAAAGTAATTATACGTGAAAAATTTACCTACGATTTATTTTTTAGGACGGGGATAATTTATAATGAAGTTTTATTGTAAAATATCATTATATATTTAATTAAACCAAAATAGTTTTAAAAATTCAAAAAACGGTATTTCTTTGTTTTTTCTACTCCCACCTCGAAATTCACTTTCCAAGAATTTTTTTAAATTTTTCTACGTTTGTTATGTTAAATTAAAGAAACTAAAAATAAATTCCACTATAAATGTACAACCAATAAAAATTTATCTAATATTCTTTTTTTTATTAGCGGAAGTGAATTATGATGAAATTTTATTGTAATATTATTACTAAAATTTCATTAATAAATAAACAAAAAATATGTAATTAATTTAAAAAATCAATACTTTTAAAGTTTGATCAGTCTCCCCTACCCTCAATATTGCCCCCAAAGTATTTTTATTTTTGGTCGCTTGCACTACTACTATGCCTATTTAGACATTAAAAAATTCTGTTAAAAAATATGCAATAAATAAAAAGATAACTTTTTTCAGTTTTTGGGGAAGGAGGAATTTTGGGGTAAAATCTTTTTCAAAAATGGTACGATAAGGATGCACGCATGTACTGAGCTTAATATATAAACTGGGATTATTTTTTGAAAATTTTGAGAAAATTAACCCCAAAAAACCATCTACCCTTTGGAGTTATTGAACCCAACATTTTACCAACAAATTGCCCCAGAGAGTTTCTATAAAAAATTATATCAAATTCGGTTATCCAGTCAAAAGTTATTAAGCTTCAAACAAGCCAACATATACATAGCCAGTACATATACGTACGAACATTACCTCTACATTTTTTTATTTTTGGAGTTCCTAGGTCATGAAACGTCGAGAAATGCAAAAAAACCATACCCAATTTTTTGACTGATTAACATACTTTCCTTGTTGCAGCGTAGCTCTAGAACTATGATTGTAGTTTAATTTTTTAATTTTATTATTTTTGGGAAGGTTTTAGTAACTCCCTGCAAATTATGAGTGAGTTCAGCAACATAGTAGTCGGAGTTTTTCAGAAAAAGTAGAAGTAATTTTTTTTTTTTTTTTCAGTTTATTTTGGAATATAATTATGAAATATATATTGTTCACAGAACTGTGCCTTCTGAGTAAATTGATTTACTGATTGATTTACAGTAAATTGATTTACTGTTTAATTTAATTACGTAATAGGATATGTTTGAATAGATTTAAATATGTATTATCTACACGCTTATTAGTATAAATAAGCGTGTCTGTAAAATTATACCGTATAGATACATAGATTGTAAAGTTTTGCGAATTAGTGGGAAACGATATCTGCTGCTGTGTAAATGGTCCCATGTTAGTTATAGTTATTCATTCATACGTTATAAAGAGCTTGATATAAATAGATATTAGGTCAAACTACAGTAAAACATCTGTCACCAGAGAAGATAATCATTAAAATTATTAACTATTACTAAGCTATAAGCTACAATTATTAAACTACCGACTGTTAAAATGGAGCAGTTATTATCATCAAAATTATCTTAATCAACCCCTATCCATTTTACAACGTAGATATATATATAAATATATATAAGGTAGTATATATATATATATATATATATATATATATATATATATATATATATATATATATAGCTTTTTTCGGTGGCGGCTTCGCTCGTGAAATACTTCAAAATTTGAAGATAGATACAAAAATAAATTCCTCAACGCAAAAAGGATATAGTCATCCTTTTCTTCTATTAGACGACAATCTTTTTACTTTTGCATTATTATTAAGTTTTGATATCCGTTACCGTTCTCGAAAAAATAAAATAAAAAATGTCATCATGTGACAATATGATAGCAAAACAGAGAAATAATTTATATTTTTCGTTACATATTCCTTAAACCAAGCTATGAAAAATGTGTTTCCAATGTCATACGATTTACCCAAACTTCCTAAGCACGAATTCAAGCTATGTTTAGTTACGGTGTGAAGAAAACGAACGAGATATACAAGCGTGTGGCGATTTGTACTACTCATATTATAAAAATAAATACATTTTTTATTAACGGTAGTTACATAAAAGTGTATTTTAACAGTTTGATTAGCTAATTCTTTTAGTCTGGTCTGATTATTTAGTCTAATTTATTTAGTAGCAGTTAACACTAAAAATACAGTTGTAAGACAAACTCAGCTCAACATTACTATAATGGACTCACTATATTCCTTTCAACTACTCAGAGATTGGACCAGACCAATAGTTTAGTGTACAGTGTGGTATTTAATATGGTGATCTTATGATTATAAATTTCATAAAAACTTACACATGGTATATGTTTTGTTGTTTGTGTAGGCTATGTAAAACGTATTTAACTGAATGGTTACAGAATTTCTAAGATGGAAATCTTTCTATATTTATTTTTGATTCCTGAGTTTTTTTTACTACCTTGTTCGAAGTAAAGGAAGTATTGTGATCTCGAAAAAATGTCTGTTTTCAGATTAGATTTCAACGGAAATATCAATTTTAACCATCCCTGAATCCATTTTGACTAGTTTCGGCGTGACGTCTGTACGTACGTACGTATATATCTCGCATAACTCAAAAACGATTAGCCTTAGAGTGTTGAAATTTTGGATTTAAAACTGTTATAACATCTAGTTTTGCACCTCCCCTTTTTATTGCAATCGAGTTGACAAAAAGTGTCCAAAAAAGCCTAAAATCCAAAACTTGTGGATTTTAGACTTTTTCTTAACTGCAGTAATAAGCCCTCATTGAGAGCTTTTCAATGATATATCATAAGTGGTTCACACTTATTTTCATTGGTTCCAGAGTTATAACCATATAGAATTTTAATTAATGAAATATTTGAATCTTACAAGGGGCAGGCACATCGGTTCAAATCCGACTTCATCTCCTTTTCTTTTTTTTTATTTTAATTTAAATATATTGATTTATTATTAATAATTATTAACCTCTGGTTGTAAAAAAGTTTTACGTTAAATTATAATTAAGAAATAACAATAAAAAATATGAAAAAATATCAGAATTTATTAATAAAATAAAATTTTATGTTCTTTTCATCTTAAAATAATGTGTATATGTAATTTAATAGGCGTACAAGGAGGTCTCGGGTTCGAATACCGGTCAGGTAATGGCATTTTTACACACGCTACAAATCATTCCTCTCATTCTCCGAAGCAATACCTAACGGTGGTCCTGGAGGTTAAAAAAAAAAGAAAAAAGTTCATTCTTAATGTAAAAAGGCGTACAACGAAGTTATGTGGTGTCCACATCAGATTTTTTTTAATAAATATTGGAAACGTTTGTAAATTTGTTTAAAAATAGGTGTATGTGTTTTGTTTTAATTTAATTAATGCAAAGTTAATTTTTCCAAATCACTTTTAATAAGTAACAATAAATTCCATAAAATTAAAGATTATTAATTAATTAAAAATTACATTTAATTAAAAGTATGCCCAATTAAATTTTATTAAAAAAAAAATTATAACTTACTTTATAAAATCAATTATCGCTTAAAAAAAGAAACTCGTTAGATTTTTAACATCTTTTTTTTTGTAATTTAAGTAGAATTTCATTAAAAGTTTGACTAAAGTGGAGAAGAAAAGTTAGTTACAGTTTTTTTTTTTAATCTTTAAAAAAATATCTGAAGGTAAAAGTTTTATGCTACAGGGAAAATTTTCTAATCATTACCTTTAATTTACTGAAATTATTTAAAGTTAATTTAAGACCTTTGTTAAAATTTGTACCCAAATGTATTTAGGTGTTATTTGTAATATACTTGTATACCTGTATAAAATAATATGTAACGTTATGAATATCGAGTAAAAGATAAAAGGAGAAAAGTCTATTATAAATATAATTAGACAAGGAAATTTTCATTAATTCTTCTTAGGTACGATTTAAAAGATTATTAGCAAGTTTGAACAATCTTTACCTAATCAATAGGCAGTTCGGGAGTTAGGAGAAAGTGTCTTTTTACAACAAGGGAATTATAGGGAAGCAGAAAATACTGGATGATAATCTAAATAAACAGTAACGAGGTAACGAGGTTCCTTATAAATAATAAATTAATGATTTAGTTTATAAAAAAAAAAAAAGTTTGATCGGGATTAAAACATTAACTTTAACAATGAAATGTAGGAAATATTTCATCGACCTAACTTTTATCCTTTTATCTTTCTCCATATAAACGTTTGACCTTAATTCTACAGGATGTGGTTGCTGAGATAGAATTTTCTTTAATAACACCTACTAAAATTCATAACTTATTAGTTCTTTCAATTAGATGAAAGATAAGCATGTTATAAAGTTAAATTAACTGAAGTAAATCTGTAAGCAAATAATTATCACATTTGGTATTTAATTTTTATTAACCATAAAAAAAATGTGTTATTATATATATATATATATATATGTATATATACAATAACGGGTTATTTCTATAGTTTAAACTCCTTTTCTTTTAATATTTTAGTTTAAGTTTTTTATTTTGTCTTTGTTTTTAATATTTTGGTTTAAATTGTAATTCTGTTTTTAAATTTGTTGTTTAAGTTTTTTTTTGTGGTTTTATTAAGATTTTATATTTTTGTTTTCCGGGCGATGATAATATGATAACATATAAATGTTTTTCACCCCAAAAATATCTCCTTTTCTGAAGCAAGATATAGCTATATATATATATATATAATTGCAATAAACATTTTATTGGTTAGCTATCATTGTTTATAAAAATTAATATTGTTTTCGGTATTATTTTCAATTCTATTCCTTGGATTCTAACTATACAAAATAAACTACAAAAACAAAAAAACAAGAAAGCCAAACAAAAAAAAAAAAAAACGCCGGCAATGAATTAATTTTTGAAAAAACTTCTATCGGTTTAAGCTCTATTTTTATCTTTATGATGAAACAGTTCCTTTTTCTTGAAAAACAACAAGCAAAATTGAATTATTTTTTTCACATTTTTAGATAAAAATATTTATTTATAATTTTATGATACGTAGTTAAATAAATAAATACAACAACAAAAAAATCATTATTTCTATAGTTGTAGAAGAACAAATGAAAATTGAACGATGAGTAAGACTATTGTTTTGTGTTTTTCATTTTTTTCATTTTGGAAGCTCCTATACTCACGGGGAAGTATTTGTTTAAAATTAATTTTTAAGAAAATAATCCTTAAGTGGTGATAATAAATTTAAAAAAATAGCTTTGTAAAATATTAAGAGTCAGCCATTATTCTAAATAAACTAAATTGTAATTTTCTGGGAAGGGATGACCAATTTTTTTTTTTCAAGAAATACTAAAGTGTAAGAGCTATGAAATATTAAAAAAAATAATACTTTTACACTTTAAATACAATTGCTAAGTTGCGAGATGAATTTAAATTTAAAACGATTTTTTTTTAAATAAAAAAAATATTTTTTGTTGCCACCATTGGAGTGGGACGAGGAAAAAAATTTGATTGTGGTTTGAAGGCCAATTGCTGGAAAAAATATAGATGCTAAAAACTCCCATTAACTCATTTTCTTTTAATATTTTTATTTAAGCTTTTTTTGTCTTATATTTTGGTTTAAGTTTTAATTCTGTTTTTAAATTTGTAGTTTAAGTTTTTTTTTTGTTTTAATTTTTGTTGTTGTTTTATTAAGATTTTATATTTTTGTTTTTTTCCGGACGATAATAACATAAATGTTTTTCACCCCAAAAAACTCCTTTTTTGAAGCAAGATATAGCTAAAAAAAAAATATATATATATATATAGTCAAATTTTGGGAGGGGGTTAATATTAAATAAACGTTTTTGACAATTTTGTGATCTTATAAAAAAAATTCAAATTTTGTAAAAAAATATGTTTTATTAAAGTGACCCAGTAAAGATTTGAAATTCTATTTCGGCCTAAACACCCCACCCTTTTTTTTTTATTTTTGAAACAGTTTAATATATTCTTTTCCCCCGATGGAAGTACTGTCTATCTAGTTCGAAGAAATTCGGTCAACGGGGTCCAGAGTTATAAGACCAAATACAGGCCAACAAACGTAAGTGTTTACGCACAAATATTAGCCAAAATTTTTTTCGCAGATTATTTACAATTTATTTAAGTCATCATTTTTTAATCTCCTTAAGGGACAAAACTTAAAAAATACCAATTCTTTGGGAATTTTTTGACCGGTTTGTATACTTTCTCGCTATAGCTATAGCAGCTTGTTTCGCTATAGCCGGAGAAGTAATAGAGTAAGTTCATGCAATGTTTCGCTTAAAAAACTGGGCTTTAAACATAAAAACAAAACACACATACACATTTCCAACCAAACGGTCTCAGTTCAATCTTATGTTGATATCTAGCGGGTGAAAGTAACCGTTAGAAAGGATGATTACGTACTTTTTCAAAATCCCATCCAGTTTTAAACTCTAAGCGTAACCATATTCTTCTTCACCAACACATCACCATCTTCTGCCAAAGTGACAAATTCTTTTTCTTCCTACGGGCAATCGCGTAAAGATAATTTTGATGAAGTGACTTTGATTTCAGATTGTAAATCATCTCTTTACGATTTACCTACAGTTAAACTGATTTCATTTATTATTTTGACTATAATTTACCTTAATTTAGATGTTTGTTTGCATCCAGATATATTTTTCTAAAATTTTTATGGCGCATTCTCATGAAGTAATGAGTAAAGCAAATGTCCGAGTATTAAGATTACCTATGTTTTAAGAAGTAGTAAATCGCAGAGGATAAGGAATTAATTAACATTACTGATTCAATTGTAGGGTTGGTGGATGTTAATTAGAACTTCTTTACAATTTTAAAAGGTAAAAATTTAATTTTCTTTTTGGATTTGTGCCAGTTTGAACCTGTTGAATCAAATAAATAGATCTTTATAAGAAAAGAAGTGCTAGTAATTGAAATATTAACATTTTCATTACCAACAAGACGAATTGCACATTGGATACTTTTATATCAATCCTACAAAGAACATGCTTATCTAATATGTTCTTGGTAAATTGTGTATGTTATTCGGAAAGGGTCTTCTTTTCCGAAATTTTGGAATTTGAGTTTTTTTTTGTCTTGAATAACTTTATACCTAAATCTCATTAATATTATTATTTGACTGAATTGCTACACTTAAATTAAAAATATACTTTGAGGAAAAAGTCTTAAAGTTAAAGTGTAATAATAATTTGCATAACTCAGAAATAAAAAAAAGATCAAACTAATTTTTTATCATTAAAATTTCAGAATATTTCATTTTTTAAATGTAAAAATAAGTGTTTAATTTAACCACACTCTTTTGCTTTATAACTGAAAATAAAATGTTTTGTCTTCTTTACCAACCTATAGGAACAGGGTCAAGCTGTTTTCAGTCTCCATATATACATTATCATCTTTATCATTAGTAATTGTCACTTCAAGATTTAAATATTTATATTCTTCTTTGTAAATTGGTCAGATGTTATTAAAATGGTAAATTTTCAAAGTTTCAATCAAACCAAGAAGGTTTTATGATTTGAGAAAATCAGTCTACTCCAGTTTCTTCACTAAAGATATAAGGTATAAATTTTCCCTCATTAAGTTCAGTGTGCAACATAATTTACGACATTCTGTACTACATTAATCTCAAAATGGGTAAATTATATTTTTTTTTTGGTACTTTAAATCGCTTTTTGACAGTCAGGAAGCAGTACCAATTGTATTCTACTGCAACCATATTTCCATTTTTCATTTCCCGTAGCTACAGGTGAATTCAACTTTTGATGTAGATGTTTACCAATAAACATCTAAAAAATATTGAACTAATCGAATTTATATTAACCTAGACTTCTTTTTTAATAAACCACGTATTAATTTTTAAGTCTTCAGGCCAGATAACCCACTGAGGCTTTACATTTATTCCGATTTAAAAAGTTATTTCCATGTTTTTATGTACTTTCTTTACCATTACTAAAATGATTTCAGTAGTGGTCAAATAAAACATATGAAAAGAGAACATATACAAAACTTAGGATGCCAATTATAAATAGCCAGTTGGTTTGTGATTAAAAGTTTGTTTGCTAATGAAAACTATAATTTATTTGCGGAGTAAATTTGAAAATAAATGTTTATTAAACAAATAAGTTTATTTTTTCAAAATAGTATTTAATTTAATTAAGTGTTAAAGATATTTTATTTGTTATATAGTATAAGATTCTAAACCTGTTTACTACATGTATAGTAAACTGAAAATGAATTACTAATAAATCTTTTAACTATATCTCATTACTATACAAAGAGACGTCTTTTTCGTTTGTTCCCGATAACCGCAAAAACTTCTGAACCAATAATAACGAAATTTTTTAGCTTTATTACGACTCGCGGAATGTTAACGACAGTTCAAATCTCCTCAAACTCATTACTATATAAATTATAAATAAAAAGAAAGTTTAAATAAATAACCTAGAACTTCTTTTAGAAAATTTAATCACTAGTACGTAGCAAGTCACTTAATTTAACAGCTGATTTTCGAAGTCGAAGATCCTGAGGTTCTGATCCTAGTAAAAATTAGTTACATTAATACTGATTTGAATACTAGATGGTAGATAGAGGTGTATTTTGATAGTTAGAGTTCAATTAACCACACATCTCAGGGATGGTCGGTCTCAGTCTGTACAAGCCTAACTTCATTTACATCTCATATGATCATCCTCATCTCATTGGACCATGGGAAATTGCTTATTGTTTTCTAGCTGAACAGATTGCAACGTACAAATTAGGAATATATATTAGCTGTATCAAGAAATAATCTATGTCAGTATTTGTATGGATCATGTATTTCTATGATTTTGTACAGTTATTATATGATTTAATAAATTTAATGTCACTGTCTCTAGAAGATCAATTTATATTACTACCGTAATACACGTAGAAACAAATTAGTTTGATAATAAAATTAAAGGAAACAAACATTGACGACTATTTTTCATATTTAACTACTGAGAAGTTGTTATTCATCCAAATTAATCTGTTTTTTCCGGTAAGTTGTGAATAGGGGAAATTCAAAGACCAACAGTCCACATATTTATACTAAAAAATTATTTCCAATTTTTGAAGTTCTATACGCATACAGCGCCGACGAAACCGCGACAGGAAATGTATAGAGGTAAAATTCGATTTTCAAAAAAATAATACTTAAATTGTTTTTCTTAGTTCATTGTGCAGTTATTACATTCATTTGAGGTTATTTTTAACTATGCATTAAAAAGAGTTTTCTTCAAGTGGAAAACATAGGCAATTGTGATATTTTTAAAATTTTAATTGTGAAATATATTGATACACTTTAATAAAGTTCCGAACTATGTTAGTTATTCGTTATGGTGTTATTAAATGTGTAAGTTTTATCGCCTAATTTAAAGCAAATTATTTGATAACTAAAAATCTTAGCAGTTATTCTAAAGATACAAAATCACAAAAAACAAATTACATAAACAATTATCTTCTTTTTTTTGTTAACATCTGTAATTTGACGGGTTTTTTTAATTCAAAAAGTTTGATTTTATAGGATAAAATTTTGTATTATAATCTGTTACTATATGTAATAATGTAATATATAATACATCTAATAATAAAATATCAACATTTTTAAATTGAGAGAATCTATAGATAGGATTTATAATCAAAGAAATTGAATAATTTATTTTTTTTAGAAGAAAATTTTATGTTTTTCTTTAATAAAAGCAAAAACATTTAAAAATTGAATTTTAATTTTTGAATATCTAACTTCTAACCCACATAGTTTTTTCAATATTCTTTATTTGTTGTAAAAAAAAGTTATAGAATGAAAAGTCTAGTAAAACCTTTCCGAACGAATATTCTTAATACTATTATTTCATTCAATTATTAATTCATTTATAACAAAGTTATCTTTAACTTCTACTTACGCTACATATGCTAGGTTAATCTATTTAGCTAGTGTATTTGCGGTTTTTCGGCATTTTTTCCAATTATTAAAAAGTTAGTTTTTCCGGCATTTTGAGATCTTACATTTGATTTAAGTAACTGATAGTTATATATTTTAAGAATTTTTAGTAAACCTTACATTAATACGTTTGAACCAACTTGATACCTTATACCGTTATTGCGTAATGATATTAGAAAACTTTAATTTTAGTGGCCATTTTGAAATGTTCAAAATCAAAATCCGAGTCAAAAAGTTTCCACACACATGCATAAGGAACTCAATTACGAACTGTTCGTTCCTTGAAAATAGATAACACTTTTTAACAAGTATAAGATAAATATTAAAGTAGGATTATATGATTCAACGTTAATTTCCAACTCTTGATAACGTACCGTTAATTAACTAAATTTGGGTAAGTAATATTTAAATTGTAAGTTTTGAAAAGTAATTCGAATATTGAACTATTAATTATTGTCGAGATGAAAATAATTAGGTGATTACCTTGATTTTAATTTTAATCTATAAATCAATACAGTTTGCTATTTTTAGCGATAAATAATTACTTTTTATAATTAAAGCAAGTTGCAATTTATAATCACTCTCCATAGATTTAGGATCAGATCTTATATATGTAACTTGATTGGATGGAAATTATATCACTTTAAATTTTGAAATATTATTATTATATTTACTACGTAGACGGTAGGAAAGAGGATATAAGTAAATATATTCTATTTAGGAGTAGAAATTGTAATTTGAAAACTGGAAGGGAAAGCAGAACAGAACTAACGATGCAATTACGAACACGTGATGCGTGTAAATTTATCTGTCAGTTTACCGTAGGGCGTGCGCACATTTCAAAATTCAACGTAATTTCATAATTACAGCAGATTGTTGTTCAGTTACCCATACTGTTCAATAGAAAGCTGAACGGGGTAAATAGGAAAATTTACTCAGCGTTATATATAACACAACATCGTCGGCATTTAGTGATATTTTTATTAGTCTGGCTTGAATAACCTCGGTTGTTAATTTATAAAATGATAAACCACCAAAGTGAAAATTATTATTCCTGAAAGAATTCCGATATTTCTTATAACATACATACATAAAAAAAAAAACGATAGTGTCATTAGGCAAACATTAAACAGTTGTTTGTTTACTAATTTAGCATCATTTAATGCCATTAGTATCGAATTCTTATTTATTTGTTATTTAGAAAACATCGTTCAAATTTGATAAAACTTTTGATAAAAAAGACATAAAAATTCTAAAATTAAAAAATCTTTTTGATAAATTTTATAAAGCTTACGATAATTGATAGCTCTTCTATTGTTTTTTTTTTCTGAGCCAAAAACGGTTTAAAATAACGTCATATTGAAATAAATTGTGGTAGATGTATCTTTCTTGGTTCAAATGAATATAATAATTAAAAATAACTTGTTTATTAAAAATAGAACATTGACGTTTACATTTGTATCTAAAATAAAAATAAAATAAAAAATGGGTGAAGGGAAATTGAGGATTCTTACTATAAAAGTTAATGTAATTATGTTGGTAAAATCAATTTTTACTTTCTTGGCATCATAGTTCTAGAATTATGCTGTAAGAAGGAACCTACGGTAATCATTCAAAAAACGAGGTATGGAGTTTCTTCATTTCTCGACGTTTCATGAACTAGAGACCCAAAATTTTTTTTAAAATGTGGGTGGGTTAATGTTCATACGTATGTGCTTGAGTTGGCGTGTTTGAAACTTAACTTTTGACTGGATAAACCGATTTTGATGAAATTTTGTACAGGTAATCGATTATATAGGCAGTTTTTTTGGTAAATTTTGGGTCAATATCTCCAGGAGGTGGGGAGTGGGGTTTGGAGTCAATTTTCTCAAAATTTTGCAAAAATATAACCTCACTTTATATTAAGCTCGTACATGCGTTCTTGCTTATCTTACCATTTTTAAAAAAATATTTCCCCAAAATCCCCCCCCCTTCGGCAATAATCGGAAATGGCTGTCTTTTTATTTATTGCATATTTTTTAACCGATTTTTTTTTATGTCTTCGTAGGCATAGCAGTACTGTACGTGACCAAAAAAAAAAAAAATTTTGTAACTTTTTTTTGTTTATTTAGTTTTAAGTTTATTAGTTATTATTAAAAGTTATATAATAAACTTTTATTATAATTTGATTATGATTTGATTTGATTTAAATTTAATTAATGATATATGAAATGATTATAGTCGTTATTCGGCTAAAATACCTATGTTCTTCAGTAAAATACATGTATTACCATGTCATAATTAAATCAAAACTTAAAGTTTAATGATGGGGGAAACTAACGATTTAGTTATCTACATTTTTTTGTAACAATTATCTATAGTAGCATTCGATTTATATTACTGTATATCACTTTTTTTTAATCTGCTTTTCTCTGCTTTCGAAGGATTTTTATGGCATAATGCCATTCCTGATACTAAATTACAATAAAATGGAAAAAAAGAGATAAAAAATTGACCGTTAGATATTTATAATCTGTTCCTTTTAAACAATGAATAAATATGTTGAATGTATATAATTGACATGAAATAAAGACACCCCAACAGCAATTAACTCCAACACATTCCATTTTATCGACTTTTAGAAAAAAAGGTAAGGTATAACTTTCGGTCGCATGGTGGAAGTGGAGGGTGAAAATGAATTTTTTTACGTTTTGAAATATGAGAAGCACGAAAATACAATTCATTTAAATTGGGGTTTCCTTATATATCTATATATAGGCCTTTGTATAAAATTTTGTGGTTCGAAAATCTCAAAAACTACTTGTTTAATTTCATTGAAATTTAGGTACGCTGTATTAGTTTATCTGAAGTTATGGGTGATATAATTTGATGAAGATTGGTTGAATAGTTCTTCATTTAAAATCAACAACAGACTGCATAACCTTAATTTGAAGTTTTTTTGGCTGTGTAGTGGTGTATTTTTCGTACGCGCTTATGCAGCGAGTCACAGTGGTGGATGAGTTGAAACTTGAGTCTTGTGTTTAGGAGTCTACTCGTTAATCAAACGTATGTAGTGCGTTGTACTGTGAAAATCAATGCGTTTCTGACTGCGAAATAGTTAGGGTGTCGGAAACGAAAAGTCGATCTTCTTGCGCAGTTCTGGGCAAAATTTTATTTTTTTTAATTCATTTTAATATTGCTAACAATATATACAGCAAATGAAACTTTTTTGAAGAAAATGTTTGATTTATTATTCTGGTTGGCACTGTAATAGCTGTTGATGTATGTTAATGAAATTAAGTTTTTTGTAGCATGTGCCATGCAAAGCGGGACTCGTATTCAGAATATGCCAAATTAAAGTTTGTTTTTTTATATTTTTTAAATAAGCATTTATTAAAAAATAAATATTTTTAGACGTTTTTGTAAAGCTACTTTTTTCGCTCCGATGTAATTTCTAATATCTGTAGATTCTACACAAAGATATTCAAAAACATACAACGTGTATTAAAAGGAACTATCCCATTATAAAAACATATTCCTTTGCAACCAACCGCATAGTCAGTGAATGAAATTTGCACCATTTGGAGGTGCCCTTCCTAGAGTTTCAAATATCGGCGCCAGATTGCAATAGTAGCGCTCAAACTTCCGCTAACTTTAGTTATAAATAACGTGGAATCTATGCAAAATAAGGAATTTTTGTTCTACAATTCAGCAAGACTGAGTCCGTAATAACAATTAAGCGTACGTTTCTATCGATCCATCAGTTTCAGTATCGATCCATCATCGGCTAAGAACATTCGTCGCTGGTAAAGAATTTGAAGAATCTGGGTGTTTATGTAAGGAGAAGAATCCAGGGCGACTACGCCCACTTCACAGGAAAATGTTTAACGAATTCAAGACACTTGTCAACGAAGCCCGAAAAAGTCCAGTCGTCGCACTAACCGAGAACTTGGGATCCCTCATACGACTTTTTGACGTGTATTAAGACGACTCTTGCATTTCAGGCCGTATCGATTACAACCGGTACAAGCTCTTCGTGTAAGCGACAAAAGAAAACTTAAAAATTTTTGTGATTCACTCTTATTCGATATGGAAGACGATTGGTTCTTACCGCGATTAATTTTTAGTGATGAAGCAACATTTCGTTTAGCATTAAACGTTCGTATTTGAGGACTTGAGAATCTGCACGAAATTATACAACAAAAGCGAGATTCACCAAAAGTTAATGGTTTTTTTTTGTGCGGTTTCGTTAACAAAAATCTATGACGCTTTCTTTTTTGAAGGAAACAGTTTGGGCATTCTTGTCTTTAGATGCTGCAGGACTGGCTTTTTTCATAACTAAATGAAGTCTCTGAAGAATCATTTATCAGTATATTGGAGCCTCGCCCTATCTGCACAACCGAGTTTGCCGGTTTTTAAATGAAACATTGGCTCGACGTTGGTTAGGGCATACAGGAGCCCAAACTTGGCACTACATTCTTGGCCCCCGACATTACACCTTGTAACCTTTTCTTGTGGGGATATATGTAACAAAGTGTTTATGTTCCACCATTACCTGCTTATTTGGATGAACCGAAAACCAGGAATCAGCTGCAACAACTTCTATAACAGAAGACTGTCTGTAACGCGTTGCGGAAGAATTCAGCTGCAAGTATCTTCTTGATGTTATCCGTGTAGCTAGTTGAGGGCATAAAAACTTTTTTTAATTCGATAAGTGAAATTTTAAACAAATTTTTGAATAGTATCTAATCTGTTTTGTAATTGTAACATATTTTTATTATGAAATATATCTGTTTGAATCGGGGTCGTTCTTTTTTATACATTCTGTATATTAAATATTGTTTTTGTCTTTTAACCTCATCTAATTCCAAAATGTTTCATCCTTTATTTCTTTCTGCTGATGATATTATCTGTTATTATGAGGAAAGGTTTGTGGAGCCATTGAAAACGGTGGTTCAATACTAATTCCATGATTTTGAGCTCCAATATTAAATCTATTATTTTTAGGATGGATAAGGCGATCATACTTGCGGATGGTTGATGTTATAGATCTTCTAGATGTATTGAAAATAGTATTGAATCGCGTAATAATTCTGTACTTATAGAGCAGGTTGAAAAAATAAAATATTTAGGCTTAATTATTCATAAAAACCTAAATTGCATTCATACTAACAAACTAAAAACTGAGCCGCGTAAGAGTTTAAGAATGTTCTATTTTACGAAGTACGTTTTGAAAATGATTTATTGTTCTTTACTCAATTATAGGTTACAATAAAGAATATCATGTTTGTGTGATACTTTTGAAAGTAATATTAAGTCATCATATAATAAGCAAAAAATGATCACTCGTTTAGTAACTAATAAAACTGGGAAACAACAATAATTTTTTTGTTTGTCGGTAAGAAAGATATGTGATTCTGATAACATTTTTTCTCTTGCATTTAAGTACGATATCGGTTTTTTCCCATTACACAAGGTTTCCGAGAGACAGGCATTTATAATTTAAAACATTTTAATACTTTCTGCATTCTTAACTATACAATATTCAAACACTTGACCCACCTAGAAAGTAGGAAATGACGATTTTCTATCATATTTCGATTGTGGAGCATTCCTCTTGATGGTCCAGCAATAATCGGCCAGCATATTAGATTCCATTCGCCTTGATACCTCTTTCTATAGCTGAAATCTCCTGGTGAAAGTGTTCCCTGTGCTCATCGCTCACTGCGCCAAGATTTTCCGGGAAGAAATCTAGGTGCGAGTGCAGGAAGTGTCTTTTAAGGACACATTACTACCTTGATTTTTATAAGATGTTATAAGATCGTTGACAATATCACGATGATTTTCTGCCTTTCGATTTTCAAAAAAAAAACTCTTTTTGAATGCTTGCCAAGCCGCTTTCTCCAGTGGATTCAATAGTTCCTCAAACTTCCCATCATGCATTAGTGATCGTATTTATGGACCAACAAAATATTCCTTCTTTAGTTTTTGCATTACTAATTTCAGGAAACTTTTGTTTTAAGTACATGAAACTAGGATTATTGTCCATGGCCTTGACGAAACTCTTCATTAATCCTAGTGTGATATGTAACGGAGGTAGGGTCACATTTTTAGGATTGCACAATGGGCCATGTTTCACATTTTTCTGTTCAGGAATGAGTGATTCGCGTTTAGGTCATTCTTTTCTAATGAAATGGTTTTTTGTGTCCTTACTATTCCATTCACACAAATCTTGGTTCTTGCAGACCAAGAATAAGTGCAAGTACCTTCAAATCACTCAAACATTCCATTCATACACTGCATATTGAAGCTTTTCCAATATAAATTTAAGTTTTCATATGTTTCTTCATATTAACAGAGTGAGCCATTGGTAATGATGGGAATTTATTGCCATTATGCAGAAGCACAGCTTTTACACTAACTTTAGATGAATCAATGAACAAGCGCCATTCTATCGGATTATGTTCATTACAAAGTGTCTCCATAAGAGAAGAAATGTCATTACAAAGTACTAAGGCATCTTCTTCAGAAAATAGTCTTTAAATTCAGAATGACAATTATGATAAGTACATATCTTTCTATTCTTATGAAGAATATTCCATCCTTTTAGCCAGGAAGCAAGTATTTTAGACTGTTTTTTGGACAACTTTAAATTTCATATGAGATCGTTAAGATTTTCTTGAGTCAGTAAATGAGGCTCAGATGAACTGCTTTGTTCAAACGTTGTATCACCAGAATCTGTTACTTTTTCTTCCTTACTTTCATCAAATTCTGAGCTCAATTCATCTAATGTCACATGTTCTGGAGACTTTGGTATGGGCAATTCTTCGTAGTGTGGAAATGATCTCATTGCAGATTTCAAGTTAGGATACACCACTGTATGTTTTGATTTTGACGTAATCCCTTTAATATTTGTTAAGCAGAAATAACAGTCAGAAGAGTGATCTTTGGGTTCCCTCCAAATCATAGGGATAGTAAATAGCACGTGGCGTGTGCCATTTTTCCATGCAATGAGAAGCCTAGAACACGATAAACAACAGATATGTGGGGCCCAGGCCCTTGTTTGGTCCCCGACTTTACACCCAAAATAAAGTTCATAACACTTTTACTAATGGAGTAAGGTTTCGCCTTTGGGACTTGAGCGTCACTTCACACGTACATAACAGAGATTGTCAGGACGATTTAAACAAACTCTAGGCATTTTGTAACTATTGACTAATCAAAAGAAATTAAGTTGTAAATATATAATACACAATGACGTGTTTACTGGTTCACTACTATCTCACAACTGACATTGTTCTGATGAATGTAAGCTACAAGATCACGTTTGTACATGTCTCTACACGTCTGAATCTGCACAACAATAGCAACGCTACCCTTTGAGTTAGCTCATTTGGTTCCATCATATTTACAGTGCTCTAGAAGCTTTTACTTGACAATGGACAAATGGACGATAAAACGTTTTAAAATATTAAAAAAATTAAAATAACAAAAATACTGTGGGTGATGGAGAAATTCCGAATACGTATTTGAAAACAGGGTAAAAAACTGCATAAGTGTACCTATTGATACTCGTGAGACAAAAATCATGTTGACCAGTGTAATCAGCGCTTAGAGTATGCTTACCCTTTATTTTGAGAATTTTCCTCTTAGGTTTTTATTTTTTTTATAAGCTTAAGATTTTTTTTTGTTACAAGTAGAAATGAGAATAATGGCGAGAAGACTTAACTTTTTAAATCAGCAAACAAATATTCTTTACCCAACCCCATTAAGCGAAATGTTTAAAAGGAATTATTTTATTATTTCGCTCCTAAGATCAATAACAAGCTGCCACAGTTTAGGAAGAAAAGTAAGACAATGAGACAAAGGAATAGTTATTTAGGTTTGATGATGTAGAAATTTTTTTCGAATTAAAGTGTAAATAATTTATTTATTTTCATTTTTTTAATGAATGTAATGTAACTGCATTTTTTTGAAAATATATAAGTGAATATAGATACAACCTTATACATTATTATTAGTAAGCCAACATCTATTGGGTATATTTTCAAGATGTGGAGCATGATCCACCCTTTTTTTTATAATTATGATAACTTCACATGTATTTTTCATTTTAAAAGTACCTAATTCGATAAATTTAAAAAAATAAATGTTTTTCTTGATTATTTAAATTTTTTATGGTAATTTAAATTATCAATTAATGTATGTAATCTTTATATATTAACTTTTTTTTCATTTTTATATAGTTTTTAGTTGCAAGCGACGTTAATTTAAAACATGTGGAAAAAGGTTTTATGTAGTTTTTAGTTGTAAGCTGTAATGTTGTTCAGGCTCAAGTTCCTATAATTATATGGGATGAATAAATAAATAAATCCAATTATTTTTGCGGTCGTAATACCATCACATAGTATTCATTAATTTATATATATAGCCAGTGTAAATAATTTATAAATAAATCCAATTAAATTTAGTTTGGTCAACATGAAATCAAAAGGAAAGGAATAATCTTTTTTTTTTAATAATTTAAAAAGTTTCGATCTGGTGTTAATTATATTTCATTACTGTATGAGGTGAGACTCAATCAATTGATAAATTTAGGGATTGCTTTTATTTGGGAATGTCCATCAGCTTATTTTGTGGATTATATTATAATGCTTGTATTATCACTGTGTGCCATTGCTTTTCTCTTATAGTAATTAGTGTTTCAAAAAGAACGCAATCGATAGAACTAACGTGTATATTTTATGCATAGGTAAATTTTACGTTACTCCATTTATCAGATGGCAACACTGTACTCAAGATTAGTAGTTGAAATAATCTTATCGTGTTTAGTGTAATATCATACTTTCTGTTGTATCAATTATGTAATTTCTAAAACCGAGAATGTTAATTATAGAAAATTAATTTAGTTTATAAATTTACCGTGTCTAAACGACAAGTTTTAGTTGAAATTTACCTAATCTGTGATTTAAAATAAGTTAAAAATATCACGTTTGATGAATAAATTTCTCGAGATGAAACGTTTACAGAATCTAATGAGGCCGGGTTGGCTATTATTGCTGTTAACAATGAAAGTTCTTGAAGATGTGAAAGAACATTTAACTTCCTGAACCAAGTTATCTGTACAGATTGTAGGATTTTGTTTGTACGCCTATTAAAATGTTAAAATCACCTGCTTATCACATTAGCACTTATGAATTGAAAAAACCAGTTCACGAAAAATATCAACAGTTATATTATAACTGATATAACGGATATTTTATAATTATTATAACGGATATTTTATGAATTAAAAAGTATGATTTAGAGTTGGAAATTTTCAGGCTCAAAGATTATTTTAATGAGAAAATTTGGTTTCTCTCGGATAGCTATGAAAATAATTAGAAAAAGTGAATAGTTTTCTTGGACTATCTTCACACACACACACGCACGGGCGCGAACAACCACGCACGCTCGCTGGCTCGCTCACTCACTCACAACTGGTGTTTGATTGCCAATCGCTATGATTTATTGTGTATATAACCACAAAAAATACATTAACTTAATGATAAAGTTTAGCAGTAATCCGCACCTTTGTAAAAAACATAAATTCCTTCATTTTTCTTAAGACTAGACGATGAAATTTATCATGAATTAATCCAACTGCTTATTCCAGTGTTAGAAGGAATCGAATAGAACCATAGTTTCACAGACGATTCCACCTGTCGGATTGCTAATAAATTGATGATCATGTTGAAAAACCTTTTTAATTGCATAATCTCAAAAGAGTTTTGGTTCTAAAAATTTCCACATTTTTTCATTATAATAGACTTTCTTGTGCCCAGTATCTGAAATTTTGCTTGTTAACAAATCCACTGAGGTGGAAATGCGCTTCGTCTGACATCCACAGTTCGTGAACAAACTCTTCGTTATCATTTATCTTCTGAAGCATTACATTACAGAATTGTGCTCGCACAACTGCATCGTTCGGTTTCAGTTCCTGGACGATCTGCAACTTGTACGGATGGTATTGCAAGTCCTTCACTAACATTCGTCGAACACTTGACCTATGCAATTGTAAAGATGCTGAGAGACAACGGATTGACCGATGTGGACTTCGTGTGACAGCATCTTGTAAAGCTTGAACATTCTGTGGTGTACGGACGTTCGCTCACGGCCTGGAGGTTCCTTTTTCATTGCCGAACCAGTTTCCTCAAAATTAGATATCCATGTTTTAATTGCATGTGCTGATGGAACACGGTCGTGCCGTCCCAGATTAAAATGACGGCGAAATTCTCTACGCGCTCCCTCCACACTGTCATTGTTTTTGTAAAACGTTTTGATAGCAAATGCACGTTGCGCACCACTACAAGGAGCCATTTAGTTGTCATGATCCAAGGATCATGACAACTAAATGGCAAGCTAGGTTAGAGAGGCTGGCGCCACTTATCCAGTGGTACAAATCGCCCACGGCTACCACACAACTTTCAAAATTTCCCGTTTCTTTGAAGTTTTATTCAGCGAGGATGAAGAATAAAAATCATTCAACAATAGATTGGTTAATTAGTAACAACTTAATTTTATTATGTTTCTAATTATCTAATCGTTTTAGATAACAAATTAAATTCCATTATTCTATTAAGAGCTTGTTTTTGTTTCTTTATTTCAAACCGGCCTTCTAGAACTACACTGATGTCATTTTCTATTTTCTTGTTTACCATATTCGTGATTTTCTTGGGGTTCACCAGTTTTTCTTACTCTTCCATTTTTTCTTGTGTTCTTTCTTCTTCATCCGCAAAACGTTTTCATTATAAATTATTTCTCGAAAATTCATTTTATCTAAACATTTTCATCTGTTTTGTGTAACCTATTTGGCTTTATAGTTCCCAAAGTTTTTCGAAAATTTGTTTTTTTCGTTTTTTTGATTCATTCTGTTTACGTGTCCGAGAAATTTTAATATTTTTTTCTAAATGCGTTTTCCAGATATTCTTGGTTTTAAATTTCCTTATTTCTAAATTCTAAATTTCCTTATTTCTTCTTATTCTGTATTTTTCTTCTGTTTTTCTGGAACTGTAGCTTCTCTTTAGCACTTCCCTTTTGATTTTGAGAAGTTTTTCTAGGTCACTTAGATTCGGTGTTTTAATTTGATATAAGATTACTGGTTTGACTGCAGTATTGTAAGGTCTCAATTTTGCGTTTATAGACTCTTTTTATTGTAAATCTCTTTGTTTGAGAAACTTAATATTTCTAGTAATAATCTCCGGTTTTACTCTGTCTATCCCGTTTTTAATGATTATTTCTCTTAAATATCTAAATTGGATTGTAACACTTTTTCATTTTAATTTTAACTGATTTTTTTTTAGGATAATCTTTGAAATTTATCATTATTTCAATTTCGAGAAGTAAATTGGTTTTTTCTGCTGTTTATTTCAGCTCACTAATTTGGTAAACTGCATCTTCTTCTGATTTTGCGAGAAGTGCTAGATCATGTTCTTTAATATAGAGTTTTATTGTCTTTTTAATACAAGAAAAATATTTTATCTAAATATTTATTAATTTCTCGCCATTATATTATAACATTATATAGTTACCGTGGGTATTAATAAAAAAAATAATTTTTGTAAATAATATATATATATATGTATATACACTTATTATTCGTTCTAAACATTAACTGCTACTGCTTGGGCTACTGCCATTTTTAGTTGTGGTGTACGATTTACGCAGTTTAGGAACGTATTTGATTCCTCTCTCTCGTTTGCATAATCCTTGTAATCTATTAGGAAACTTTAAAAATAACTGTTTGATCTTTCTGATAAGTATGAATTTAATATTATAAACAGCTTAATATTTTTATTTTATTTACAAAAATGTGTATTAAACTTTAAAAAAAAATTAAGGCGGAGATATCATATTTAAAAAAAAAAACATCTATCTCTGAAATAAGCACCGAATCGAAATTTGATTAAAGTGAAGATAAAACTTCTTAATTTAACTTCTGTTACCAAAGTATGACAGATTTTTTTTCTTAAGAAGTATTAAGTTCGGAATTATTATTACACTATTTTTAATGAGTTTTATTATTTTAATGAGTAGTGAATTATTATTACCTAATTATTATGATTTTAATTAATACGGAACAAATTAATTCCTTCAGTACAATCTAAAAAATTAAGTATTGCGATTTTCTTTTTTTAAATTTTATTACTCTTGTGATATAAATGTATATATAGCAAAAGAGAACGGGAAGGGAAAGGAAGTAGGAATGACAGTAAAAGTAAAATGATTTTACTTTTTTATTTTTGAACGAACGTAAATAAAATGATGTGATGGATGGTTAACATAAATGAGTGTTTCTTAAGGAAGACAGATAACTGGATTCTATTATAAAACCAAATAAAAAAAGGAAAAATAAAGAAAAAATATACAGCCAAGCAGAAGGAGTTTAAAATCCTTAGCAATCCTTATGTTCTCATAATAAAACGCTCAGTGTTGAGACACAAAAAAAAATGAAATGCACTATTGTGTGTTAAACAACATATGAACGAGTATAATTTAAAAGCTTATGGTAAGTTAGATAAAGATTCTAACATTACTGATATGCTTAGATGTTTGTTATAAAATTACTTGAAGTAAAAAAGGGATTTTTAGAAAAAAACTTAGTTTTTTATTATATTATTTTTTGTTTTGGTTATTTCTTTCTGTTATAACTAAGTTCATAAACACGGATTAGTTTCCCTTCTATGGGTAAAACATATTTAGTATTCTTTAAGTCTATTTAATTCTTTAGTTCGTTCTTTTTTTTTTTAATGTTGGTTTTTCATAAGAACTATATATATTTCTTTTACCCAGAGTTTCTAATTAAACATTTTACATTTTCCATGTGAAATAATGTTTAAATATTTAACATATTTAGCCTATTTAAAAAAATATCTTCCAGTCGGAAATAACTCTTTTGGATTACCTAGATATCTAGATAATGGTTTATTTTTACCCATAACAACTGCTATAAGTCTCAGTTTCCTATAGGACAGAGCATCCGATTGTAAAATTCTGAAACTTTTTTATTGTTTTCATATTGAAAATAATATATTTTAGTAGAAATATATTTTATACCTTTTCTATTTAAATAAGGAACCGTATTCGGAAAATATATGTTTGTCTAACAACACCGGAATAGAGCTTTTGAAAGTAAAGAAAAGTGAAATTGTTGGGTAAAATGATTATTGAGGAAATATTGAATATAGTTTAAGAAAAAATAAATCAATGATTATGATAATTGCAATGATGAGCAAAATTTTTGGAAGTCACGTAAATTCCGTAGGAAATGTTTAAAGTGAAGGAAATTGGACGAAAAAATCAAAATAAAGAAGAATTGTAAATATAAACAAATTTCAAAGGAATTAAAAATATTATGGAATATAATCAGAATTAAAAGTTGGGTTATTTCTTGTTGATAACTTGTCAAAAAATCGATTTACAGACGAAAGAATTTATATATATGTTGACTATACTTTTTTTATGTATTATTACTTCAAGAAGATATTTCAACAGAATACAATTTATTTACTGAGTAAAGTAAATATATTTCAGCCGACTCTAAGTTTATGAGGATACATTAGTATTCAACTAGTAAATCCGTCTTCCGACAGGTCTCGAGGGTAACATATTCCTCAAATCTCTCTCGCACTCTTTTCTCCCTCAACTTTTTTTTTCAAAGACCTTTTGATTTTCCTTCTTATTATCTACTAACCTATTCCTAAATTTCTACTTTTATTTTTATTTTAGCTATATAAAAAGGAGATTATAGACTTAAGTTTCCCTTATTTTTTTAATAAGTTGATCCCTCAAAATTTATAGGACAGATTTCCGGCTTAATAGATTTTGTCCAGGTTTATCGGACTCATCAGGATTTCAAGAATAACTTTAAAAATCCTCACTTGACTTTCGTCTACTGACAAAAATATTTTGAGAGTATTTGAACCTTATGATGCTCAAAATAACAACGATTGATATTTTGAGCATAATATATAGAGTGATTCACGAAGAATGCAACGAACTTTCAGGACGTGTTTTACTGGTGAAAAAAAAAGAAGTTCATATGAACATAGCTTCGGAAACGCTTCGTTAGCAAGTATCGGCTGATTTAAGATTTCGCCCTGATTTTTTTGCCTTCGGTAAAATTAAGCCAGACTATAATTCATAAGCCCCAAATTAATGGGTTTATTTAGTGATTTTATGTGAAATTTGGCCTAAAAAATTGGTCCAGAATTATATTTTAGTAATTTTTGAGAAATCTGGGGTAAAAACCAAAAGATTGGGGCTGAAAAACACACTATTTTATGTTTGGTAAAATAACTTTGTTAAATGCGTAATAGACATGTAAAAGTTTTAAACGAGATTTGTATTATATATAAATAAGAGAAAACAATTATTTCTAAAAATCAGTACGTATAATAAATAAACTATGACTAAAATATTCTCGTTTGTACCTTTAAATATATATATGTAAAGGATACTGATTTTTAGAAATAATTTTTTTCTCTTGTTAATCCCGATTAAGTCATTCTGTAAATTTGTTTATTTACATCATTCTGATTGTAAACTGAAGAGTTGAAACGAATCAATAAAACGTTTTTATTGAGCTCTTTAGTAATGGTTATTTTTAATATAGTCCAAACTGAAGAATTATTTTTTTTAAATTAATCTTTATCACTTTATTTTTTGTTTATTATTTACATTTAGCATTTTCGCAGAGATTTTTATTCTACTGAACGTTGTTTTATAAAATTTAATTTAAAGTAATGAAATTATAAAAACATACATTCAATATCTGAATGTTTTGAAACAAAATGAAATGCTTTTCTGCTGTTTTCGTTCGGTAGTTCATGAAACTACTGTTTTTTGTACGTACCGTAACCTGAATGATTTTTTTTTTAGATTATTATTCCACTACGTAAACTCAAAGTTTATGCGAGGGAATATGATATGAATTATTTTTAGCTATTGAAAAATGCAAGCTTGACCGGGAATCGAACTCAAAATCTTCCGGCCGTGGCGGTTTAAGTAAATTTAAATAAGTTGTATTAATATTCCTTTTATCATCATGTTATAATTTAACTTGTTTACTAATTATTCTTTTGTTGTGTTTTTTCTTATTTCGTGCATTTTTTTCTAGGGTAGTGGATTTAAATTTCTTGATACTGACTCTCAATATTGACATATATTCTATACTCAAAATTATTTGTTTAATTTGCCTAATATGATCAATAAATTTTTAAACTTTAATTTTTTCTGTGTATTATTATCTATTTGCTAATAACTTTTATTTTTATTAATAAAATTCTGCTTATTTTAAAATTTAATTGTAAAAAATATTTCAGGATAATAATCTAAATACGTTGATTACATTACGGAAAATAATCGCATATTTTGAATATAAAAATTATATAAATTTTAGTAATCGTTAAATTAATACTCTATATTTTTTTTAAATTTATGAGTAAAAGTAAAATGTGAAGAAAAAAATTTGAACATACAATTAATTTTTTTATAATTTAAAATTTAAATAATGATAAAAAATCAGCAGTTTTATTATCTACCAACAAATTAGTGATATAGATATTTTATTTTAATTACTGAAATGATACAGCGGTATAGTATTAATATGTTAATTATGTTTTTAATTGGATTTTACGAAAGGTTCTGAAAAAATACTAAAAATTAATAATAAACAGAAGCAATAAATAATAAAAAATAATTTTAATAAAATAATTGCATTCTGTTCCTAGGATTCAATTTGCTAAAACATCTACTAAAAGAGAAATTAATTACATTTTTTTCCAAAAAGAAAAAATTAAATTTTCTCTTTAAAACAGATCTGTATGAACTTTTTAGATTTTTTTTCTATTGGCTAAAATGCATTTGTGTTTTTTTATCCATTGTTTTATTAAAAAACAATTCTTACATTTCTTCAGAATTACGTTTCACAAATTTACACATTTTTCCTCTTTTTCTTCTACTGGAGATTTTTTTACTTAGTACTCGTATAAAAAGATATAAAAAAGAAATAAACCTATAAAACAAAGGGAAAGAACTGCACAAATTCGTATTATCCGTTAAATTCTCCTCGTCTTCCAAAGCTATGAAAGAAATGATTTCCTCTCACATTCCTTACGTATTGTGCATTGTGCAACTGCATTTTGCGAATAACGTAACGAACAATATGACATAACTTCTGCACTATTATTTAACGAAGACTCTCACATATATCATTTTAAAGAAATCGATTAACTAAAGTAATTTTTTTTTTAAGAAATCGGTTGGCTGAAATTTAATTTTCAATGAGTAATTCATAACATAAACTTGAAGACTGTGCGTGGGAATATGTAATGAATATTTTGTATCTTTTGAAAAATGTCATGCTTAACCGGGATTCAAACATGAGACCTTGCGGATGGAAGGCTAAGACGGCCACGGCGGTTAGTAATTTTGATATCCCATGGTTATAACTTATAATTTATTGTTACTATTTATCTTCATAACCGTCTTATTTTATTTTACTTTGTATCATTAACAATTTTCCGAGAAAATATTAGAAGAAAAAACATTGTTATAATTTAAAGGATTATCATGCAAGCTTTACAATAGGAATTAAATTTTTGGAAAATGTACATTCCCAATTAGTACGTTAAAAGCTTTTAGTAAAACATAGAAGTTTTCTAAAAATTAAAAACTAATTAAATTAATTAACTTTTCGTTTAAACTTTGATTTTATTGATACAATTTCAATATCACGTATTGAGATTTTACCAGTTTTAATAACAGATACGTATAATTCAGTTAAGTAATCATTTTTTTCTCTTTGAAAGGTTTAAATGATATTCAGAAATTTCAAAATGTGCATACGTTACTGTATGTATATAATAAAATTTTATTGTTCAGATATAACATGGTTTCCCTCTACTTACAATGTAACATCTGCTGCATAACTTGTGTAGCATCCCAAATGCATCTTATTATATGCATCTGTCACGTTATTTAGTTTAGAATTCAATCTATATGCTAAATAATGCATTAATTACTTTATAATTAATATTGCACCGTGGTTAATATATTGATTGTTATAAAAATTTTAATAAGACATTTCATAATATATTTTCTTTCTTCCTTTCAGAAAAACTAGAAAACCGTGACCTTGAACCTTTTTTCCCTCACCAGATCACACAAGACCTACATAAGTCCAGGCTCTTATTACAGGTTTAGTAAGTTGTTATCTACACCTATAGAGTTTAAAATGGAGATAGTTTGATTTCCCCCCGTCTTTTGACATGAAAATGGTTGGCTAGTAGGAATTTTTCTACGAGTGAACTGTAGTTCAAGAAACGAACAGCAGTCAAAAAAAAAGGATAATCTTGTCGCTCTATCCGGAATTGTATGGCGTGTGGAAGTATCCAAATGAAATTACGAACCTTTCGTCAAAACCCATGTGAAAGTAGTAACCCGGTATAAGTCTTTTGCTGTTCTGTGAAACTTTTATCTCCAAATAGAGGTAGATAGATTTAAACGTTTTGTCGTTATTGTAAGGTTATACGACCTTAGGCAAGTTCTTTATATAATTTTCGTCTCCATTCTCCAGCTAAATCTTCGAGATCTTGATGTCTCCCGCTTTTTTAGATCATCTATCATTTTTTATCCTTTCTTTATTCGCACCTCCTAGTGATCATTATTGCACTGATTTAATCAATCCTTCTTCTGTTCATGATACGTTCCAGTCAAATTCTTTTTATGAATTATTCTGATTAAGCTTCTGTTCTCGTTCGTTCTCCTTATTACTTTTTCATCTTGTCTTTCCATTTAATTTTTTCTAATCTCATCCATTTCAGATATCTTAAATTTTCTTTTTGTCAGTGTCAATGTTTCATATCTATACAGAAATATCCTTCAAAGGTAACAATAAAATGCGTCGAATCTAACCCTACGTTATTGCATGATAGCTGTTTCTTTATACTGAACGCTCGCTTAACCTCTACAATTTTTACTTTTATATCTTTTGAACTTTTGCAATTTCCTGTTAATTTCCCATCTAAAAACCTACTGATTTCCTTGACCGTTCTTTTGTATAGATATTTATTGGCTTATCTTCTTCTGTGTTTTCTTAAGATTCATTTTCATTCCATATTCTGTCAAAGTGTATTCTAATTTTCATATCTGTTTAATACTCTGCGCTTCATCTACTAGAAATACCAACTCGTCTGAGAGCCATATACAATTAATTTTCCTTTTTTCCTTTTTATTACATAATCCAGTAAAGAAAAGATTCCCCGTCTTTTTTACAAATTAATTAAACTTGTAAAAACGTATTCAAATCACGAACCATTACTCTTATTAAACAGTGATATCCCAAGTAACTGTAGACCCGATATTCAACACACTCATTTTATTGGAATAAGAAAAGACAAAGCATAATAAATTCAAGTTCAAAATAAAATATTTAAAATTACTAGAAATCACAATTATCGCAACATAAAAAGTTTCAAGAACGAAGATCAAGGCGCTTGAAATTAAGAAAATCATTTTGAAACAATTTATTTATTGTTTATTAAATAATAATAAATTATAGATGCATAATATTATGATTTTAAAAAAACAACAACAAAGTTTCCCAGATAATCTACATGTTGCGAAAAGGTTGGAATATAAAAGAATTTAATTTATTATTATTTTGAATTTAGTAAGGTAATTGTTTTGAAAATATATTTTTAAACTGTTTGTCTTTCATATATTTTTAAAATTTTATTCTCGCTTATTTTGGATAATTTTGGTTTATATTTTATTTGAGTTCAGATAAAATTATTTTAATGTAATTAGCTAATTTTCTTCAATTTTATATGAAGATCAAGAGAAGTCATGAAAAAAAAAACATAATTTGAATAACGGAAAGACAAAATTTACTTAATTTTACATGAATAAATTAGAATAATAATTTAATTTTATATATTTGTTGATTTCTAAGCAGTGATGGGAAACGATGATCCCAAGGCAAGAGCAAAATGTGTATCAGAATGGATATCGTATAACTATATACATAAAGTTTCTGAATTTACCTTGAAATATTCAGTTGTTCTATTTATAAAATTCATAAGATTTTGCGAAAAAAAATAATTTCATTTTATTTATGAATTCCTAGTACACAGCTATTGGAAGATTCAATCGGATTATCCCCAACACATTCGAACTTTATTTCAAGCACGTTTTTCTGGGTATTGTAATTTTATACATCCTACGTTAAACAAAGAAGTAAATAACAGGTGGAGCATCTTGGTTTTTTTCATACATGTGGTGAACCGCGCTTGATATTTACATTACACTATAAGTCTACGTGATTTTACTATTTTCACGATTTGAATTCAGTAGAATGCATTTGAATTCCGCAAAATTATTACCGTTTAATTTTTTAAAGCTAAATACGTTATATGTAATATTGCAAATATATAAGTATTTTAATTAAAATAAGTATTTATAAATTGCTTTTTGCCTTACCTTGTCGAAGGCAAGAGGGCGGTGCCCGCGGTCCGCCTGCTCCATGCTGGTGTGGGGGCTGGGATGCGGCCGGAGGCCTACCCGAGCTCCATGGGGCTCTGCCCCCGCCCCATCATAGCAAACCTCTGTCCTCCTCACCCCCACATTTGACCTGAAATAATTAAAAATAAACATTTTTTTAAAGTAAAACAATAAAAAGTTTTATTATATGTACAAAGAAAAAAAATCTAAGAAAATTGTAATAATAAAATTATTGCTCAAAAAAAAAAATACGGATTGTAGCCATTAAACAAAATGGATTATTCAATTTTATATATAATCATAGAGTGCTAATACTGTTTTTGGTGTATCAGTGTAGTAATTGTACGATCAAAACTTTTAAGATATTAGAGTTTGTCCTGAAAGTAACCGGATTGGTTCTGGTGCATCGTACAGTCACGGTGGTAGAAAAACTTTTAGTAGGGAAATGTGGTGGAATGTCTTAACAATACATCGTAATTAACCGTAGTTGGCTTTGCGTCCGTCCTGAGATCTCCGACAACTAGATCCTCCCCCATGATAATGCGTCGAGCCACACTGCGTTGACAAAAAGGGAGTTTCTAACTAACAAGTAAGTGTCAACATTGCCACACCCCCTTCATCCCCGATCTGTTCCCCCCTCTGAAAAGAAACATGAAAGGACACCGATTCGCAACCGTTGAAACTGTTGAAGATAACGCGACGGGGAACCTTCACAACATCTCGCAACAGGAGTTCATGAAGGCGTTCCAACAATGGAAACATCGCTCAGAGCGCTGAATGGCTGCACAAGGAGCCTATTTTGAAGATTACTAAATTACTAATTTATTGAAGATATGTATTTCTTCATATCTTCAATAAATTAAGTTTGACAGTATCAATCCGGTTACTTTCAGGACCTACCTTGTATTTACGATTTGATATTTTAGCCTAAAATACTAATTATTTACTAAAAATAATAACCACAATATCAATCTCTGACAACTATACAATACATTTATTTACGCATAAGACAACACAATAATTCAGTCAACAACAAAGGGCTTTATAATGCTTCTGTTAACGTTTTAATAAATTACTTAACCTTTTAAAAGCTTTTCAGAATGAAATTTATTTGTTAAATTAAAAGAATCTTTTACTAAACAATATTAATATTTTAATGAATTTTTATTTACATAAACCTCAGGTTTCTGCATCTTTATATTATGCGTAGGCCAAGTAATAAGTTTTTAATATATATTCAATTTCAGTTAATGGCTGACAAATTATTTATTTTTTTATCGATTTTTTAACGACTTTTCTAAGAAAAGTTCGGTATTATTTTCGGTAGTAAAGTGGGAGTTGGGGGTGAAAATGAATTTTCTTTACGTTTTGAGGTATAAGGAACAAGAAAATACCATTCACTTAAATTGTGGTTTCCGTATATATTTATCCATATATATTTATTTATAGACCTATATATAAAATTTTGTGGCTCGAGAATTCTCAAAACTACTAGATAAATTTCATTGAAATTTAGGTATGTTGTAATAGTGCATGTGAAAATTTAATGAAGATCGGTTAGTCGTTCTTGAGTTACGCTCAATTTAAGGTCGAAAAAAATGTATTTATGTAATAGGCCTATGTATAAAATTTTGTGGTTCAAAAATATCCAAATCTACTTGATCAATTTCATTGAAATTTAAATAAGCTGTACTAGTGTATTTGAAGTTGTGTATGTGAAAATTTTATGAAGATTGGTTGAATCGTTCTTGAGTTAAGCTTAATTTAAGGTTGAACAAATCTAAGCGGCGCACGTTAGAAGTGTGGTTAGTTATGATGCTGCAAGTTGGAATGCGGAAACAAAATCAAATAGCTAAAACGTCTGTCTTCTTGCGTGGAACATATATCCTTTATTTATTGATTTTTATTATTCACGAATTTCCTTAATTCTTTCAGGCAAATTCCCTTTCTTTAATCCATAGAGTATTAGACCTACTTATTTCTGACTTAATCTCTACAATGTAATGATCCGAATCAAATATTTATTTACTCGTTAAAAACTCTATTATAAAATAGACGTAATGTATTTTGCGCTAAAGAAATATAATAATTGTATTTTATTTTTTAGCAGCTTATTTAATATGAATTATATTAAATGCTTTTGTGTTTAATATTTTGTATCTGAGAAATGCTATAAACAATTATGCTTATTAAAATTTAGTAATCCAGTATGTGAGGAAATTAGAAAAACAATGCGTAGAAGTCCAGACAAACGTCTGGCGCACTCTCTATATAAAATATATTATTTAAATTTAAAAAAAAAAACCGTAAAACAAATATTTAAGTATTCCATATAGAATATTAAATTTTTTAATAATTTTTATTAGTTTCTTACAAACTTAAAAAATTCAAAGAAAAATATAAAAATATTATGTTTAACTTTGTTGTTGAGTAGTGTAGTTTTAAAACTGTTTCTTTATATTTTGTTTATTTAATTTACATTTATGAATTATTTAATCCGCCCACTTCGGAATGGTAGCGTCCTTCGTCGTTCATATGGAAAGTTTTGTATTCGAATTCTGTATAATGTTTGGTATTTTCCAAACAGTTGCAGATTATTTCATATTTCCGCGTACAAGTCTCAAGCTTATATGATGAATTAATAAAAAACAAAACAAAATCTATTATAATCGTAGTAATAAATATTAAAATTATAACTTTAATAAAACGTATAGTAATAAACGAAGTAATAAAACTAGTTCATAATAACGTCTCTGTAATAAGTATGATTCAGTAATTACAAAAATCTGAAGAAAAAACTGAAATTTAAATAAACACACACACACATATATATATATATATATATACATGTTTATACTTACACGTTGTAAGTTGTCGTGTAAATATTGATTTCATATTCATTACTGTGATAACGTGAAATCACAATTTACTTATCAATTTTTTTCAAATTTTTTTTCTATTCACTAAAGAAATCAGTGTTACATAATAAATAAGAAAAGCTATATAACGGTTTTTGTAATTATCTCTCATTAAAATAAATATCGCCTTCATTTAAATACTCATAACGCTCACTGGTGACGTAAACTAATAAGTTAAACTTAATCCTTTTTTTTTAATTAAATAATATTTTTTTAATAAAAGTCGTTTGTTTTTGTCTATGTATTTTAAATTGAAATGAAAATATATTTATTTTTAATAATACTTTTTTGATAACTTATAGGGATTTCTGCTCAGCCCCCTGAAGTTAATATCATAAAAACATAAAAATTACTAAAAAATTTGAAAAAATATGCATGTTTTTTTTTTAAGAAAAGTTGGCTTTGCGTCCGTCCTGAGATCTCCGACAACTAGATCCTCCCCCATGATAATGCGTCGAGCCACACTGCGTTGACAAAAAGGGAGTTTCTAACTAACAAGTAAGTGTCAACATTGCCACACCCCCTTCATCCCCGATCTGTTCCCCCCTCTGAAAAGAAACATGAAAGGACACCGATTCGCAACCGTTGAAACTGTTGAAGATAACGCGACGGGGAACCTTCACAACATCTCGCAACAGGAGTTCATGAAGGCGTTCCAACAATGGAAACATCGCTCAGAGCGCTGAATGGCTGCACAAGGAGCCTATTTTGAAGATTACTAAATTACTAATTTATTGAAGATATGTATTTCTTCATATCTTCAATAAATTAAGTTTGACAGTATCAATCCGGTTACTTTCAGGACCTACCTTGTATTTACGATTTGATATTTTAGCCTAAAATACTAATTATTTACTAAAAATAATAACCACAATATCAATCTCTGACAACTATACAATACATTTATTTACGCATAAGACAACACAATAATTCAGTCAACAACAAAGGGCTTTATAATGCTTCTGTTAACGTTTTAATAAATTACTTAACCTTTTAAAAGCTTTTCAGAATGAAATTTATTTGTTAAATTAAAAGAATCTTTTACTAAACAATATTAATATTTTAATGAATTTTTATTTACATAAACCTCAGGTTTCTGCATCTTTATATTATGCGTAGGCCAAGTAATAAGTTTTTAATATATATTCAATTTCAGTTAATGGCTGACAAATTATTTATTTTTTTATCGATTTTTTAACGACTTTTCTAAGAAAAGTTCGGTATTATTTTCGGTAGTAAAGTGGGAGTTGGGGGTGAAAATGAATTTTCTTTACGTTTTGAGGTATAAGGAACAAGAAAATACCATTCACTTAAATTGTGGTTTCCGTATATATTTATCCATATATATTTATTTATAGACCTATATATAAAATTTTGTGGCTCGAGAATTCTCAAAACTACTAGATAAATTTCATTGAAATTTAGGTATGTTGTAATAGTGCATGTGAAAATTTAATGAAGATCGGTTAGTCGTTCTTGAGTTACGCTCAATTTAAGGTCGAAAAAAATGTATTTATGTAATAGGCCTATGTATAAAATTTTGTGGTTCAAAAATATCCAAATCTACTTGATCAATTTCATTGAAATTTAAATAAGCTGTACTAGTGTATTTGAAGTTGTGTATGTGAAAATTTTATGAAGATTGGTTGAATCGTTCTTGAGTTAAGCTTAATTTAAGGTTGAACAAATCTAAGCGGCGCACGTTAGAAGTGTGGTTAGTTATGATGCTGCAAGTTGGAATGCGGAAACAAAATCAAATAGCTAAAACGTCTGTCTTCTTGCGTGGAACATATATCCTTTATTTATTGATTTTTATTATTCACGAATTTCCTTAATTCTTTCAGGCAAATTCCCTTTCTTTAATCCATAGAGTATTAGACCTACTTATTTCTGACTTAATCTCTACAATGTAATGATCCGAATCAAATATTTATTTACTCGTTAAAAACTCTATTATAAAATAGACGTAATGTATTTTGCGCTAAAGAAATATAATAATTGTATTTTATTTTTTAGCAGCTTATTTAATATGAATTATATTAAATGCTTTTGTGTTTAATATTTTGTATCTGAGAAATGCTATAAACAATTATGCTTATTAAAATTTAGTAATCCAGTATGTGAGGAAATTAGAAAAACAATGCGTAGAAGTCCAGACAAACGTCTGGCGCACTCTCTATATAAAATATATTATTTAAATTTAAAAAAAAAACCCGTAAAACAAATATTTAAGTATTCCATATAGAATATTAAATTTTTTAATAATTTTTATTAGTTTCTTACAAACTTAAAAAATTCAAAGAAAAATATAAAAATATTATGTTTAACTTTGTTGTTGAGTAGTGTAGTTTTAAAACTGTTTCTTTATATTTTGTTTATTTAATTTACATTTATGAATTATTTAATCCGCCCACTTCGGAATGGTAGCGTCCTTCGTCGTTCATATGGAAAGTTTTGTATTCGAATTCTGTATAATGTTTGGTATTTTCCAAACAGTTGCAGATTATTTCATATTTCCGCGTACAAGTCTCAAGCTTATATGATGAATTAATAAAAAACAAAACAAAATCTATTATAATCGTAGTAATAAATATTAAAATTATAACTTTAATAAAACGTATAGTAATAAACGAAGTAATAAAACTAGTTCATAATAACGTCTCTGTAATAAGTATGATTCAGTAATTACAAAAATCTGAAGAAAAAACTGAAATTTAAATAAACACACACACACATATATATATATATATATATATACATGTTTATACTTACACGTTGTAAGTTGTCGTGTAAATATTGATTTCATATTCATTACTGTGATAACGTGAAATCACAATTTACTTATCAATTTTTTTCAAATTTTTTTTCTATTCACTAAAGAAATCAGTGTTACATAATAAATAAGAAAAGCTATATAACGGTTTTTGTAATTATCTCTCATTAAAATAAATATCGCCTTCATTTAAATACTCATAACGCTCACTGGTGACGTAAACTAATAAGTTAAACTTAATCCTTTTTTTTTAATTAAATAATATTTTTTTAATAAAAGTCGTTTGTTTTTGTCTATGTATTTTAAATTGAAATGAAAATATGTTTATTTTTAATAATACTTTTTTGATAACTTATAGGGATTTCTGCTCAGCCCCCTGAAGTTAATATCATAAAAACATAAAAATTACTAAAAAATTTGAAAAAATATGCATGTTTTTTTTTTAAGAAAACTACATTTTACTTGCCAGCATGCATTAATTTACTTACCAGTTCTGTAGTTGTGATAAAACCATTTTGTTTTTTTGTTGTTTTTTTTAATGTAAATATTTATACATATAAGACATTAATTTTTCCGACTTCTCGAAGAAAAGTACGGTATTACTTTCGGTCGCATGGTGTCAGTTAGGAAGTGGGTAAAAAATAATTTCTTTACGTTTTGAGGTATAAGGAGTATGAAGATACCAGTCACTTTAATTGGGTTTTCCTTATACGTATATTTATATATATGTAGGCCTATATATAAAGGTTTGCTGCTCGAAAATCTCCAGAACTACTGATTCAATATCATTGAAATTTTTGTATGATGTTGTAGTGTATCTGAAGTTGTGTATGTGAAAATTTCATAAAGATTGGTTGAGTTGTTCTTAAGTTATGCTCAATTTAAAACAAAAAAAATTGAGCGGGGCAAGTTAGAAGTGTGGTTCGTTATGTTGCTGCAGGTTGAAAGGTTATCGTTTCTTTATCTGCGGTGTCTCTTTGTTACCAATACTAAACCAAATTAAAAGATATATGTTAAAATATTAAAGCCAAACTAAATTAACGAAAAGTTTGTATTCTTGCGCTAATTAAAAAAAAAGATTTTTTTTTAAATTAAGTTTTTAAAAATAAAATTGAATTGATACCTACATATTTTAAATTTAAATGAAGATATACTTATTTTTAATAATATTATTTTGATAAGTTACAATGATTTCTACTCAGTCCCCTGAAGTTAATGTTACAGAAGATAAAAGTTTAGATTTGAAAAAATATATGTAATTTATTTTTAGAAAAAAGTATATTTTAAACACTACATAATTTGCTTACCAGTTCTGTCGTTCCTCTGATAAAACCATTTTTTTTTCTTTTTTAATGCTAATTATTATTATAATTTCTGTATATAAGACATTCATTTTTTTATATACAGGAAATAATTAATATTTAAAATTAGTTTAACTTTTTGTAAAAACATTTTAAATACATTAGAAAGGATAAAATTTATGCCCTTTAATCAATTTCCCTTTAATCAAGGTATACTCTCTATTAAATAAATTACTGGAAAGCTTTAAGACTGCCATTCGTAATATTATATTACATTTTGATCAACCGTTCCTATTGCTATAACATAATGCTGTTATAATTCTTTCTATTAAAAAAATTGAACAAATAAATCATTACTAGAGTTAATTAATGAATCCCTATAAACATTTCCGCCTCCATTGATTTGTAGACCCTCAGTTGTTTTTTTAACCCCATTCCCTCCTCTGTTTTATGTGTTTTAACAGGAAGCGTGTCTTACACATTGGAAACTGCGCGCGCGCGCGTGTGTGTACAGATATTTCATTGAAAAAAATCATTTTATAGCCAAGATGTAAGTGTTACGATACATAAATACGTCATGACATAAATAGTGGAAAATCAACTACGTCATGATCGACGCTCTAAAACAGTTGAATTTCATTTAGTATCAAAGCTTCTCTCTTTCCCTTATCATCCGAATTCATTTCCCGTCGCGGGTACACACGTTATTTTCACTACTATTAGTCAATTAGTATGACATCATCTTTATTCCTTTCATGCGTAGACAATAGCACGTTTAAAATCAGTGCTGAAACTACGTTTACCGATTATCTCAGTAATTTAAAATAGTCATTACCCATTTGAAACGTGTGTTTTTGTTTTTCTTCTGCAAAAGGATTTGATATGTTGACGTAATGTTTGGAATTTACTGTAATCTACTACGGTACCATTGCTAGTGTAATTGAAATTCCACAGCCGTTGTTCCACAGCCGTAAACTTTATTTTATGTTATGTTAAGTAAAAGTACTATCTTACTTTTGTAATAATTAAGTTTGTACGTGTATTAAGTACAAATAATAAATAAGAGTAAGCTTGTACTGTCCTTTATATATACTTATTCGAAATTATATTTAAGTTATCATTATAGCATCTTCATAACTATTTTTCCTGTCATAATAGAAATGTTGTATTTTAGATAAATGTGTTTATCTATTGTGTAATTTTAAAGGTATATATTTATTAACTAGAAATGATATATTTATTTAGGTAGCATAACAATAATGGTGGTGAGCAACCTAAAATAAATCATAAATTATTCCTGGAGATAATAATTTAAAAATAAATTAATTATCCCGTGCCAGACTTTTTAAGAAAAGTGAAGAGTGAAGTGATTTTCCATTATCTTCTTCATTAAACGGAATACACTGCTGCATTTAACCATGTTTCATCGAATTACAAATATTGAACACTAAATTTTACCACTAACTGTTCACCACAAGAACTGGTTGTGTATTACTCTCAGATACTGATGAAACTCTGACTGGTACTTGTTGTACCTTAGTGATTTACACGTATTATAACAGTAAAAAAGACTGGAAAAGATGTAATAAATGGTATGAACGAAAAAAGTCTTTTAGGTAGATAAGAAAGACACCTATTGTAACGGGTACCATGATTTGACTTCTGGAAAATTTCGACATATCTTCGCGTTTCACATCCCCCAGATCCCAAAACCACCGTCAGTTCAAAAGTTTATATATACATACATACATATATATATATATATACACACACACACACACGTATACTTCACTTTCTTGTGGACACGATAACTGCCGTAATTTTGCGCCAATCACTTTGAAATTGATACATAAGATATAACGACCGAAAATCTCGGCCAAGTTCGTTAACGGGCCAAATCGGACCATAGGGATGGAAATGGGGGGGCTTCTTCGAAAAAAAATATATCGCTATAACGTTCATATTAAGTAAAATATCAAATTCGTGTAAAGTTCCTACTGTTCTTTAAATAAGGGCGTAAAACTCACTTACGTAGAGTTTTTTGATATTACCAACCACTGGTCCAGGGGGTGGAAAATGAAGTTTCGAAGACAAAAAAAATCATACCTCCCTTAATTGGCACAGTATCGAATCGGTTTAAAGTGGTCGTTAGTTCTTTAAACACTACTTAAAATATTGCTGGAATTGTAAGAAGCTGGGGCTTGTCGTATACTAAACATGCGAAACCTTTTTTCAGATGTAACCATTGTCGTATTGAGTAAATTTTAAGTTTTACTTAACTTTAACGTAGAAATCTTTTTTATCCCCTACTTAGCAGCGGTGAAATCTACCTTCGCCTTCCGGCGTGCTGAAAGGGATTTTTTTTCAAGTGATAGGCAAAATTTTGATATAATTCGTTGATTACTTTTTTTATACGTGCTTTATATTTCTTTCCAATGGTTCCATGCCAAAATCTTTGTTTTTCTATGGCAAATACTTCCTTGAACTTTGATGGCTTCAATTAGTACAATGGTTCCTAAAATACTTCGACAACCTGGGAAGCCGCGAAATATTACACAATTTTCATAATTTTATTTCCTTTATCAATTCAGTTTCATATAATTTGTTCAATTATATATTTGGTGTGATCTAATATGTGTTTAATTTTTTTATCTTACTTGCAAAAACGACTGGCTATTTCGCAAAAAGCCCCTTAAGAAAATCTGGAATCAGCAAGGGCGCATAGAATCGAAGAATTTTGTGAATCGTTGAATTAATTGATACTTACTCTCTCCTCTTCTTTTTTTTCAAATAAAACTGCAAGATCCTCGATTTTATTTTTAATAGTTCCTACCTATTTTTATTTTTTATTACATTTACTACTTTTTCTCTGTTCCCCAAATTTTTTCAGCGATTTTCTATTTCATATCCCATTATTTTGTTTTTCTACTCTTTGTCACATTCATTTCATCTCTAGCGCTTCTCTTCTTTTTTCATCTTTCTTAACTTTTATATTTCATCTCCCTAAAGTAGCAATGCAGAATTTTTTTCCACAGTTTTCTCCATATTTCATTTAGATGCCTAGATGCAGTCCTGTTTACATATTAAAAGCTTATTTTCATCATTTACAATTCTTTTTATTTCCTGACTCCTGCATAAATTCAGTTGTTAGGGGGTATATTTTATTGTAAAATATCTTTTAAACTTGCGTTCAACTCCAGTCTCCATACAGGCGTAACTTTTATTTTTTATCTAAATACAAAAGGAATCTTAAGCATAAAAATAATAGTAATAAAAATCAACCTCTTACAAACTTAAAAAATATTGAACCCTTTCGGATTTTAGAATATCATTAGAAGTGTATATAAAAACTTAATTTATAGCAATTTTTTGGTATGTATTTATATTTCAACTAGCATCTCCCGTCGCGGCTTCCTCCGATTTACATGCGTATAAAACTTCAAAAATTGGAATTAGTTTATTAGTAATTATGTGTGCTCTAAACGTCATCGCTCTTTACAACTTACTGGATACAATAAAATGTTTAGATAAAGATGTGTTCCCAAAATAAAATGTTTAATGAAATCAAGAGAATATTAAGATATTTAGTCCCTAGGATACCGAAGTCCAGGACTTTTATCATTCCCTTTTTTGGCACTGCAACGGTCAGTTATTTTAATCATCTTACGTATATAAATATCTTTCAGATTCAGATTGTAAATTTTGGAGTGATAATCAAAAGCTGATTTGAGATCTTACATATTTTTCGAAGGTTGTACACGATTTTGAGCCGAGCGTACACGTCGCTCTTCAAGTCATTGAGAACTTTCTGGTGTAGATTCATGTCGTCTACGGTGTTAAATTCTAATAGCTCTTAAATGTAATAGCTTCCTATCTGTAATATCGCCGACTCAGGCATTATGAAAATATTAATACCAGATTGGAAATCGAATCTATAAAATTATCTGTATAGCTTGCCCTGACAGAACGTTAAAACACAACATACCTTTCTGAGTAAGTCGATATCGAAATTCAATATTTCTCAAACCAGAAAAACTTTGTTAAATATGTAAATAGTTATCATTCCCTTTAATTTTATGATCAAACTAATTGGTTTTTACATAATATTACGGTAATAATATAAATTGATCTTATATAGATAAACATTAAGTAAATCGCATAATAATTGTTTGAAGAAGTCGATATTGACATAGACTACGATTGATGTAGACAATAACAATTTATGTAGACAACGATATCAAATTTAGTAAAAGAAGTTGTAGGTTATTTATTTATACGTTTTTTTTTGTGATTTATGTAGTAGTGGAATTTGTGAGGTTTGAATGTGGTTAACATTTTGTTATTATAAGAAAGGTACAGTTAATATTTTGTGTTGATTTGTTTATTAGTTTTAGCGATTATCATTACAAACGAAAGTTTTATTGATTATTTTATTACAAACGTAAAATACATTTTCTGTTTATATAGCAGTGAGATATCTTACACTTAGATATGTGTTATCTTACATGTTTATTTATTACCAAAAAAATGAAAAATATTAGGTGATAAAATAAACTTCTAACTTTCCGTTAAAGTGTAGTATAATATAATAAAAGCTATATTGAATTGATATTACTTAGTTATCCCAAATCTGTGTAATTTAACGAAATACGATATCATTTTTCATGTTAAGTTTATTCAATACATCTAATAGTCTTGTATATTTCTCATGGGATAATGTGAAAAATGTTTCCAATTTCCATAACTCCAACCAGCTCTCTACATATATTTTTTTATTTAAATAAAAAACACATTACTGTGCATTTTTAAAAATGTTATTATACTTTATATAACGGAACGGTAGAGTACAGTAAGCAAGTAAAGATCAACTATTAACCCAACTAAATCGTTATTTTAAAAATATTAATATATCTATAGAAATAGTGAATAAATTATTTTCTATAGATTCAATTTATAATAAGTTGCCAATTAGACACGCATGTATTTTTTTATTTAACTGACCGTTTGCAATGATTTTTTTAGTAAGTTTTTCTAATTGTTCCGCTGTAAATATTTAAGGGAAATGGGTTACATTATTGTACGCCATTTGAAAGTAAATATTATTTTTTGTCATAACTATTATTTAGTATTAAATTACACTATAAAACATTTTATAGGTCTATATTATTTTGTAGGATTATAAAATTATAATACTTAACATAGGTGATAAAACGGAGAATGTGATGAAGCGTTATTATACAGAAGATTAACTGCATGGAAAAAGCGTTATTCTACAAAAAAAGGAAGTAGATTACAATACATTTATGAATGAAAGAAAAGAAACATCTAAACTTTTAAGGAACGATGAAAGACGATGAAAGAAGAGTCAGCTAAATGAAATAGAAGAAAAGTTTATAAAAACCAATACAAGAAATGTCTTATAGAACTTTTAAAAATAAACCACAGAATTATCAGCCTCCAAGTTTATGTTTCTAAAGAACAGATGGATCTCTAGCGGTGAACAACGAAAATTGTGAAATCTTGGCCAATCACTTTAAAAATCTACTGAACTGTAAAGAACCAAAAGAAAAATTTACAAAAATTGACCCCATCAAAATATTTTCTGATTCAAATCCTTTCTTTTTCTGTTTAGTCTCTGGAACTACCGTAAGGTACTACTTCAGAGGATATGTGTGAATGTAAACGAAGTGTAGTCTTGTACAGTCTAAGGTCGACCATTCTTGACATTTGTGGTTAATTGAAACTCAACCACCAAAGAACATCCGTATTCACGATCCAGTATTCAAATCCGTTAACCCACCGTTTAACCCACCATTTAACCCATCGGGTTGGTCTAGTGGTGAACGCGTCTTCCCAAATCAGCTAATTTGGAAGTCGAGAGTTCCAGCGTTCAGGTTTTGGTAAAGGCAGTTCCTTTACACTGATTTGAATACTAGATCGTGGATAGCGGTGTTCTTTGGTGATTGGGTGTCAATTAACCACACATCTCAGGAATGGTCGAATTGAGACTGTACAAGACTATACTCATACATATCATCTTCATTCATACTCTGAAGTAATACCTGAACGGTAATTCCCGGAGGCTAAACAAGAAAAGAAAGAAGTATTCAAATCCGTATAAAAGTAACTGGCTTCACCAGATTTAAAAGAATTAAAAGAGATAATTAAAACCTTTAAAAAATAATAAAGCACCTGGTAAATATTCAATTTTTGCTGAATGTGGAAATATTTAGATGAAACAACTATTGAAAGCTTAAAAAAGTTATTTGTTCAAATCTGGAAAGAAGAAAAAATTCCTGATTATTGAAAAAAGTGTTCTCATACCACCTCTCCGTAAAAAAGGTGATAAAAAAAGAACAGAGTTTACCTGTAACTTATACAGTTGTACTGTACTTTCCAGGGAGGTTTCAGAAAGGGACGGTCTTGTTCAGAGAAAATTTTTAGTGTAAAAACTGTTATTCGAAATTACTGCAAATGGGGTAAAAATATTGTAATCACTTTTGTGGATTTAAAAAAGGCCTATGATTCAATATATAGAAAAGGTTTGTTCAGCACATTAGAGGAATTTGAAGTAGACAATAAAACTTAGTAAAAGAATCCCCGTACAAATGCTTTTTCAAAAATGAAATGTCAAGTACTAAGTTCTGAACCTTTTGAAAACAAAACCGGTGTGAAGCAAGGGGGACAGACGGTCTGTCCCCCTTACTTTTTAATATAATTTTGGAAAAAGTAAGTAGGGAATAGAACAAACAGATGGAAATTTTAAAATTATAAATTGTGAAACTAGGAAGTAAGAGTAAGAATCTCAAAATCAATGGTTTGGCCTTTGCAGATGATCTGGCAGTTTTGTCGCCGGATATGAAAACTACAGAAATTCAAATTAATCTTTTAAAAATATTAGCTGAAAAAATAGGTTTACAAGTTTACTTATCAAAAAAATGAATTTATGACAAATATTAAGAATTCTCCAAAAACTTTAAAAATCAATTACGGAAAAATCAATTAAGCGAATAAATTAGAATATCTAGGTAAAATAATTAAACCTTACGCTTTGGATAAGAATCGAATAAATTTAGAGCTAGTAAAATGGATCTAACACATAACAAAGCACTTATACAATAAAAAATCAATTTTCAGAAAAAAAATTAGACATTACATTATAGTTATTAAACCTCAATGTTTGTATGCCTCTGATTATGTATGAATAAGATAGGCGAAATTGAAGAGCTAGAGAAGAAAGTGAGTAAAATCTTAGCGCCAGTTAAAATTGAAGGGAATAAGTGGAGGATTCGAAAAAATGATGAGATTTATAAATTTAATGACAGACTTTCAGATGTTATAAAGAAAATAAGACTGATTTTTTTTTTACATCTATTCACAATGGAGGAAAAAATACTGATTAAACAGAATTTTTATTTTGTCTGTTATAAAAAAACTAAAAACACGTGGTTTAATGAAGCTTTAAAGGATATGAGAGAACTAAATATCACGAAAGAAATAATTTTAAATAGTAATAAAGTTAGAAATATTAAAAAAACAAGGGTTTCCAGGAAAACCCGAAAAATAAATATACTACAGATGGAGTGAAGAGAGAAAGCGAAAACATGAAGAAAGAATGACAGATTATTGGGAAGAAAGGAAGTTAAAAGATAAAAAATGATTAAGATATTTGTTGTGGTCCTAAGGTGGCCAATTCAAGAAGAAGAAGAAAAGATTTTATATCCTGATTTCATTTTAATATTGGAAGTATTTTTTTTTTTAGAAAATTCAAGGGTTTTAAAGGTTGGAAAGATTATAGATTACATACATTTTGTCGCATGCTAAAGAAATTTTTTACGTTCACAGTCAAATGAAGAAAAATTTTATTGAATTTATTTTCAATCTTTTTTACATGCAAATTTTGTGTACGGGTATTTTTTAATAAGAGCGGAGGCTTTGTAGGTCTATCAAAATTTTAAACAAAAATAAATCTAAAAAATGTAAAATAAAATAAAACCTATTAAAAAACCTTAACTGAATCCTAAAAAGAAAATCATAATTTTTACAATCTGCTTCATGAAAATTGAACTAGCCGTTCTAAAGTTACTGTTGTGTATACACCCTCAAATTTGTATATATTACATAAATAATCATCATATGAATATTCTGTTAAAAATTAAAGAATCTTGCACAGATCTGCGTAAGAAGACCAACTTTTCGTTAATTTAATTTAGTTTTAATATTTTTACAGGCTTTTCGAAGAAAAGTACAGTATTATTTTTCGGTCGCACGGTGCGGTTGCGGGATGAAATTGAATTTCTTTTACATTTTGAAGTATGAGGAGTACGAAAATATCATTCACTTAAAATGTAATTTCCTTTTATACATCCTTTTATATAAAAGGGAATTTATAAATATATCTTTTAAGTGTTCACCTTAAAAGACTTATCACTTAGTTTAGTCTATAAGTAATGGTTTATTGGCAAATCTTGAAATGTAAATTTTCAAGATCTTCTCTAAGTTATTATGTAACTTAGAGAAGATCTTGAAAATTATGTCCATCCACTTCTATGCACTTATCAACACGTTTGACCATATTAATGGGTACTCTAATTAGCTGTACCCTATTTATTTTCTGGACGGCATTGGTAATGTTTATCTTCAGTTCCTGTAGGGTTTGTGGATTGCTCCTACGAACAATTTCTTTTAAGTAATCCCATAGAAAGAAGTCTAGACTAGTCGGGTCACTGGATCTTGGTGGCCGCAATCGTTTAGAAATGATTTTTCCCCCGAAAAATCCTTCGGGATTTAGTAGAGCGAGTTGTATGGCAAATGGCACTGTTCTGTTGCAACCAGCAGTCATGCTCACCCTCTCGCAGTAAGTCTATGAACTTTGGATAATTTCTTGGAAGACAGCAGCATCCACAATTTTATTTTAAAAAACAAGGATCCTATTATTCGTCGCCTAGAAACTGCACACCATACTCCTATTTTTTGTGAGTGTAGAGGAGATTCAAAGAAACTTAGTGGGTTTTCAGTATCCCAGGTTCGGTAGTTCTTCCGGAAGGAGGAAGAGTGGTCTTCCTCCCAAAAAGTAATGATGAACAAGGTCAAGTAAAGTATAGACCACTTAGTCTATTGAACAATCTGGGATAGGCGGTTGAAAAAATGTTGGCCGCCAGAATTACTACAGAAGTTGAAGAAGGTGAAGGGATTAGCCCAAATCAATTTGGGTGTTGGAGGGGACGCTCCACCGTATTAGCTGCCAACAAGGTAATAAATTGGGCCCTTGAGGTAAAAAGTGGTACATGGAGAACTAGAAGAATTCCGCTTCTTGTCTCCTTAGATGTTAGAAATGCTTTCGGCACAGTAAAGTGGAGTCAGATTCATAGGGCATTACAGTAAAAAACATCAGCCCGTACTTGAGGAGACAGTTGGCGAAATACCTTTCAGAAAGGACTTGTACAGTGAATTCACAAGAAGGAGAATTGATATTCAATATATACGGTGGAGTTCCATAAGGTTCGATTTTGGGTCCTCTTTTGTGGGTCCTCACCTTTGATGATGTTCTACAATTGGACTATCCGCCTGGTGTGGAAACAATAGCCTATGCGGATGATTTGGCAGTCCTTGTACAGGGCAAGGCGAGATTGGAGGTGCAGGAGAAGGCCAGTATGGCGCTTGCAAAGATACATGAATGGTTGCAAGAAAAGGGACTTATGTTATCAATTAATAAATGTAAGTTCATCACGTTTACTGGTAGAAGAGTTATAGAACGTCTGAACATTGTTGTGAATGGACAGGAAATAATGGAGACAAGCTGCCTGAAATATCTGGGAATTCTCTTTCAGAGAAATTGTGCCTTTTCTGAACATATTAATAGTATATGCAATAAAGCGGACAACATGATAAAAGGATTAAATATGATCACGTCAACAAAGACGGCTCCTAGAGCGTCCAAAAGAAAGGTGACAGCATCGGCAGTTGTATCATCTTTATTGTATGCAGTGCCTGTATGATGGACTTCATTACGAATCAAGAAAAACAAAAATAGACTTGTGAGAATGCATAGGAGGCTGTTGCTGGGAGTGGTTTCCGCTTACAGAACAGTCTCCTATGAGGCACTTTGCGTTTTGGAAGCAGTACCTCCAATCGACTTAATGGCCCATTACAGGGTAGAGATATCGCAAGGACTGGAAACTCAGGAGGCTAAGCATAGGCTGATAACTAGATGGAAAGAAAGGTGGAAAGAGGTAGGACCTGCTAGCAGGACAAAACAGCTAATCCCTTGAGAGTTGGATCAATAGCAAACACGGGGAGGTGGACTTCTTTTTGTCGCAGTACTTTACGGGCCACGGTAATTTTAGTTATTACCTTCACAGAGTTGGGAGAAGACAAACGCCGGCCTGTATGTACTGCGGCATTGAGGACGATGCAGACCACACCTTCAAGGAATGCATCAGATGGATACAAAATAGACGGGAGACAAATTTATCAACGATGAGACCTGAGGAGATTACTAGTAACATGCTACATAGTGAGGACAATTGGAAAAGATTTGAAGGAACTATCAGGAATATCTTAACAGTAAGAAACGAAGACGAGAGGAAACTGGGCTTCTGAGTGAATAGATTAGGGTAGGGTGGATAGCCCCAGTGGTGAGGGCTGGCATGCCTAGATGTGTCAGTTCCAAGGATCCAATGGGGACTCCGGGGGAGAATAGGTCTACACAAGTGTAAAAGACCCATCGATGAGTCACGACTTTCCAAGGTATGGCGTAGTGATACAGAAGTGCAAATGAGACTCAAAAGACCTGACCGGTGGGCCGACCTGCCTTGCCGGACATACAGCCGGTAGGTGGGGAGGCCCATTAGAGTATAACAGGCACTCCCCTGGGTGGCGTAATACCAACCAGTCGGACCGGCCCAGGGGAGCAGAGTCAAAAAAAAAGGTTCGGTAGTTCTGACTATTAACATACCCATCAAGGTGAGACCACACTTCATATGTGAAAACACTTGATCTAAACTGCGAATGCTGCCTTTAATGGAGTTCTTGAACCATTGACAGTAGCGAATCGTTTTAGCACAATTAGCATCAGTTAGCGCGCGGAAAACCTGTATTCGATCAGGATAACATTTCAATATTCTCCTCACTGCATTGTGGTCTAAATCTAGTGAATTTTTTTCCCGGCTGTCCCCGTAAAGATTTATGAGATCTTGTAATTGGCTATTTAATGACCTATACGACCTGCGTCGAAAAAACTGACCTGTGTCGAGCACGTTTCTGATCTAACACCGAACCTGTTTCACGAAATTTTTTAACTAACTTCTGAATAATACTTTTCACTCGTCGCTTCCTTTTCAAATTTCTCCCTGAACTTTCGCCGTCAGACAACATGAGATTTTGTCTAAATAAGTTTCCAACACGAATGCACGTTCTTCAACATTTAACCTCGTTTTAATAAACAATAACACACGATATCGCAACCTCGTTCAAAAGCCGATGCTCGACAGACTGGCAGTACTCAAATGTGCAAATAGTAAACAGTCCTCCCCACTCCGCTCAAGTTGTACCAACATCTTCCACATTATTTGACCCACTTCACACCAACCAATATTTACATTTTAACAAATGTATGTGCATTAGAATATAAACTACTGAGTGAAGGGGTCTCTTTTAAGTTGAATACACTGTGTATATAGACCTGGGTAAAAAATTTGTGGCTCGAAAATCTCCAAAGCTATCAGATCAATTTTGCTGAACTTTAGATATGCTGTAGTAGTTATCTGAAGTTATGCGTGGCACGAGAAAATTTGATGAAGATTGGTTGACTTGTTTTTCATTTAAGGTCGACAGAGAAAACATAACTTCAATTTGAGATGGAAATTGACTGTGTAGTGGTGTATTTTTCATACGCGCGTATGCAGTGAGTCAATAATGAGGGTGAAATTTGATTCTTGTGTTTAGGAGTCCACTCGTTTATAGAACGTACGCAGTGTGTTGTACTGTGAAAATCAGTGCGTTTCTGACTGCGAAATAGTTAGGGTGTCGGAATCGAAAATTCGGTCTTCTTGCGCAGAATTGCAATACAGTTTTTTTTTTTTTTTAATTCGGTTTAATATTGCTAATAATAGATACAGCAAATAAGGAAGCATTTCAACATCCCAACTTGCAGCATCGTAACAAACCACGCTTCTAACTTGTCCCGCTCAAATATTTTCGACCATAAATTGAACACTGCTCAAGAACAACACAGACACTACCAATCTTCATAAAATGTTCACATGCACAACTTCAGATACACTACTACAGCTTATCTAAATTTCAATAAAAAGAATCTAGTAGTTTTGGAAATTTTTGAGCCACGTCTTTTTATACATAGCCCTATATATATATATATATATATATATATATATATAAGGAAAATCCAATTTAAATGAATGGATTTTCATACTCCTCATACTTGAAAACGCAAAGAAAATTTCTTTACTCCCCCCTCTCTAAATTCAACAAAAAGTAATGCCGTACTTGCTTTGAAAAGTCGGTAAAAATCCATTCTTGATCCAGTGCTGACGGTAATGGCAAAATTTAACGAAAATCACGTAACAGTAAACTCTTGATTTACCTCATATTTATAGAAAAACCTCTTACGTTACACTTTGTAATTAAACGCTGATTGTTCTCCAATAAGTTTCCCATTTATTTATTTTTAAAATCGATCTATTTTTAAAATCGGAAAAAGATAATACAATTTTTTTTAAGTATTATTACAATGGAAAAATATTTCTTCGTATTTAAGTTGTCCTGTAAGTCTTTCTTTTGTTGGAAACGTATAATTATAATAATATTATTAGTAATCTTTTGTCACTCGATTATCTACTAAGTGTAACAAATAAGTTTAATCTTGTAAATAACAAACTATTAAAAAATTAGTCCTTTTAAAAAATTACGGTAATTAATTTGTAGTTTTATTTTAAACATATATTAATTTGGAATGTAAATAATGGAATTAATATTTGTTTTATTACAATTAGTTATTATTATGGTGATTTGAAGTTGTGAAATCGGTAAAAAAAAAAACAGAGTGAATACTTTGTCAAAAACAACATTTTTCAATTTAAGAAGATAAGATAATATTTAATTTTATTTAACTACATGATAATTTTAAGGAATTAAAGATTAAAAGGGTCATAACTTTAACAAAGGATCCTGAAAATTTCCAAGCTAGCTCAGCTATACGGTACGTCCTACCCTAACCCGACTGAGAAAAGTTAAGAAAAATCAGCAGCCAGTAAGCGTTGTTGCTAGGTTACCGTATTCCCCTGCTCTTTCAGTCCCACACATTCTTCAACTCCATCTTCTCCTTTTATTCCTCTTTCCCATCCCTTTAAACTCTTCTTTTCCTTAGTAGTTCAGTACCGTAAAATGCTTTTCTCCTTTCTTCGTTTATACTTGTTTCTTCGTTCTATTCGTTCTGTTTAGTTCTAATATTCTAGGACAGTTCGACCGTTAATTTGCAAATAGCTTAGCAGACGGAGATTTAATGTTATTCGTTCTATATGATGCTGGTACCAGTAGTAGAGAAACTATTTATAAAATACTTCTCATATTACTATAAAATGTGCCATCTTTATTAAACATACAAGGTCAAACACCTAAATGTATATATATATATAATGTAATATAATAGTATAATATATAATTACATGTAAATAGTTTCTATTTATATATTTTCAATGTTTATTCCTTTTATAAAAAATGTTTTTAATGTAATCATGTTATAAAATCTCTTTTTTTATAGAAATAACGTGAAAAAGATTTCTAAACTTTCGCTTTTATCTCTCTCTCTCTCTCCCCATATATATATATATATATATATAAACTTAACATACAATCTGGGAAGAGGAGAGAATTTTTCTCTCTTTAGAGAGAAAAATTCTCTTTTTCTCTTTTCCTTAACTCACAATGTTTTTTTTTCATGTTTTCCTCAAATCTTGCATCCTTAATTTAACATACTTCCTGACATTGCCGATTGATGAAATTTTGCACAGTTACTAAGGTCGGATGATAATGTAATATTTCACTGTTACTTTTGCAAACATCCCTTCGTACGAGGGTAAATTAAAGGTGCCGGTGTAAAAAATTGCAAAATTTGCAAACGGCTATGCGGGATTTTTGGGGTCGCAGATGACAAATCCGATAGTCGTTTGACATTAAAAAAAATGACAAAGACTTGGTACGGGAGTTTTTTGGTTCTAATTTGACAACATGACATTAACAACACTGGAGGTTTGCCAAAAGAATTTGAAATATTCGTTGGAGCAAAAGTCATGCTGCGATCAACCATCGATGTATCCAGAGGTCTTGTCAATGGAGCAATAGGATTCGTGACTGAAATCATCTGGCCACATTTCCGTAGACGACAACTGTACGAGAACGACACATCATCAGTAAGAATAGACTTTGGCAGAGACGGCTCTCATGTAATACAGCCAAAAACCATTCAATTTCCTGCCTTGTACAGCTTCGGAACTGCTGAACGCCGAATGCTGCCGTTGGGCATCAACCGTCCATAAAATGCAAGGCAGCACTGTAAATTACGCAGTTGTTTATCTGGGTCCAAATCTCTTTGCTAAAGGTCAAGCGTGTGTCATCCTTACCCGAGTTAGATCTCTCGATGGACTTACAGGAAGTAAACCTTGCAATAATGATGCATTATCAGAAATGGATCGAATGAGAAATCTTTTATAAAAACGTTTGTCGAAAATTGTGATAGTTAAATGAAATAAAAATGTCACTATTTCGTTACTTTGAATAGTGAGTGATGTTTGATTGAAAATTTGTTTGATATTTTATAAATATATTAGAAATTTCAATATGTGATGTTATCTTTTGAAGTCCAAATTAATCTACTAATTAAACTCATGCAACGTATGATAATAATTTGATTAAAGTATGCTGAAAAGTATAAAGCAAATTTTTTTTAAATTTTGAAATATTTTTTACTATAAAAATTTCGAAAAATAATATATATTATAAAATTATATAATAATTTATAAAATATTATTTTTTTAATTTTATTATTATATATATATATATATATATATATATATATATTGTTTTTATAGTAAAAGAGAAAAATTCTCTAATTCTATCCTCCCAAATTGTATGTTAGATTTCTCAAAGTTTTAAAAGTCATCCAAAAATCTGGGTGCAAAGTAATGTATATACGGTACATCTGTTTGTGCGTATGTTCTTGGAACGGAATGGAACGCGTTTCGGGAGATATTTTATCCCCCCCCCCCCTACTAATCATATAACCCTGGATTCCTTTAATTAGAAAGAATCTTAGGCTCTTTCTAATTAAATGGGATGTTTATTTTTACTGACGGACATAGATTTATTTAGTTTATATTGTTTTTACTTTCTTGGCATATAGCTCTAGAGCTACGTTGCAATCAATCAAAAAATGGGGTATGCGTTTTTTGCATTTTTCGACGTTTCATGTCCCAGGCAGCCCTAAAAACAAAAAAAAAGTAGAGGATAATATTCATATACGTATGATAATGTTTACCTTATATGGATATATGAATAAATTAAATTTCTAGTATGGAGTGACAAACAATCCTAGCAAAATTCATCAAGAAACATTTTCAATACTGAAGTAACGATATGATGTAAAATACCATACTCTGGAATAATCCGTCCATATTTTTTTTTGAGAACAATAAAGCATTGGCTGTTACCGCCACATTAGAGTGGTAAAGATATCCTAACGATTAATTACATATACAGCCAGTTTTTAGTGAAAGTTATGTTCTGTTAATGTGTAGTTGAATGAACTATTTAAAATCGCTTTTTTAACTCATTACGTTATACGTTAATTATTGTTTTTTTTACCGACTTTTAAAATAAAGTACGGTTACTTTTGGTTGCATGGTGAGGGTGGGGATGAAATGAGATTTCTTTACCTTTTCCGATGTGAGTAGTACGATAATACCATTTACTTAAAATTTTACTTAAAATGTGTGTGTTAGGGTTAATTTAATTAATCGCCTCCAATGTTGGCGAATTTAATAAATATATAGTGATTTATTAAACATACCGGTCATTTTACATATTCTCCGTATTAACATATTTTACGTATTAGAATAACTTGATTATAAGCAGTAATTACTGAATTTATTATTTAAATAATTGAAACATTACTGTTAATTCGTTGAGATTAGCGAGCGTAGGGTATGTTTGGTTATATTATGTCATGTTTCTTCGAAATGAAAAATCGTACGTACGTTATCAACATAACCTAATCAAACGTAACTTTCGGTCACTAACCTCGTCTAATTAACATTAAATATACAAATTAGTGTTTATGAAGTTGTGGGTATGAAAATTGATTGAGTTTTCCTGACTTATGCTCAATTTAAGATTGAAAAAAATTTGAGGTTATGTTGACTGTGTAGTGGTGTATTTTTCATACGTGCATATGCAGCCATTCACAGTGATGAATGAGTAAACCTTTTTTTTAATATTACTTATTGTCGTGCTTTTCTGACGGTGAAACTATTTTTTATGAATCAAAGAGGTTTATTTTTTTGTAAACTTCTGCATTAGAATGAGTTGATACTTTTTCAAAATGAAACAAAATTATATAACGAAAAGTCGGTCTTTTTGCGCTGAATTTAGCAAGAATTTTTTCTTATTCTCAAAACAGTTAGAGTCGTTTTTATATTCTACATAAATATTTATTACTAAGTATATATTTTTTTTATACAAATATATATCTCACTTTCCTGTGGACACTATAACTGCCGTAATTTTTCGCTAATCACTTTAAAATTGATACATAAGATATAACGACCCAAAATCTCGGTCGAGTTCGTTAACGAGCCAAATCGGACCCTGGGGGGGGGGGCTTTTTCGAAAAAACAAAATATCGCTATAACTTTCTTATTAAGTAAAATATCGAATTTGTCTAAAGTTCCTACTATTCTTTAGATAAGGGTCTAAAACTTATTTAAGTAAAGTTTTTTGATAAATGGGGTTTCGCAGACAAAGAAAATCATACCTCCCTTAATAGACAAGTATCGAATCGGTTTGAAGTGGTCGTTAGTCCTCTAAACATTACCTAAAACTTTTGTCTGAAACAATTTTTGATATGACCAACCCTTACCGCAAGGAATGACCAAATTGTTGCTGGAATTGTAAGAAGATGGGGCCTGTCGTATGCTAAACATGTGAAACTTTTTCACATGCAACCATTGTCGTATTGAGTTAATTTTAAGTTTTTCTTACCTTGAAGGTGGAAACATTTTTTATCTCCTACGTAGCACCGGTGAAATCTACCTCCGCCTTCCGGCGTGCCGAATGGGAGTTTTTATTTTACAATGTGAATTTATACATCGGTATCATTAAGGTTTATTCATTTTCCTCTTGTGTTGTTTCCTCCCGCCTTAATGTTAACCTTCTCTAACCAAGCTTTCTTTTTATATTAAACGAGTTCTAGAATATTATATTTTAAATCGAACAAATTACTTACTGTTTATTTATTTATATCCATCTTTTACATGATGTTAAGTTGTCACGCTATAATATGAACTTCAATTTGAATTTTATACGTATCCATTGTTTCTACTTTCTTTCCTGACCAATTTACCAAGAAGTATATATACTTCTTGGTAAATTAGGAGTATAGATCTATACTCCTATTATTATTTAATATTTATTATTTATTATTTAACTGTCTATCAGAATAAAATAGAATTTCTTATATATAATCTCCATTTTTTTTTTTTATTTTTTTCTTTTATCTTTTTACATTATTAATTTTAGGAAATGTATGACACGAAACGAAATGAAAATAAATATACTGTACTTGAATCTAAAGTAGGTTGCGATATTTTTAAATTTATTTCCAGTAGTAAATCTAACCTACTTTAACTACAGATGTTATAATAAAAATAATAATAATTATTATTTTTTTTGTTATTATTAAAATAATTAATGATTTGTAAATTCGATTCTTAAATTATAATTTAATTAATTAATTTGTTTAATAATTTGTAAACAAATTAATTAAACAATTGTTATCATTAATACTAAAGAATAATTTGTATGAGGGGGTTGAATACAATAAATTTAAGATACTGGAAACCATTTCTATTTAATTTGAAGATCACTTATAACATTCCGATTTAAATTGCAGTTTTATCAGTGATCTTTTATTTTAGAGTTTAATCAACGGTATTGTTTCAAAAATTGATGATGTAAGACATGGAAATGGGGATTAGATCAGATGCCGAACTGTGATTGGGCTTGTAGATCAGTGTTAATATTTGGGTTGTTTATAATCTAAAAGATAAGTTTCATATAAAAAAATAATTAGCTAAAAAATAACAAGTGGATGGGTAAGTTTATTTTTAATGAATCTGAAAATCGTCAAGAAAGAATCATGTTGTTTTTGAAGAGTTATGTATTACGGTCCCTTAATAGAAAAAAAAAATGTGTTTTTAACGATATTAATACATGTTCTTTTCTCTTGAAGTTTTGATTTATTTGAATTATCTATTTTTTTATCTGTTTTTTTTCTTCAGTTCTGTTTCAGTCTTCCATAACTTAGTAAAATATATTAAAAAAACTATTGTTTGAATATACTTAAGATGGATTTTTATCTATTAATTAATTTTTTCTTTCCCGGTTACAGGTCTATTGTACTGCTGTAACAGCATAACGAGAAATTACTTAGGAAAGTTTTCGGCAAAAATTTTGGGTATTGGGGTTTTTACAGATGTCGACGTTTCAAGAACCCTTTAGTCCAAAACACACAAAAAGATTCTTTCGAAGTTTTGCGCAAGAAGAACGACGTTTCGTTTCCGTCGCCCTCACTATAGTGCAGTCCAAATGCGCAGATTTTCAGAGTACATCGGACTACATTAGTTCAACTAACTATAGACCCTACACACAAGGATCAAGTTTCAACTCGCTCACTTTACAAGCGCGTATGAAAAATACACCACTCCATTCACCTTATCTGACCTCCAAAAAGCATTACAACGGTTTCGTGGTCTTCCCATATTTTTCCTTCCTACAGGGCGGTAACATATTACTGCTTTAGAGAATGTAAGAATCGGCATTTCTCACAACATATTAAGTCCAGAGTTTAAATTTAGATCAAATTAAAATTACATTTAATTAATTTAAAACTGATTTTCCGGATGCTGAACAAGATAACTAATATATTGTAATCGGGCTTAAAGTTAATTACGAGACATAATCCATAATCCAGAACTTCAATTACTAAATGAGTCGATAAAAAATGGTTTAAAATAGTATGTGTGTGGTGTGTAAAGTGAATGCTAAAGGGAAGTAACAAAAGGATAGAAATTATAATGTAAAACAATGTAATGGATATAATACGTTGTTATAGATTTACTGATAGCTTTTTAAGCAACCGGTGTTCGTTCGATACAGTTTTATCTTACACCCTACGAGCCGTGCTATTACAGTAACGGCAGGCAAAGTATAAAACAAGTTGAATATCGCACACAATGGTTTTGGTCATACGGGTTATTAATTCTCCCGCCTATTACGTTATTATAAAGACCATTCGATATACGATATGAACGTATGAGCCGGCTTACCCCTCCTTCACGTATACCTACACCATCCAAACGCTTAATAACTGAATTGAAATGCTTTTGACCCTATTTCAATTTATAACGAACGATGATTTGTCGATCGTTAATATATTTAACCTATTTTACATTCCACTAGAACCGTCTCTAAATAAGTGATGTATAATGTATCTATAATGTTGTTTGTTATACGAGATTGTTGTGTGTGAAGCGTTTTGTATTCGTTTGGAAACCGCAGCGTAATGGTTTTCTCTTTGAATTATATACGTAAACAGAACAACCTACTGTAATTAGAGGAGGCATGAGCTTTATCGACTTTCTTGTTCCATATTATAACCTAAACAAGTTAAATTTTCAGTTAGTTAATTTATAAGTTTTTTTTTAATTTTCCCAATGTTTTTTTTCGTAAGCTTATTAATTTGGTAATATGCTAATTGGAAAAAACCTTTGTTTCAGATATAATATTTTAATCAACCTTAAAAAAAAGAAACATATACCAAAACAAAACATGTTCCTTGATAATTATTAGTATTTGACTAATAATTAATTTAAACAAAACCTACCAGCTAGCTAGCTAGCTGGAATAGTTATATTAAGAAAGTATGGTGATCATATCAAAAATGGGGAATTGGAATATTTTTTAAATCTTTACGTTTTAGAGTCCAGTTAGTTCATTTAGACCAAAAAAAATTACATGTATGTATGTACGTACATTTGTAGATATGTGTGTCGTACTGCGTTTTGTTTTAAATCTCTATTGACCGACTCGATTTTCTTCAAATTAGACTCATATATTTCTATATGTAAGATATTGATAGATCATATTGATTTTTTTTTAATTTGTTAAGAAAGTGGGGTATATCGCAAAAAAGGTCTATTTTCTTCAGAGGAGTTTTAGAGAAAACATTGTTAAACAAAATTTGTTACAATTCATCTATTAATAATCAAAAAAAAAACTTTTATTCTAAAAATCAACCCCACCCATTAATATGTTTTTTGTTCTTTCCCTTTATCACCCTTCGGTTTAAATATTTTTCAAAAATTCTTTTAAGGTTTATACTTCATATATATGTATTTAAAAAATGTCTACAATGTTTTTTTTAAATGATAACCTAAATGCAGAAAACCTTTTTTGGAAATTTGTTTTGCTTCTTATTTTAGCCTTTGTTGAATGGGTTGTTAGATTTAGAGAAATTTTACTGAAACAAATTAATCCATATTTGAATATTTTGAGAAAAAACTTTTTTTTTTTTTTGCTAGAGATCACTTCTTTATAAATGAACTTTCCCTAAAATGTCCCAACAGATTAAGGAAGCCCCTAAAATTAAAAAGCTTTTATTTTGGGAATTTTTATGCTTAAATCTTATCTTGATAATCATTAAAAACAATAAAAAAAGCCTTCTTGATACTTCGGCTCCCAAATTTTAAAAGATTCGGGAAAATGCTTTTTAGTTCTTTCTATCTCAACGTTCATAAAACTAATTTTTACGAATATTAGCGTTGTTTTTTAGTGAATGTTAGCGTCAGTCTCTTTAAATACTGAAAAATTGTCCAAGATCATATAATGACTTTATAAGGATTTTTATTTTACAATTTTCGTAGAATTTTTTATGATAATTTTTTTAGAAATTTGTTTTAATTTTTTATTTTAGTATTTTTTTTTTTTTTTACAAATTTGTAGAATATTTTTATTTTACAATTTGAAAATACTACTTTTTAGTCAGCTTAATTGGAATGCACTACTTTGCCAGCTTTTTTTTACGTATGGAATTTGCAAAACATATAGCATCGATAAAACAGCCATTTAAAAATATGCACATTAACATAGATTATATTAAACAATCCTCATAAAATTTCACGTAATTTTGTTCATTAATTCGTCGATGGTAAAATTTAAAAAAAAAGTAGTAATTTAAACCTGAACTATTTACTTTTTAAAAATGTATTACTTTTTGAAGTATTTAAATATAACGTCGTGACTATGTTAGACTTCATTATTATTTTGAGGGAAAGTTACTAAATGGGAATTAAGTTTAATGTAAAGTTATAATAAAAAAATAATATTGTATAAATTAATGTTCCACTTGCCAACAATTTTCAAAATATATTTCCAAGTACTTTCGGAGCCGTTACTCCATTATCAGGGATTTCTTATAAGATATTAATTCAAAATTCAAATGTATAATTATATTTAAATTAAAATTGTTACGTTCATAATAGTCGGTCGTCAAGTAATAAAATTAAATTGTAAGTCAATAAGACTGTAACGTCATGTTCGTAAGATGTTTACGACTATTTACAGAAGCTATAACTCTAGAAGGTAAAGTATTATAATCGGTCCAATTTATGTAAATGTGGTTTTCACCGGATCTTGGCGTTTCAAAACCTAAGGAACCCAAAAAAAACGGGATGGAAATTTTCTGAATGTTAATGTTTGTATGTACATGTGTTCGGTGTCGGCTCTAAATCACCTTATATCTCCAAAACTACTGGACCGATTTCGATCAAATTTGGTCATATCACTTCTGTATATGGGGCATTGATGCTATTCAATTTTCAATTTAAAGGTCAAGGAGGTGAAGCTGTAGAGCAAGGTTACCCCCAGTATATTTCGATATTTCGCCTAATTAAGGTCATATTTTTCTTAGGAACATTTGTTAACGATTAAAAAATAACAATATTTACAAAATATTTGTTTTTTGCAAAATCGCACTCCCACCCCAAAAAGTCCAGAGACCCTATGTAGTCGTCTGCTATGTTGTGACGTCAAAGGTGAGCGGTAGAATTAAATGAATTAATAATATCTAAAGTATCAAAAAGTAACTCGGTCTGGCTGAGTCTCCAACACGATCGCTCGGTTGTATCGGTACCCTAGTGCGTTAAGCCTCGCGACTACACCGGTCTGCCGACCGTACATGCGAAATTTGTTTTAAGTAATTTGTGAAATTAGATTGGTAGGACTTTCCTGAAATGCGGCTTTAGCCGCGTGACGGCTACATTTAATACAGCCTTTTTAAGGATATACTAAATATCGACAGTATATTAATAAACTTTTTCACTAGTAACGCAAACTAAATATTTTATATAAAAGGGTTTTTGTTTTTGTGTAATTAAAGAGACATAATAATTTATCTTTACAGTGTTTTATAGGTTATTTTTAAAGAATTAATAACAAAATGTTCTGGAAAATATACATATAATTCTACTTATTAAATGATAGAAATCATGCAATTTTTACTAAAGTTTATGTAATTTTGTTTCAACGTAATAATCTAAGTTAGTTGGCTATTATAGTTATAACTTAACCGCTATACAAAACAAAATTTATTCCGTGACTCTATCCAATTTTATTTGAAACTTGAAAATATGCTAGCATAATTATACCTAATTATTGAGAATACAAATTTTAATACCACAAATTTTATAACAAAAATAATTTAAACATTTTATATTACTATTAAAATAGGTTCTTAGATGTAAGTAATTTTGCAGCATAATGATTTATAGCCTTATATCAGACTGATATTTCAATTATTTTCAGGCGAAAATTCAAGGAAATTGTAAAAACGTTAGATAAAAATATAATACATTAGCTGATTATCGGTTGTCTATTTACGTTATTTCTCTGTGCTTTTCATTTATTTATTTTTTCTAATCAAGAACCTGTTTCTTGCCTTTGTATTTCTGGTGAAGGACTTCATTTCATACATGCAGTATTTTTTTATTTTTCCGTTTCAGTTTTTTTTTTTTTTTTTTTTAGTGGTAACTTCAATTAAAGGTTAATAGACTACTGATAGTTATTGGCTTTTGATAAGTAAAACTTTTAAAAAAATATTTTTTTATTACACGTTTTATGACGGAATGTTTTTATAGGTTAGAACAGTCTGAACGTATTTTAAACGTAATTATGAAACGGTTTTCATATCGGTCTGTATAGAAAGCTCCCGACACAAGTTTAACGTACTGAATAAGCTTCGAGAAAAGTTTTCATTCGCCTTTCAAATGTCATAGTTCTTTATTTATAATTAAATTTTCATTTAAAATCAGATCTATTCATTAATTTTATTTATTTTTTTATTCCTAATGTGTACGTTGCAATCTTTTCAGCTAGTGAACCATAAGCAACTCCCCACGGCCCAATGAGATGAAGGTGATATGTACGACATTTAAATGAGTTATAGTTTTTTACAGACCTGGCCGAAAATTCCTGAGATGTTTACTCACGAGGCTAATTTTATTTGGTAAAGTTTTAGTATTTCTGAATAAGACAGAAACACAGATACGAGTGCAACTTCTCTCCATGTATTCCGCATTCATGCTTATTCGTGAATCACGCTCAGGTATACCTAAACTGTTCCTGGTTATTTATCTATGTATATTTATATCAGTCATTATTTTAGATTTCGTCATCACTTTTCAACGCTTTATAATTACTATCTTTAATCAGTGAGTCATTTACACTATAAGAATTTAATTATGACAATTTTAAGTACCAACAATAATAATAATATGATATTTTATAAACTTGAGTGAATATTCTACACTCTATTGTACAAAACAAGTTAAAACATACTGCTTTCGCGAAATGATTACGATCAGTAAATGGCGAAGTCATAATAGATAAGACTCAAGGCTTTTACAAAAGTAAGTTTACATAAAAAATGTAAATATAACATTATTATGTTTATATTACTTTATTCTAGGACTTAAACTTGTGCCAAATGCGGATATTTCTTCCGTATTGTTAATAAGCCGACTTTCTAGTTAGGTGAGTGTTTCGGATTATCAGTAATCAGCTGTATTATATTCAATAGGCTCAAAAATCTGGATTTACACCATGTAAATATAATTATAGTTTAATTGGATTTAATTAATATTTTCTATCGGTAGATTTTCGTCTTTGAGGTTTAATTAATGATATAATTTTATTTGTAAATTGAATTTTCTTATAGTTGCACCCATCATTATTAACTCGAACAGTAAAACCTATTACTAAAAGTGGCAAGAAATTTTAATAAATCGATTATTTAATTGTTTCAGTTACAATGAAATATATATAATGGTAATGAAGAATATAAAAACTGAAAAAATGAGAATTATAATAATATAAAAACGCTTACCTTGTGTTATTAGAATTATGAGATCTATCAATCACATAATTTACACTGCGCGTGCAGTAGATTCCCATGTCGAGATAAGACTGTTATGAATAACGTTTTTTTGTACAAGCCTATTTACTATTATAATAATAATAATAAAAATTATTATTATTAATGCTGTCATTATCGACAATATTAGCTTATACTTGATGCAATCAAAGCTACTGGAATGTGTTTTTCTAATCATTCAGATACGGAAACGTTTGTTGTCATTTATATATATATAACTTATTATTATTATTATTACACAAATGTAAAGATATGTTTTTTAATAATGCTGAAAGACGTGAAAGATTTATTGTTTTGATTAAAGTCATTTTTCCAATTTATAAAATAAATTTAAAAAAATTAGACCGACTGCAAAAAACTGCGGTAAAACCAAACAAGCAAATATTTTTACTTTCCCGGCGAATATAGATAGAATAGCTATATTCAAGGGGAAAGTATGGTAATCGTATCAAAAATGGAATATCGGGTTTTTTGCAATCTTTACGTTATAGGATCCAACGAGTTCATTTAGGCAAAAAAAAATAAAAAAACATAATTATGTGTGTATATACCTATTTGTGTCGCATTATTTTTCCCTTATAACTCAGGACTGGCCCCACCGATTTTCTTCAAATTCGGCTCTAATATTATATATATATATATATATATATATAAATAATGTGATCAATGTCGCATATATATATATATATATGCGACATTGATCACATATTTGTTTTCAAAGGGATGAATTTTTTTTCTTTTTAAAAACAATTTCGATTTTCTTCAGACGCATTTTAAAGAAAACTTAAAATAAACTATAAAATATAAAAAAAGTTTAAAAAAATCAACTCCCCCCTCTTAAAATTGAAATATATGCTTTTTGTTTTTTTTGCTTTATTTCTTCTCGGTGTAAATATTTTTCAACAATTTTTAGAAGTTTAAATTTCATATTTATAGCTATAAGAAATTTCTACCATATTTTTTTATTTTTTGTTTTTAATTGTAGATCATGGAACTAAAATGCAGAAATGTTTAATTAATTTTTTTTCTTATTTTAGTTTTTATTGAAGGGAGTGTTAGATTTAAAGAAAACTTTACTTAAGAAAGTTTATTAACTTTAATTTATATATTTCAGAGAAAAAATTCTTATAATTAAATTCCCAACCTGTAAAAAATATATATTCCATTTTTTTCTTTGGTTTTTAAAAATTTTTATTATTAATAGCCGGTAAAGCCCCACTTCAACTTACAGAATCAGCAACAAATTAATATTAAATAACTATTGACCCCTAAATTTGTTTATGTTTCAAAAACTAGAAACGTTTTATTTTGTTTATGATAAATCAGTTTTACGTTTTCAGAAGTTTAGTTTATTTATTTAATTTTTATTTAAAATAAACAAAATGGTTTATCCTAATCAACAAAAATTGCTTTCCATATGAAATAAAAAAAGCCTGCACATGAGACATAAAGGTGAGAAACATAAATCTTTGCAAAAATAAAAAAGAAATATTGAGAAGAACGTAAAAATTAAAGGAAAATCAAATATAAACGGAATTTTATTTTTAAAAAATTTATTGGCAAATATATTTTATTTTTCTACATAGTTTCCTGCTTTATAAATATATTTTTCCCAGCGAGAAGGAAGGTTTTTTATCACAGCATCGTATAATGAAGCTGGTTGCGTTAGGAGCCAATTGCGCATAAATCCGTCTACACCCTTGTCATCTTCAAATCGTTGCCCTCTTAGAGTTTTCTAAGCGGCCCAAACAAAAGAAAATCGCAGGGCGATAGATCCGGGCTGTAAGGGGATGATCAAGTTGGTCTCTTGAATCGATTGGTCTCGTCTTTTGCAGCGATATGCAGCCCTCACCTCGTTCAACAGCTCGCAATAGTAAGCAGCATTGATTGTGCGTCGCTCATGCAAAAAATCAATGAGCAAAATGCCTTGCCGGTCGAAAAAAACGGTTGAAAGAACCTTGCCAGCTGACAGTCGAGTCTTGGCTTTCACTGGGGTTGCCTCCCCTTTCCTCCGCAACCCAATACGGGGTTGTTTCGACTGGGGAGTGTAATGGTGAACCCATGTTTCGTCGCAGGTGACGACCTCAAAAATGCAAAAAACGACTCAAAAATGCAATACCTTCTTTTGCAAACCTTGCTGTAAGCCTCTGACAGACCTCCAAACGTCTCAATTTCTGATCTGCGCTCAAAAGGCGTGGGACCGATCTGGTACACACTTTACGGAACTGTAGGTCGTTTGTGATGATCGCTTGACAGCTCCCATTACTTATTCCGACCTGTTCTGCAATTTCAGATACTCTCACCCGTCATCGTCTTCAAGAATGCCTCAAATGTTTTCGTCTGTAATGCTGGTTCGAAGACGGCGATCGTGTGCCTGATTTTCTACTCGTTCTCGTCCTTCCTTGAACTCTTTATGCAGGGCAAGCATACGATTCCTTGACAATGTTTGTTCCCCGAACTGTGCAGTCAATTTCCGGAAAATTTCCGTCGCTTGAACTCCTTCACGAGCAAGAAATTTTATAATTATGCGTTGGGTACTAAAGGGGTGTACCTGTTACTCCGACATCGTGAGCGTTGCTGACGAATTGGTTGCGAGTGTGTAATGGTCGGCTCTCCCCACTCCTAGTGACCCCATCCAAGCACACTAGAAGCGCGGGCCCAGTCCTACCAACCGTTGACGCTCCGGAACAAAAACCCCGTTTATATTTGATTTACCTCGTATTAACTAATATTTATTTTTGTATCAAATACCATCCGGATTCCCGTCTAGCCAGACGGGAATCATAAGATATTTACAATAAATTATGATTTTTATTGCATTATGGATAAAAACTTACTGATTAAATAGGGAGCTGTAGATTTAACAACCTCTGCATATATAAATTTATCAAACCAGGAAACGTTTGTATGCATTAATAACATTTTTAAACAATCTTTTAAATTATTTTTGCAATTTTTTTTAATAAGATGATGTAATATAAATTAAGCAAAAATATATATTGTTATTAAATGCTAATATAAAGTTAAATAAAAAAGTTAATATATAAGTTAAATATAAATTTAAATGCTAAATATAAAGTTATTAAATGCTTTACTTAGAAAATTAAATACAGTTTAATTTTGACGATTAGGTATATTAGATTTACGTTTGAACTTAATTTAAAATACCAAAACTACTATACTATTCTTACAACGTTTCTACAATTTTCAATATCTAAAACATTTATAATAACCAAAAGTTTTGCGGACGTTTTACAGATAACGAAATAAATTTTAATATTAGTTTACTTAAATATTTATTGACAACTAGCCAGTCAAGGCTCGCTTCACTCTCCCTTCCCATCTAGCCAGGGGTCGGAGCCCCTTGGATCCCTACTGTGTTCATTATACTCATGCTTATGAGAATAATATGATAAATAGCAATTGAAGCCTGTTCAATTTATTAAAAACTATCAGTGCATTGTAATTTCTTCAGAGCAACAGTTTGATCAGAATAAGACTCGAAATTTAGAGTGATCTGAAGAAAGCAGGTTTCAGAATAGTCAGTCCCCATTTTAAAAATAATAGTTGATACTTATTTACCCATCCTTCGTACGGGTAAATAAGTATTTTGTACCTTTCTTAGAATTACCCGATAAACACCACGAGGAGGTGACCGTGAAATCACGTTTCTTATTTTTTATTTTTTTATAACGTTTTTTATTTTATGGTTTATAATCAAGTAACCGGAGGCAGGTGCAGCCGAGTCGTGTCGTATAAACAGTAACCGTAGCAGTGGTTGTGTTGGTTGTGCCGCCAGGTCGTACACCGTCGTATCTTTAAAGCTAATTTTCTAGATAACCGAACGAGATATAGAAAAAGACCTTTTTTGTAGAAAATTTCAATATTGCAAGTGATCTCCAAATTTGAATTGATCAACGTTTGAATATCGGCAAGAAACATAGTTTGTTTGTTGCCGCAAGCCATTAAAACAGCCACCTTCTTGAAACTGTAAAACATTTTGTAACGGCAATAATCCTGCTCTTTTCATCTATTAAAAACTATGTTCATGCAAAATTTCAACTCAGTCGGCCGAATAGATTTTGCGTGAAGGACTCACAGAAACCAATGATATATATATATATATATATCAGATAGAGTTTTTTTGCTGATTTCGCTTTCTCTGTTTTATTTTACGTTAGCCCCTTTGTCAGAAAAAAGTAAACTACCTCTCTCCCTATTATGCACTTGAACACTTAGGCACTTAGGCACTATTAAGCACTTGAACAGCCCCCTCTTAGACTGTATTACACGTTTTAGTAAATGTTATGAAATTGCTAATTTCTTCCAACATAGCAAAAATTTATATATTTTTTCTTAGATTACATTTAATTTAGTGCAGTCTACATTATTTACGTTCCTGTATGTTACTAACGGAAAAGATCAACAGTATTTTAATATCGCTTTTTGCAGTAACGCTGTATTTTTTACATACGTCTAACGGGAATAACTTTCTACGCAGTGGAAAGTAATTTCTTGGTCGATATTCTTTTGAGTCGAGAAGTTCGATTGTAGGCCATTTAGAATTTTTCAATTCTTTTTATACCAGGACATTTCTTTTCGCCGTCTTTTCTCCTCACCCTCTTCTTTCCTTTATCGGTTTTCATTTCGTTTTCTCTTCTACTGTACCACAACGTCTTCTACGTTTGATTCACGAGTAACGATTACTTTGTCATCCATAGTAATAAACAAAGAAAACTATTGTAATAACTTTTCATTTTTTTTTTTTTTTTGGTTCATTTACAACTCTTTCATTTCCTTCAATATTTTAGCGTCACCATCTTGATTTTTGATACCGGAAAAAGGGATAATTAAAATTTAAAATTTTAATTATTATTACTCTTTTTTAAAATTTCTCTGTTATCATCTAAAAAAATGACTAACCGGTATCATTTTTTTAATTATTCAGCAAATATTACTTTTTAATAAATTTTATTTGAACTCAGGTATAGAATCTGCTATGTTGTAGCCTATGTTTATTATGAATAATAAATTACTTGTATATTGCCCCTTAAAATAATATTGTTTATTAGTACAAATATATACCGGGTATCCAAAAAAAAGAACTTTAAATTTAAAAAATTAAATTTACTTTATTATATTTAGAATTAGAAATGTATGTGTTTTATTACATGAAAGTACAAGGTCTAAAGTTTTATTTACCTCGTAATGTAACTCATTATGTACACCATTTACAGCCCTGCAGACGTTAAACCGACAATCCACCTCATTTCACACTCTGGCGAGCATATTTGCAGGAATCGATTCGATGCCTGCTGTTATACCTTAGCGCAGGTGGTCGAGTAACTGGATTTTTTCTTAGAATATAATGACTTTTATGTAGCCCCAAAAGAGGTAATCCATCGGCGAAAAAGAGGAACTTCACAGTGACCAAGCGATGGGAGCTTCTCTACATAACCGGCCTTCTGGTAACCTGTCGTTGAGCGCAGTCCGCACAACTTATGCATCGTATAGTGTGGCTCTATCCTATCGGAAGATTAGGTTCCCCATATTTTCAATTTGCGGAAACAAAGTTCTCTAATGTACTCAAATACACTGTGCCCGTAATACTGTGCTCATGGGAAAAAAATGGTCCAAAAGTTCTGTTATTCATGGTGCCTCAACAGCCATTCACTTTCGAACAGTTACGGGACAAATCCATCTATCCGTGTGAATTTCCTGCGTACTTACTCGACTGTTATGGCGATACACGACTCCGTGAACATGAAATGTTGCTTCATCAGAAAATATAATGCACTGAAGGTAGTTTTCATCAGGAGAAAAGAAGTTAACATGGTTGTTAAAAACTGGTTTCTTTATGACTTATCGTTAGGTTTAATTTATGGAGTAGCTCCAGAATATAAGCATGGACTTTCAATCGTTTGCGAACAACATTATGAACAGTGCTTTTAGGAATGTTTAAATGGCGACTAACACTATGAATTGAGCATTTTGGACTTCGATGAAAAGACAGTTGAATTCTTTTTGTGTTTCCGGCACTTGTTTTAGGCATAAATTGTTGAGTGTCCTTTCAAAACGCTTTCGGTTTCCAGAAACTATTACACAGCTTACGTATACTTTTGTCACTCGGAGAAATTCTACGATGGATTCACTGATACGACAGTCACTGATTTTGTTTCTGTGGAGTACACGCATTGTGCTTCCTCTTGTTGCGATACCATGATATGAAGCTCGAGTTTATGACAGTTTAGTCTGTGCAATACTCTAATGCAGCTGCTATCTTATGGAGAATATTTAACATAACACTTAATTGTTGCTGCTTCAAAATTACGCATAAGTACCATTGAGTGCTGGAAAATAAAAACTATATTTGTTCTTGAATTCCCTTCTTTTTTTTCTAGTGCGTGTATATATATATATATATATATATATATATATATATATATATATATACACACACACACACACACACACAAGTATGCATAAATAAAGTATTTGAATAACGAAATATTAGAGTATTTATAGATATCGAGAAAGTTTGTTTAATAATATTGATTCTCAAAAAATAATGAAAAAAGTAGTTTTTTTCAATTGTGTGTGTTTAAATCAAGTCCATCTATTTCTTTTCTTTTTTTCAATTTCTTTGCTTTCAATCAAAATAATAATTTTTTTGTGAATTCAGTTAGAAAAAGCCTAATTCAACTTTTTTTCCTATGATTTTTTTAATTTACTGGTTTATTTATGTTTTTAATTAATGTTTCTAATAAAAAAAAATGATGTAAACATATTTCTCATTGATATTAATTTTTCCTGCTTAATAAATCTTTTGATATAAATTTTTAATTAAATTTTCTTTTCTGTGTAATTCTAAATTTATCTATGTATTTATTAATTAATTTTAATCTTAACCGTTTGAACCTTCCTTCTTGTTAAAATTAATTTTATTATTAAAATAACCGATGAGAAAAACCATACATTAGAATATTCAAAAATACATACATATATTTCATAACCACTAAATTTTCAATGAAAATAACAGGTTAAAAAATCCACCGTGTGCCGTATCGGAATGTAATTCAATAAAGTTAGGTGGTTAAGCACGCGCCAGTTTGTGCTCTGTGGTTTATTTCCACACTTTCAGTCGTGTTTGCTCCAGCATTACCCGTACACACACAAGATTCATCGTACAATTAAACGCATATTTGAGAAAAAAATTTAATAAAAATAGCCTTTATTAGCTCAATTTTTTAAAGTTTTTCTTTAAAAAAATTATGCATTCCAGTTGCAGTGTTTGAAGTAATTACCTTTTTTCGTATTAAGAATATATTATTATTTTTTCCCTCAAAGCTCTCGTTTTAGCAATACGGGTATTGACAACCCTGGGTACGTAGCTGGCAGTCGTCTTTCATGTAATTTTAAAGTTCGTATATAATACTTATATGAGTGTAGTTTACATTTCATACACTTTTAAATTCATTAAAACTTATCAAAAATGTATATGATCAATAAACAACACGTAACGAAATGTTATTTTGAGAGTGTCAAAAAAATCATTTTGAGTGGCTGAAAAAATCATTCAGCCACGTAGATTGAAGTAGTAGTAGCTTCTCAGTCTTTCATCTTGGTGATCCCGAATTCGAATCCCAGTCTGACTTGATTTATTTTATTTATTATGCCACAAAACTCATTTACTACCTTAAACTTCAGTAAAAAGTAGTTTAGTAACCACGCCTGACTGGCGATGGCGTGGTTACTAAACTACTGTTTCCTTGAGTAGCCTCTACGATAACGTTTGGCAGTAGGCGTGTTGCGCTCGCTAATAATCGAGTAGAAGGGATACTTCACCGACTGACTTGACGGTACCTCTCTTTTACATTATAAGCAAAGAAGATAATGATTTAGTGTAGTCGTTTGTTAATTATAATCAATTGAAAATTGTCATGTTTTTAACTGCGTTCGGAATAATTTAATGTTGGGTGAAAACAGGATTAAATTTTACACCTTACATTAAAAATCATTTCAGTCCCTGTAAAACACTGCACCCAGTGAAAAAGGTATTTTTTTTTTATTCTTCACCAACTAGGATTTAATATCCTACGTAATTACTGTGTAATTCATGCGATTAGTTTCCATTAAGTGTAATCTATATAAATTCTACCCAATTATGATGTTTGATTGTTTTTTAAATACTACAGTACGGCTTTTTTAAATACAACAATGAAATTTGGTCAGTTTTTGTACTAAAAAAAGATAAACTAGTCGAAAAATAAGTAAGAAAAAAGTTTTGTCGAACGTTTTTACAACAAAGTAAACGTTTGTATATAACTCTACGGTAAAATTATAACAAGTGTACGATAAAGCCCACATATTTACTGGCTGTAAACGAGTAGAAGTTTGCTTTGCTTAGAGATAATAATTTAAACTTAATAGGTCATTCAAATATAAACCGGAATTTTGTTTTTAATAGTTATAAGTTCAGAATAAAAATACACAACATATTTACTGATTTTCTATGTAACCTTCCTGAAGTTCAACGCATTTTTCTCAAGGTATAGAGAGCTCGTAAATTTTCATAACAGATTTGAGGAAGTGTTTCGAGCCAATCGCACAGAAACTTCTCTACTTCGTTGTCACTCTGAAATCGATGTCCTCCCAGTACCTCCTTCAATGCCCCAATAAAACCAAATCACAGGAAGATAAATCTAGATTCTACGAGAGATGTTCTAAGGTCTCCCAGTAAATATCGTCCAGTTCATCCCGAGTCTAGCCTTCGGAAAATTTTCTGTTTCTTGATTTTTAAAGTCTTGGAATCCACCTTGCATAGACTTTGAGGAAGGTCCTATTTTTGTGATAACGGTACGGGTACGAGCGCTTCAATAATCGATACCCAATTTCGATGCAATTTCACCGATCGTAAGGTACCGATCGTCTTCAATGAGTTCACGGATCGATCGAAGGTTGTCATCCTTCACACCTATCGTTGAATGTCTATTGTGATATGTAATTTTCTACAGCTTCACGCCCTCTTTTAAATTTGTTGGCTCAGTTGTAAACTTGGGTACGTAACAACGTCATATCCTCAATACGTGCGCGCAGTCTAGTCAAAATTTCGGAGGGTTCAACGCCCTCATTCGTTTCTTTTCAAATAAAAATCAACAATATGTTCCAATAGATGATAAAATCCCTTGCTCTAACATGAAGCCACTGGCTAGAGAGAATACGCCGCCAATACTGAGGCGGCTGGATTTCCTTCCCCCATCAGCATAATCATCACATCTCCCAACATCACCGAACAGAAGTCCGATATTTGACTGAATCTCACACCAGTAGTGTTATATTCTTTCCAGTGTGTTGAAATCGCCCATAATAACGGTAAAATTAAAAGGTGCTTTATTTTATCCCCCATTCACTTTCTTTTTAATTTACTACATTATTATATTATTATGAAATCCGTTTTCAAGAAACTGAAATAAAACTATTAAAAGTATTACCTTTTATGACTGCTGGTTTACCTTTCTCAAATTACATCATTGTAAAACGAGAAAAAATGTTTTTAAATATGTATTTAATTGACTCCCTAAAAATTGATGGTCGTGCAGTTTTGGTTAAACAGTTTTCCAATTGTTTACTTTTCTCAAAATAAATATTTCATTCTGGGATGGTTATTTTTTTTAAAAATATAAACGGGGTATTTGTTAAGCTGAATTAGGAAATTATGTAATAGTTAATAGTCATTAAAGGAAACCATTATGACAAAGATTCAGTGATATTTAGAAACAAAATGAACTAATTGCTGCAGAAGGGAAAAGTATTATGACGATAAATTGCAGTACTCCACTTTTCGTGTTTATATCAACTTTATTTTATGAACACAGACTATTAAAAAATACAATTGCAAAACAATGGGCACGGGTTATCAATAAATTTCTTGCTAGAGTTACTTTTTCTGTGCTTGTACAGTATTGAACTCTGGTTATCAGGGAATATTTTATCACCTCTTTATACGAAAACAAAAGTGTACGACAAATTTATCTGCGATATAATAAAGGTTAGTTTTTAATTATTACAAATTTTTTTCTTGTTCAACTTATGAACGTCTCAGGAATAATCGGCCTGAGTGTGTACAAGACTACACGTCATTTACATGTCATATATATCATCCTCTTCTCATTGGGCTGTGGGGAGTTGAACAGATTGCAACCTTCACTTTAGAAAAATAAAAAAAATAACTGATTAAAACGAAAATAATTTAAAATTTTTATTTTATATTTTGAAAAATAACCGTTTCTTTTAAGAAAAATTATTTTCGTATTTTTTTTTGACAGCAAAAAAAGTAAGCTATAACTGTAAAAAATTATCAGTAAAGTTATAACAAGAGTAGAAGTGAGGAAACTTTAAAAATTAAGTTCTTTAGAAAAATTTAGTTCTTAAAATTAACTTCTTAGAAGTGTCAGGCTAAGAAAGTTTAAAATGATGGTGGTAAATATTTCTTTACGTTATGATTTGTGCTTTATTGCACTATGTATTATGTAGAAACGCTACGTAAACATGATTTGCGAATATATTAGACATTTTAATCACGTATTTTTACCGGCTTTTCGAAGAAAAGTACGATGGATTGTGGGGTGAAATAGAGTTTTCTATACGTTTTGACCTTAATATTTAGTTGCCTTATATATATATATATATATATATATATATATATTGCGGCTCGAAAATTTCCGAAACTACCAGATCAGTTTCATTGAAATTTAGATAGTAGTGTATCTGATGTACACGTTGAAATTTAATGACGATCGCTTGAGTCGTTTTTTAGTTACGCTCAATTTAATGTCATCAAACTCCAATTTGGGGTTATCTTAACTTAATATTGGTGTATTTTTCATAGGCGCTTATGCAGAGAGTCACAGTGGTGAGGGGGTTAAAATTGATGCTTGTGTGTAGGTTCTATTTGTTATTTTTAATTATTTCATCAAATTACGATTATAATAGTTTAGTTTTCGTGTAAACAGAAAATATATTTCAACAGTAAATAAATAATAAATTATATTAGTTTTAGTTTTCTCACTGAATTTATGTTTTGTTAAATTTTTTGAGCAAAAAAAAATTATACATATTAATTATACGAAAAATATTATACAAAATAAAATAATGAAAAGTCGATCTTTTTGCACAATTCTGTGCAAGAAATTTTTTATAATGTAGTATTTATTTTTTATGATACATTTAAAAAGTGATTTTTTTATTAACGTTAATACTATTTGTTTTAAAAATTATACATCGATAAACATTCCACTTAAATTTATAATTTATGATTACGAAAAGTAATCAAATAAAAATAAAAACACGTAAAAAATTTTTGAGTGAAATTTAATTTCATACAGTTTTATTTTGTCATTTAGAGGGAGAGGGAGGGACTGTAAATTAATTTTACAGTTTCAGAATTCAGAGTTAAAGTCACGCTTTTTCCTTTCTCAGCAGGATTCTTAATCCTAGGATTGGTCTTCGGATGAAATAAAGAAGGAATTCATTATCACTATTTTGCCACTCTACCCATCGTCACATCGTCTTCGTTCTCTGAAACCGGCAAACAGAAACATTAATCACTGATCGATTTCCTTTTACTACGTTTTTTTTTAGAACCAGTCGAATTAAAAAGTAAAAAGAACTGAACTTTTTGTTGTTTTTTTTTTACCCTTTTTCTTCTTCGTCTTATTCTATTTCCTCTTTTTTTTCTTCTTTCAGCAATATCTTATTCATTTCTTCAAGTCTTAGTAATCTATTACAATTCCATTAATACTGAAAGATTCTTTGGAGTAAAAAGATATTATGCGTATTTTTTTCTTTAAGAATATTAAAATATCAAATGTAATTTTAATAGTGGTTTTATTTTACATTTTACGTTGTTAATTTTTATTACGCCATTCACTTTACTTCTCTTATCTTAAATATTAAACTCCAATCCTTACTTAACCGTAAATTTTGTTTTTTTTTGTTTTTTTTTTTTTATTACAATTATCAAAGTTTACAAGTTTTGAAACTGTTCATAACTTTTTCATGGTTTACTCTTATATAAAAATTTTATTTTTATGTATTCTAGTTGTAAAAACAAATGAAAGAAGAATAGAGATGACCGATGTTTTGGGGATTATGGTGATATAGGACTGGAAGAACCCAATGAATATAAAAGGATTGCAATGGCAAAGTAAACCTTCTTTATACGAGTAGTAAAAGTCTGGGCTTAGAGTTAAGGAAGAGGTTAGCTAAATTCTATCTGGATGGAATGTCATTTTATATGGAAGTGAAACATGGACGATGAGGATGAGAGAGAGGAACTGGATTGCGGCTTTTTAGGATGTGAATAAGGAGAAGGTTGAAGAAAGTAACGTAGACAGATAAAGTGAGGAATGAGAGGGAGTAATGAACAGGATTAAAGAAGAAAGAGCGGAAAGTACAAAAAAGAAAAAGAAACTACTTAGGATATGTGGTTAGAGAAGTAGAATCTTGATAACTGCATTAGAAGGATTAATAGAACGAGAAAGAAAGCAACGAAGGTTAATAGATGAGATGAAGATTGGAAACTACAAGGGGACAAAGGAGAAGGCTTGGAATAAAAGTGGATGGAGACAGCAGTGACCGTAAAAACATGAAAAAAAATTATTTGTAAAAAGACGGTTTTGAAAAAATATTTTTCATAAAAGTAACCTCGTTTTTATGATTACCAAGTTGTTATCCCATATGAAATCGATTTCTTATCAAACTCATTCAGTACATCCGGCATCACTTCAAAAACTTCAGCGTTGATTCAATTTTAAATCAGCAATATTGGAAGGTAAGAGCGGAAAAAACACTCGATCTCTATTGAAACACCCATTTAAATAAAAAAATATTTAAATCTAATAAATAATCAGGAGAATAAGATGACCATGCATTCGGGACAGCTCAACCAATCCAATGATTTGTGAAACGGTTATGGAGGATATCCTTAACTTCTGTACGTTAATATGTAGTTATGTACCGTCTAACTGAAAATGGAATGGATCTTTCAAGATTACCTGCACCTAAAGTGAAATTTAAAAAAAAATTGTATGTTATCAAGGAATGCGATACCGTTTTCAATGAAAAATAATTAGTCTACACTCATTATTTTGAAAACTTGACTATGATCACAAAAAATAGTCAGATTGTGCTATCTTTAACATGTTTCACAGGTTTACATAAATTTTTGTTGTCCCAGATCATGTTTTTGTAAATATAAACTCATTTACTTGGAAAATCGGGTACATTTCTAATCAGTAATTTCTACAAAGGATCCATAACGAGACATCATTCCTGCATTAGTAATTTTTTCACAGTGATATATATTTGTATATTCAGTAATAGTGTAGTTTAATTTTCAAATGTTTGTCTATCACATGACATACTATTGTTTTAGTATATCTTGCATATCTGCCTTGATCTACGAAGATTACACGTAATGATCTCCCTTATTTGTTCCAAAGCATCATAGAAAAAAACAAGGTCGACTTTTGATGTATTTTTTTTTCAACAGAATAACCGGTCTTGACAAAATTTTGATGCCAAACATAAACTCTAGGTTTGCTAGAAGGATCCTTACCTTAACGAGTGCGAAAAATTCCGTTGAAATCACAAAAGCAAAATTTATATTTCGCTTTCATTAATGTGAATGCTGTTACTACCTTCACACTAATGAAAGGATCCAGTTTTCTAACAGACTTTCACGGTAAAGATATTTGTACTACAGTACTATGCGACTCGAAACTTATAAGTTTTTTTGTAGAGTGATACCTCAAACGACTCAGTAAAAAGCCCATTTAAATAAATTTCAATATTTCAATGTAAAGTCCTTTTCGAATCACTCTTTACTGTATCGATCCTGGTTTATTTTTATTTTTTATTTGGGGGTCCTTTTTAAATAACTAGTGCTGAACCACAGCATTATTTTTACAAAATATATATTTTGTATATATATATATATATTTAAAAATATATATATATATACAAAAAATCTACTCCTGCTATAAACCTAGTAGATTCGTGCTGTTCCATAGCGTTATTCTTACAAAATAATGGTATATATTTTTAAATTCAGCTAAAACCCTATTCTATTTACAACACGTCTCACCTCCAGTCGCTTTGTTTTTCTGCTTAGGCTCATTTCGTCCTCAAATTGCGCTTTTCTTTGCGTGCTCAAAATCTACTTCCAGTCCAGACGTTCTAATGGACGGATCGGATGATTTCTTTTTTATGCTGCTCGGAATGACCCGCAGATATTGCATCAAGCATCGACAGACTTTTAAAGTGGTTTTCCTGTGAGTAATAACCTCAGAAAATTCCTCAATTAAGGAATAAGTGAGGATTTTTTGAGTAATTTTCAGATGAGATTCAAGTTTGGGGTCCGATGACGCTTGATGACGTTTCTGTTGGTCATACAAGCAGAATTAAAAACAAATCAGCCTGATCCGTCCATTAGAACGCCCAGACGGACTGCAAATAGGTTTTCAACCCAATCTTTGTAATATATAACATTTAAATACAATAGTAATGGATTTATTATAAGATATTTAATTAACTCATAATTTTCAATATTGTTTTTTTTTCAAATTTTATTAAATAATAATATAAAAAGAAGGGATCGTAAAAAATATAAAAGAAATAAATTAAAAGTTTTGAATTCAAATAAAAATTTTATTATCAATAGCAGTATAAAAGAATATAGAACCTATGGAAAAATATATCTAAAGTTTTGAATATTATTTACTGGCAACATAAAAGGAGACAGTATAAAAAAGAAAGGTGAAAGAGGGTCAAACAAAGGATAACAGTTTCAAATAAATGAGATCAAGAAAGTTTTGTAAAATTATTGACTAAGGAAGTAAAATAAATATAAAAAAGAAATGATAGAGTGGAATGAGAGATGCATTGAAGGAGATATAAAATGAGAACGGTAAGGGTGGAGTTTGTTATTAAGGTAGTATCGGGTCCAACAAATGAGTCCCGAATGTCTTGTCTTCCTAGTGATTCTGTTGGTAGTTTTGTTCTATTCGAGTAGGAAGTTGTCTCTAATGAGGTGGCCGGATCAGTTTACGGAGACAAAGGACAGCCTCTCCCTTAATCTTCATCCCTTTACCTTCTAATCATTCCTTCTACCTCTTTAATATACACTTGAACTGTTTTCATGATTGATGAAGTTTAGAATAGAAAGGAATTAGGGTACATAATGAACAAATGAACTTTTTTTTTTTTAGTAAACAATAAATTTTACTTTTGTAAATTTATAACCCGACTTAATTTTGATTCATTTCCACTCGAAATATTGTAAAAATGAATATGTAAAAAATACCCTGGCAATGATGTTGCTGAAGTTTCGCACCATTATTTTAGAGCATAATATATAACAGTTATTTAGTAATAAAATGAAAATTATTATTACCTTTATTATCTCATTTATTTGCAAACTTATTTTCATAATAAAAAATATATCATTTTAACAAATTAACTTTTATTATAAATAGTAAAAATGTATAAAAATTAATGTAAATTTAACCTATACAATTTTTTTTAAATAATTAAATATGTAATTTAAAAGATATTTAGGATTTCAAATTGCTCTTTCACAAAATTTGATATTTTGGTTCTTTAACGAGAAAAAATTTAATTTTAAAACCGATTTATGAATTATCTGTATTTATAAGTTATCCAATATTATTTATATCGATTTAATATTATTATTAATTATGAGTTTGCCATTTACGCCTGTCAAGTCAAATTACCTTGCACAGTTTTTTCATTGAAAAAATCTTTCGCGCTTCGCCGGAAAATCTTTGCAATACAATCATTAAATAAAAAAGTCTTATTTTTATTTTCATAAAAACGTTTAAATATAAATAACAAACAAAAAATTTCGAATTTTTAAAAGTTTTGGGGCCTCGCTATCAATAGAGCTTTTTTTTATTGATTATAATGATTATTAAAGTAAGATTTAAACACCAAAATTTCAAATAAATCTTTTTTAATATTGGGGGTCCCTTACTTTGTGATACAATTTAAAATATTTTTTTTGCACAGAAGTGATCCTTGAACAAAAATAAATAAATTTAAAAAAGTATTTTTTTAAAAATACGTAAAAAATAAAAGTACAACTTATATGATAGTAACGAAAAAAATCGCTTCTTATTTCCGGTTCGTAGTATATTATAGGCGCCAAGATTAATTACATTTTAATTTCCTTTAAAGTGACAAAAAAAGTATGTAAAAATATGATTAAAAGATTTTGCCAAAGAAAAAAAAAACAGAATATTATATTTTTTATTTACTATAGGGGGGGGGGGGATTTAAGGAAGAGTTGTTTTTTTTAATATTTATGTATAGTTTAAGTATAACAAATTTTCCTTAAGTTTTCTAAATTTAACAGCCCTTCAATAAAGGATAAAATAAAAAAAGAGAATTTTCAAAAACCTTTCTGCATTTTAGATTCAGGGTCTATAATTTTCGAAGATTCTAGACATTTCTTGATAGCTCTGTTACGAACAGTTGGTTTAAAACTTAGCACTGGTCAATAGTTTAAAACGTTTAAAATATTTTTGAGAAATATTTAAACCGAAGAAAAATAATAGAAAACGTATATTTTAAGAGGTGAGGTTGATATTTTGATAATTTTTTTTTATATATGCAATGTAGGTGTCAAATTTGCTTTAATAAAGTTTTCTCTAAAATGCCTCTGAAGAAAATGGAAGTTGCTTTTTTCACCAACCCTTAACGAATTTAAAATATATATATATGATCAATGTCCCATACATAGAAATATTTGAGCCAAATTTGAAGAAAATCGGTTTGATCAATCCTGAGATATACGGCCAGAAGCAGTGTGGTACACATATGTACATATGTTTTTATCTTTGTTTAGATGAACTAGTTGGACCCTAAAACGTAAAGATCTGAAAAAACCAGATACCTCATTTTTGTCATAGTCACCATACTTTCTTCTTTAATATTAATATTATATTATATAGCTATAATATTAAAGAATAATATTATTCTTTAATATTATAGCTATATTCGCCGGGAAAATAAAAATAATATTCAAAATTTCAAATTGGTTTAAAAAAATTGGTATTTTCGGCCTTTAACATAAAAAAATTCAATTTTAATACCGATCTATACGTTATGCTTTATTTTTGTGATACAAAATCAATATTATTTACATCCAGATAAACCAAACTCATTTAAAAAACTACACAGTATTACTAAAAACTTGAACATTTTAATATTAAAAAATTAAATTACCCTCAAAAATCTAAAAAAACGTTTGATCTAAACAAAAAAGCTTTTTTATTAGGATTGCCTAAAAGGAAATTTATTGATATTTTATCTTAAATTTTAAAAATACTGTTAAAACACTCGTTCTAAAATGTTCCGTAACTAGTACATATTTTATTACCTAATAAATTTTATTTCATTTGTTTACTTAATTTTTTTCTTAATTATCTATACACTTTTTTCTCAGTTTCTACTGTAATGATCGTTTTAAGAATCAAGTTGCTTATCTAATTTAAATAAAACTTTTGTAAACGGTTTTTGAGCGTAATCTTGTTTTCCAATTTGTTTTAAAACTCCGTTTAGCATACCTCTTTTGTATGTATTTTATTTTGAGTTTCTTTTTAGTTGATTTACCCCCTATTTTTTATAGTCAGTTATAACTTGAAATTTTTTTTAAATTATAATTTCTTCGTTTCGTTATTGAGTAATGAATTTGTAGAGTTTACGGGCATGAGGCTACATAAAAACATCTTATTTGAGAAATTATCTTTTGCGGTAGACTAGTATTATTGTATAAATATCATTCCTCCATCAACCATCTAGTAATTACAATTTACAATAAAATAAAAAATAAATTATAAATAATTCTACTCTTGGTTTATTATATCTTAATGCAAAGAATTGTACGTTTAATAATACTTAATTAAAGTAATAAAATATTTTTATTTCCATATACATTATTTTATTACGTTAATAAGCCGTCCTTCCTAGTAATTCTTAATTGTAAACGTGACTACAATCTTGTATGTAAAAGACAATAGAAGCTTGCGTGGGGAAAGCATTTTGTAGTGGGGAATATTTCTCATGTTACTACTTATATTTGACACATCAAATACGCTGATTACATTATCTATTTATTCACTTATTTGGGCAACTACAGGATATCAAATTAATCTTTACTTCCTCGTTTTTCTTAATGATAAAAAATACATTTTTTGCTTTGCGAAAAATATTTGCTTCTAGTATAAGATAAGATAGCGGTCAAGGATGTTAGAGAAGTATACCCCCTACCGGAGCGGTTTAGGGTCACGCATGCCCACTCTAAATCATCAAAGTAGTACCACTACAGAGAATATTGTCTACTTTATACCGGCTTAAGTGTTTTAAGTGTAGGAAGCTTACTAAACATATATTGCGGACGCACATTCAAACATAACACACAGGTTTATAGCTTACATGTTGTGAGTACCAAATGTGTTGAGAGTACAATCGGATAGTGTTAAACGGAAATAGAAAATGTATTTTCCTTTGGTTTTACTTATCCACGGTTTTTAATGCAGCTAATATTTCAAAAAAATCTTGAATAAAGTAAAAAAAGAATGCATAATTGATGTGTAAATTATTACTTACCTCATAGTGGGATTTCTATAATAATTACAATATAGCGATTTTAATGTTCAAGGATTGTCCCTAAAATGAAGTCTGAACCGTTAAAATGATTTTTCTCAGAGTGGTTTTTACTTTGCCGACGAATATAGCTTGAATAGCTAGCTATGTTAAAGAGGAAGTACAGTAGCCGCCACGTAACGGCAAGCTTGGATAATCAGCCCGCACGTCACTGCTATACTATTGTTCTCTGAAACATTGGCACACCATGATTAGTCATCTCTTAGTAGCAAAAACATGATGAAACTGTTTATGAAGCAATGAATTATTGTGTATTTACACTATTAAGAAAGTGACATCATGTTTCAAGTACAAAACAATTATTTTTATTTTGTTTTTCTTTTGATTTTCCACGTATAAAGTTCAGTTTTGTGGTTCTGCCTCTCGGTACGGTTCTTTTGGCGTGTGTCGTGTATTTTGTTACATAGTCAATTAATGTACGATACGATATTTTGTATCAAGTTTTTATAGTGGTTTACGGTTCAAACTTTATAAAGTAGTTCGTTCACGTCCGAATAGTTATGGCTGAATTTAGGTCTATTGTGAAAGGTAAAATACTTCGAAGATAGGCGCATGAAATTGAAAACAACGTGTATGATTTCGTGAACAAAACGTGAGAAACATGTTTTTACGTTGGGCAGCAATCATCACCACTCCCAGCTCGCCTTACTTGGCTGTAACTGTAGGTGATCATATCAAAAATTGGTTATTGGGTTTTTTGAAAATACTTTTAGGATCCAACTAGTTCATCTAGACAAAAAAAAAAAAACATGTGTATGTGTGTATTTGTTTTTTTTTACGATTTTATTTTTTTACAACTTTTTGTATTTTATTATTTTTTTTACAAATTTGTAGTATTTAAGCTGTTAAAGAATTCATGCTTATATCTCAAGATTGACCAGACCGATACGGTTCAAATATTTCTTCTATAAATGGGGCATTGATAATATTTCTTTTTTTTTCAAAATTCGGTAAGGGCGTGGTGGATGTCGCGAAAAAACCAATTTCAATTTTCTTCAGAGGCACTGTAGAGAAAACTTTATTAAAGCAGATTTAAATAAATCTGCTTATATATATAAATAATAAAAAAAAAAAGTTTTTTTTTTCAAAAATCAACCCTGCACCTCTTAAAATTGATTTTTTGAGGTTTTGCTCCAGCTCCCTAAAATGCAGAAACGTGTTTCTTAATTTTCATTTCTTATTTTAGCCTTTACTGAATGGGGTGTTAAACGAAGAGAAAACTTTACTTAAGAAAATTTGTTAAGATTAACTTATATATGAATATTTTTAGAAGAAACTTTCTTATTTTTTTTAATAGGGGTAATTTTTTTATAAATAAATTTTTCCTGAACTTTCCCTACAGATTAAGGGAGCTTAAAATTTTTTTGTTTAAAATTTATAAATTTTGATGCTTAAATTTTATTTTGGTAATCATTATAATCAATAAAAAGCTATTGATACTTTGACTCCCAAATTTTAAAAATTCGGAAATAATTTTTTTTCGTTTTTTTTCTGTCTCAACGTTTATAAAATTAACTTTTGTGAATAGTGCAGTTAATGATTCTTTCTAATACGGCAAAATTGTACAAGAACAAATAACTTCTTAAGGCTAATTTATTTTATAATTTCGTAGAATTTTGTAAGATTTTATATTTTTACAGCTTTTCTATTTTACTATTTTTTTTTTTTTTTTTTACAAATTTGTAGATTTTTTATGATTTACAGTACTACTTTTTTATAAATTTGTAATACATGTCTACTACAAAACTGGCGTAGCCGGGAATATTATGCAATACTTTGCCAGTTATTTTTAAATACTTTAATTAAATACTCGTCTATTAGTCAAAGTTTGCATTGTTTTTACCAAAATTATTTATTATTATAAATAAAAAAATAGAAACTTAGAAAATTCCATGGAAAATTAAAAACTCTAAACTCTATGCATTTTATTGGCTGGTGTTCTGTTCGAGATGGTTACTTATAAAGTTCGGTTTATACGAATAACAAATTCTATTCTCCGTTACATTGCTAGTAGTTTTCAACACGTTGTACATTTTATGTTTTCTTTTTGTCAGTAGCGGGTAAAGCTGTTAAAGAATTCACATTCAAGATTTTATTTTAGAAAATCTACTATTATTTTATGTTTTTCAAATCTAGTTGAAAGTTACTAAATTTATTTTTTACATGTTTTATTTTTATTTATTTATATTTTTACAATCTTACTTTTATTTGTTTCCATTTTAACCTTTTTATTGATCAAATATTATTTTATTTTTATTTTATTCTGAAATTATTATTTTAAGATAAAAATTTTATAATTTCTTTAAAAAAATTTATTTCCTCCCTAATAACTAAAGGCATGAGCCCAATTATAGTATTCGATTTTTTTAATGATAAAAATGAATTTTTTTCCGTGTGAAAAGATACCAAGCTTAAGAGGGATTCAAACCCAGAAACTTACAGATTAAAGGCAGAGACGCTACAATTCTGCCATGAAAGTTGGCCATTTTATTATAATTTTTGTTTACTTGCATTTAACTATATTTTTAAATCATTATAAGTTCTAAATATTAAACTGTAAACGGCCACTATTTCGATTCACACTTTCTTTAAATCGAATTTTTATGTTTTACATTATACGATGCAATACACCCAAAGGATTTGCGATAACTTTGCGGGGAATTTTTTCATTGAGTTCTTAATGTTTTAGTATCCTTGAAGAATATCTTATTCTTCAAAGAGCCCTTAAAAAAAGTGTGCTTTAGATTCGGCGATCTCGCGGATATAAGGAACATCGCTATGGCTGGAGATAACGTAGTCTGGAAACAGCTGTTGAACTCCTTTCATCGATTGCCTAGCTGCAACAGCGGTCGCCCTAACCTTTTCATCATTGTTCTAAAAGAAATATGTACAAAATACTTCAGAGGATGGTATTGCATATAAAATGGGGACTTCAGTATTTTGCAGTGATCTTGATGATTTCAATATAGTTTTTATTGCGCGATACCGGAAGTTTTCTTTATTCATCATTCATTAGCGTATTGTGAATACGCTAATTATATTTCTGCCTAGTCTCCTGTTCCTGTTCCTGAGAAAGTGTAAAAGGGAAAAGTTAAATTTTGTGAATTTCCGTAATGTTAATTTTGTTTATGTTTTATCAAACTTTCAATTGTATTCATTAAATCTATATATATATATATATATATATATACTGAAATTCACCAATAGCGAAGCATTTGCTAGCATTACAACATTCGGGGTTGTACATACCATATGGCTTAGATCCGGTCCCTGCATTATAAGAGGGGAAGTTTTTTAGCGAGTGAGCTCTGCCAGTACGGGCCTGACGGCGCGGTTGGCAGAGCTTTAAGGCGATTTATCAAGCGGTTTTCGCAATCGTTTTTCTTGTAAAAGTTTATATTAAAATCATTTATCATATGTCAGCCTTCCTATTTATAAAAAAAAAAAAAGGTTCTGATTCATATGGCGAACAAGATTTCAAATTCACAATAAAGTAGTAATTTTTTAATTATGTAGATCCCTACTGATTTCTACTTCCCCCATTCAATCTGAGGAATTTCAAAAATTCCTCAGTTTTGAAATATGAAGTCGTTTCTAAACTTTTATAAAATTCTGTATACGATTTTCAAGCCTCTCATTAAAAAATATATAGTTAACATAATCTTTAAAAAAATAGGAAATTATGTTTTGACTTCATCCTCATCAACATTCTAATAGTTTTGTTAACTATTTCAAGTAAGATTGGATCTTAATAAAAAATCCATCGTAAGGTATAAATTCGAAAGATTTTTTTTAGCATAATCTAATAGCTTTACAGTTGCCGAGTTAGGAAATCTAGTCTTTGATAACTCTGGGCTAAGTATGAAATTTTAAAAAAGGATAGAAATTTATTTATACTATTGCTCTTTAAACAGTAGAGCTCTGCAATTCTGGATTAATTTTAACGAATCAATTTATTTTAACAATTTTATTAATTGGTTGGAGGTATAATCCATGCCAGAAATAATCTTTTTGTATTAATTATATCGTTTAGAACTGATTTCGTTGACTGATGACTATCTAATAGGTATTTACACTACATTCCACGTTTTTTTAATTCATAATTATTTAGATTTTTGCATGTGTCTTTTATTTTTTGTAAATAGGTGGTTGGAATCTGACGGATTTGCTTATAAACTTCCGTGCTCCCTTTCCATCCATAACGGGCAGAAAACCTTGTAATTAGAGGCCACCCTCCCGTAAGGGGTGGATGTTTAAGGGGACTTCAGGGCCTGGTCCTATGTGGCACTACACTGTAACTAGGTTACAATCGAGTGCGGGTCAGTTGGGCTCTTCTGGGCGGTACACGCTAGGCTTTGCGCGGTCATTGATTTTGGATAAGGAAAGGGATTTGGGATAATGGAAGTGAAAGTGATTTTCCTGAGTGATCTTGTAGCTGTTGCTACAGTTCAAGCGCCAGGCTTGAGCCGACTCACCCTTATGTTGGTTCAAGCGTAACGATTTCCATTGTCCGAATCTTCTACGCTTTTCTAGAAAGAACATGTTTGTTATTTCTTCCGAATTTTTCTTTTTAAATTTGTTTGTCGATTTAAGTTCTTTATTTTCTCTTTCTTATTATGCCACTTCTTATTACAACAGGTTTCTCTACCGGTTAAAATATGTAAACGATCTCCTAAAACGTTAGCTACAAAATGGTAAAATTATTTCGTTTGCAAATAATACAGTGCTGATTTTTTTTCAGAATATTCATAGGAGAAAATTTATACTTCAGCTAATAATGGTTCTTTAATGGTAACGAATTGGTTTAACAGTAATAATTTGAAACTGAATGGACTCTTAAATTTTCCAATATCGGAACGTTTGATTTTGTATTATAGCAGACCGCCAGAATATGGTCCACAGTCTTAGGCGGCTGACTTTAACACATTGTTATGAAAAATGCATATTCGTTTTGATTTTTAAATTAATAACTAGCAGAACTTATCTTTCTTAAGCCAAATGTAAAACTTTTTTGGTCGATTAGATTTTTAGAGATTTATTTTGTCGCTTTGTTGCGTATGGACATCGAAAAGGAAGGACTATTTTCGTGCGGTTTGATTTTTATAATTTAGGTTATATTTTTTATCGGCCCGAAATTTTTTAATAGCATATCAATAAAAATAAAAATGAAGTGATGGTTAGGAATTACCAAACAGTTGTAATATCCACATAAACATTTAATACGTTAACATTCGTCACTTACCGTTTAAGCGAAGTGGTAAATCCTTCATTAAGAAATATGAAGAATAACGAATACTTATTGTTAAAATAAACATAGACCAGACGTTTAGGTTAAAGCGAATTTTATGTGAAAATACAATTTTTTATTTCTCCCAAAAATCAGTACCGTAACGGCGTTTTGCCACTAGGGCATCCCTGGTCTGAATGTGAAGAAAACGAAATTACATTTAGTCTTACTAAGACAGGGTTACCAAGATTAAATAAACTGCTAAAATTTCATACTAACTGTATTAATCTCTTATATGACAACAAGTGTGATTCTCCTGTTACAAAAAATAAAACTTCAAAAATATCTCAGACTAATTATTATTAATTGAATTCTTAATGAAACAACAAAGAGAAAAAAACCTTAATTGAATAAATACATTCGTGGAAAAAGCATTTTTCCACGAGTGTATTACAAAGTAGTTCCTTGATTAAATTCAGGTATTTTCGTTCGTCTACCGTACTGCAATTTATTGTATAACCTAATATTAATTAAAAGTAAAACATTATGCATAAATAAACATATAGTATAGTCGTTTTATGACAAAAATAAAACTTTTTATGCGACTATAAAATTTCTAAACAATAAAAGAAAACTGTATTTATACACTTAAATTAAATCAATTATATATTAAAATTATAATTATTATTATTATATTTCATATAAATTTTCCTATTCCAAATTCTACCTACGCCCAAAAGCTAAAATAAAAAAAAATTACTCATAATTTGTAATATTTAGCTCTTTGCAGTGATCCAAATATTACTAGCATCAAAGAAAATAAAGTTGTAACAAAATAGCGCTGTATATTTTACTTTCACTTGTTGTAATATGAATCATAGTTACCTAGAAATTATAATCTCTAATATATTCTTTAATCAAAATGTAAAAGTCCATGACAACGTAAATGTCATACAATTTGAAAATCTCAAGTTTCATGAATTATTATTCTCATAGGATAATAAGTACGATAAAAAATTGTAACTTACTTTTTTTATGAAGAAAATAATAAATAATGAAAATCCAATCTGATTGGTGTAATCATTTTTAAATTGACGATATACTAAGACAAAATATTAGTTATTAATTAAAAAAAAAAAAAATTACTGTTAATTTTTTGACTGGTTTAATTACACACATTTTTTTTTGTTCGCGGTAAATCATTTGATCAAAAAAATATTTATCACATCATATTTCCTGGAGTTATCTGATTATTGGGAACTAATTTTAGTTTTTCCTTAAAGGAATATAGTGCAATAAAAGCAATATGCCCTCATTTATTTTTCCAAAATATATTCTTAAAAAATATAATTAATTCCTTAAGAAATCTTTTATACGATAACATTAAAAAATACAATTTTCTTCTAATTAAATAATAATTAAACCATTATTACTCAAAATTAATAATAGTGACGACTGGTAAAGTCATCTGCCGGATGGTAACCAAATTTGTATATCCCTTCAACAAATCAGCCTGTTATAAATCCCACTACTATATAAAGAGAAATGTATTTTTCGTTTGTTTCTGATAACCGCGAAAACTGCTGAACCAATCATTACAAAAATTTAACTGTAGTTTTTTATGACTCCCGGAATGTTTTTAACAATTTAAACCTCACCAATTTCATCATTCCTATATAAAACATAAATAAAAATGAAACGTATTAATAAATAACCTAGAAATTATTTTTATAATTTTAAAAAATTACAAAATAATAATTATTAAAAATATGTAATTAATAGTTAATATGTAAAAATAAATAATTAAATAATTATATATTAGTTAACTATATAAATAATAAACTAGTTTTCATTAACGTAAATATATCGATATTATTAACGTAAATTTACGTTACGTTTTATACACTATAAAATTTAACTGTATACTAGTTAACTAGTTATTAATAGAATAACTGGGAATAATTTTAAATGATATTATTATTTAATAATTAAAATTTGTTTGTCGTCTAATCGATAAATATTATCCACATCGATCGTTATATATCGATGACTTTAGACAGTTATTATGTGATTTATTAAATCTAATATCATTGTTTATAAAATATAAATGTTTATTATTATAGTAATGCAGTGCACCCTCAATTTATGTGGGTGTTATGTTCCGGGAAATTTCCGCGTATAATAAAATCGCATAAATTGAGACAATAATTTAATGCAGAAATACAGGTTAGGTTCTTGTTAAGTTATACAGTAAAAATGAGAAAAACGTAAATTACTGTACTCAAAATATACTGTACTTTATTTTACTATTTTATTATTACATTATCTCTGTATTAATTTAATGATATTACAGTACAATGTATGAATCTAAAATGAATATTTTAAAAATAAGTATTTAAAAATAAAAAATATGTACTGTACATAGATTATTCCCACTAACATCACTTAACATTTATTATCATTTGTCATTTAGTTTTTTTCACTTATCATTAAAAAAACTAGCAGTGGTGGACCGTTTGGATTTGTACAGTAAAAGTCTTTGTTCTTCATTGTATGGTGCAACTACAATTTCTAGTTCCCGTTGAAACCGCAAACTACGCTCCATAACTGGATCTTCGGCAATTATAAATTCTTTTAATTCCTCCGCCATTTTTACAAATTTGTTAAAGTCAACTGTTCATTTTTTATCGAAATTTTCTTTTCTTCATTTTCATCACTCTTTTATGATTTCATTTTCTATCATCTCCATAAGTTCTGAGTCATTTAATTCTTCATGTACATCTTGTATAAGTTCATTTGCCTGTATGTCTAAAAACCCTTCTCCTGGTAACTGTCTGGCAATGTTGACTATTTCGTTACAAGTATCCGCTATATCTTTATTTATTTCGTCTCTATCCTCCATGGCTTCGTTACGTCCTCGCTCTGGCCAGGCTTTTACCGCTTCGGAGAGAAGCGGTATCAAAGCTTCTTCCAGCAGGTGTTTAATGTTTTCTGTTGTAACTCGTCTAAAGAGGTTTTTATGTTTGCAATGCGATCAGCAATTGTGTATTTTTTTCCAACATTCGCTAAAAGTTAAAGATTTGTCCTCTTCCATGTAGTATGTCCTCTTTCACGTCTTCGACGAATGTAGTACGCTTTGAAAGTTGCATTTACAGACTCGTCAAGGAATTGCAAAAGTAGTGTAGTGTTGGGCGGGAGAAGCTCAACTTGGATATTTTCATTAGTTTCTTTCAGTAGTACCTCTGGGTGAGCCGTACAGTTGTCTAGAACAAGCAAAACTTCGTTTGCAAGATTTTTGGACGCTATGTACTTTTTAACTTCTTGTTTAAAACAGTTATTAAACTAATTCATACACATATCGGCAGTCATCCAACCACGTTTATTAGCTCACCAGAAAACCGGAAGGTTATTTTTATATGTGTTTTTTAATACGCGAGGATTAGAGGATTTATAAACTAACAACGGCTTAATCAAGCAGTCTCCATACGCATTCCTACTCAACAACAAAGTAAAACCATCATTTGCTGCTTTATGACACGGTGCGGTTTTTTGTTCTTTAAAAAGGAATGTACGCTTTGGCACTTTTTCCCGATGCATACCTGTTTCATCTTTGAAAACTTGTTCTGGTACGTAACCTTTCTCGTTTATGATGCTTAAAAATTGTGCTGGGTATTGTTCAGCAGCTTTGAAATCTGTAGAAGCTTCTTCATCTTCAATTTTCAAATTGTGCAAACTGTGTCTTTTTTTCAATTTCTCGAACCAGCCCTTACTAGCATTAAAACTGAAACTGGATAAACTATTGGTATAAATTTCAGATTCATTGCCTGTTTCACTGGACACTCTGCGGTAAAGCCGCATAGCCTTTCTCAAATTGAACCTGAACTTAATGGCGTATGGTTTTGAGTTTGGTCTTCAATCCATGTCACTAACAACTTTTCGACTTTCTGTAATATCCGATTTCGCGTATACGAAACGACGACCTTAGCACCAATCGGTACACTGGCCGCGATACTTTGGCGTATTTTGTCTTTTAAGCCGTATTTTACGCACAGACGATTAATTTAAGTTAATCTTTCTAGCTACAGAGGCAACAGTATTTTTATAATCTAGACAATTTAGAATTTTATTTTTTTCTAATAACGATAAAAATTTTGTTTGTTTCTTAGGTTTTAACACAGTAGTCATGTTTGATCACAGTACGTAAAGAAATAGTACCGTACAAAAAAGTAGTCTTACGAATGTTGCTGCAAAACACACTAAAACTCAATAACAGTAAGGAGACGTATTTAACGCAGTGTTTTTGTACACAGGCACACGTAGGCTAACATAAACTGCGAATGAACGAGGATTGTGAAAGCAGTGCACCGTTCATTAAAATGACTCAAAAGCATTTCCTGTTAGTACAAGATAAATGTACTGATAAATGCGGGTATTAATTCTCATAATCGAAAAAAGTACTGTGCTACAATATTTTTAGTTTTTTTACAAAATATGATAATGACCGTGTGACCGCGTAGTAAGTGAAACCTATCGCGTATTCGGAAATAATTTTCTTAACTTTATCAAATACGTGTAACTGGAATCGCGTAAATTGAGTGTGCATTGTTTGTATAAAAACATATTGATCTGATGATAAATTAAAGGAAATGACAACTATTTACATACTTAGGCAAAGTTTTTATGCGTTTTAATAAATTTAATGACATTCTCTAATCTGACGGCGATCTGCGAAAATCATCCTCTGCTAAGAGGGAGCAAGTAGCAGCACTCTGATATTTTTATATCCTGAACTAAGAAGTTTCATCAGAGTAAGCCATACACTTAATTGGCTTTCAATTCATATTACTAATATTTTCATAATTTCTAGGTCGGCAAGGTCGCCGGCCTTCGTGGCGCGAGTGATACGTCTCAACCTTTCATCCGGAGGTCCCTGGTTTAAATCCCGGTCAGGCATGGCACTTTCACATGGTACAAAATTGTCATTTCAACTTATCCTCTGAAGCAATACATAACGTTGTGGTCCCGGAGGCAAAAAAAGGTCGGCGAGGTAACAGGTAGGAAGAAGAACTTCTAGGACTACTAGAAGTTATGTGCGTAGAATACCTGAATCTACGCCAGATTGTTCTCAAAGAATCGAAGAGCAACAAAATCGAGTTCAATCTTTGAGAAATATGTTAGGTCTCAAATCACCTTTTGATTATCATCCTAAAATTGACTATATAAATTTGAAAGATATCCAAAGAGGTAATACAATTAAAATATCAAAGTGCTAGTAGGGAAGTAGTTTTTGAATAACTTCAATACTCTCCTGATTGCATTAAAAATTTAATTTTGGGAACATATCTTTTATCTGAACATTTTATTTTACTCGGTTAGTTGGGAACATCCCAACCCCGTAGGGGTAAAGACCCGTCTTGTGACGCTTTCGGTCGCCACCCCCTTCCCCCCCTCATAGCACCAATGGGATATAACGGGAGTCGTCTTTCGCCCTCTAACTTTTTACATCTCATAGTAATAAGCCAGACCTCATTGGGATACCACTGATATAAATCACTGATCTAAATGCCTCGGTAGACATTTACATCAGTGATTTATAAACTCAGCTTTTGCCTTCGCTGCAGGCCTCATCCGGACATCTTGAATGTCATACATCGATGCCATCTGAACTAGCTAATCGAGTTCGCGGAAGCACGAACTCTGTGCCTAGTTTTACATTTTATATAGCCAATACGCGTGTAATTGTTCCATAAATTTGAGGCAACTGGATAATAACATACCACCAAAAATGTTGTTCGCAACAACGGGTTAGTTGTGAACAGAGGTAACTCTGAGAGCAACAGCCCACATAAATTACGAAAAAATTCCCAATTTTTTTTTTAGTTCTACACGCATATAGCGCAGGCGAAGCCGCCACGAAGGATGCTGGTTAATGAATAAAATAAATCTAAAAAAGTACTCTAATGAAATGAAATGCAGTTAATATAAAAACTTAAAAGCAAGGTAAAAAGATTAAAAATAATATTTATCATTATAAACAGCTTCATACATAAAATAAGCATAAATTTTTTGACCTCTCAATAATAGTGAAAAATATAATTTGTCTCTGACGTAATAATTAAACTCATCAATTCAGAACCTTCCATATCTTACAACTTCTTTACCATATATTAAACCAGTTTACCTGTCCATTCAACACATTTATTATATCTTCCTCTATTAGTCTTTTTTTACTACTCGTAAATAACGCTAATCTAATTTTACTTAAGATTTTACATCTAAATATGGAAGGAGGGTATTGTGTTTCTCTACGTCATTATAAATTGCTTTTTATTTCTTTCAGATGTGTATATGAGAGTAAGCATCGATCTCCTTATTCTAAATATTATACATATAAAATCAGTATACAGTCATCTGTTATATATACACTGCCCTCCAGGTGAATATTTATTTTTTGGTAATTCTTTGAAACCGATACCTATTAACATATCACTAATTACATTCTTTATCTTAACTATACACCTTTCATTTTGATTCCTTTTTTTAAATTATTAAAAACAATTTATTACCAAATTAGTTAAATGAATAAATTTACAGATCATCAAAATTTTACAAGTTTCTACCAAAACGTTTTTCTTCCCTAATTTACGATAAAATTTCTTTATTTCATATTTTGTCAACGTCCTCAATCGTGTAACGACACTGTCATTTGCTAAGCTTTGATTAGATCACCACAATCATTTGTTTACTGTTTAGAAAGATCATTCAGTAATATTAAATCTGACAAATGCGATTTGAGTTTTCAACTTGGTAGGTTATAAGCTGTCTTTCTTTTATTTATATTTTGTTGTGGATCATAAATCAAATTTTAGTATTGTTCACAATTCAGGATTGCTAGCTGAAGTTCAATATACTCCAGTCTGCTCAGCTGATAAGTAATCAGACGAAAGGAACTTAATTAAACCATAGAACCACCGTGTATTGTAGAAACCCGCGACAGGTCTGTGATGAAATCAAGTTGAGATACGTGTTTACCTGTTAGAGCAGCATTTCCCCTTGTTTGAAAATTTATCCATCATGCTTGCCGTTAACGATAAGGGGCACCATTTTCCTCTCTATTCCAAGTTACTACTATAGGCAGACATATTTCCATATCATTGAAAGCTTATAATCGCCTGTAATACATAAAAACTCAGGTTACTTCTTTTAACGGAAAGATAAATCTATGTCCAATATATTTTTAGTGTTATCGTTTTACATAATCAATTAACAACTTAAATTTAACTTTTATGCATGATAATGTAGTATGATATAAATAAAGTATATAAAAAATGTAAGTGGAATGTTAAACCTGAACCTTCCAGATGAAAGATTAATTTATTAAAAAAAAAAACCGCGTTGGAAGTCTTATGATGTACAAAATGTTTTGTAAATAAATCAGAAAAAATCAACCTAAATAAAAGAAAACTCAGCAATTATTATCGATTTTGAAATAATTAAATTTCCAAATATTATCTATTAGTATTAATACAGTAGATTGTTTATATGTCTGGAAAAATTCACGAAACTCTGCTGCTAATTTCGTAAAAATTAGTACTCGTATCGGGGAAAGTTTTTTAATGATGTAAAATCGTATCAAACTTTTTTATCCTTTTTTATTTTAATCTTGAAATAAAACCGTTCATTCTGATATCTTTTTTTAGCCTAACGTAAGCTATAAGAAATTATATAAGAATATTTACTAATAATTTATTGCTAATTAAAAATTTATACCGTTATTCAATTATTACTCCACTTTTCTACTTTTATTATTTATTAATAGATTTTAAAATAAATTATACTATAAAAACAGTAGACTATGTTAATTAAAAAACAGAGCAACAAACGATGTAAATATTTTATTCATATTTGCACCTATTTTTTTACTGAATTTAAATTAAAGCTTTCGTCATAGAACTTCAGTTACTAAATTATTTACAAATAGTTATGAATATTTATTGTATTACAGTAGGAGAAAAAATTGAATTTAGAGCTCATACGATCGTATATTTTTAGCAGTGCATAAATAATAAAATCTACTTTAAATTTTATTACAAGTTTCATGTTATAACTACGTGTAACAATTTTCTTTGCTCTTGTTTATTCGTTATTTTTCTGGCGTCATAACTCTACAACTGTGCTGCAAGAAGGAAATTACGGTATACGGTGAAAAAGTGAGGTATGGTTTTTTTTTTCATTTCTCGACGTTTCATGACCCAGGGTCCTCAAACAACAACAAAAAATTGGGGGGTAATATTCGTACAGATGTACATACGTATTTACGATTGACGTGTTTGAAGCTTAATTACCTTTGACTGGATTAACTGATTTTGATGAAATTTGGCACAGAGACTCATGTATATGAGGCAATTTGTTGGTAAACGTTTGGGGTCAATTATTCCATAGTGTAGGGTAGAAAACACGAGTTATCTACAGGTTCTTTGGGGTTAATCTTCTCAAAATGTTACAAACACAACCCTACTTTACATTAAGTTCAGTCCAAACGTACATGCTTATCTACCATTTTTTAAAAACTTTACTCCCAAATTCTCCTCCTACCCCAGAAATCGAAACACGCTATTTTTTTTATTCGTTGCATAGTTTTTAACCTAATTATTTTTTATGTCTTCCGAAGCATAATAGTTGAAGTGTAAGTGGTACAAAAAAAACTTTGGATACAATGGTGTGTGGGGGAGCCGATCAAAGTTTAAAGATATCAATTTTAAAATTTTTTTGTGAATTATCGATTAAAATATAATTTTAAAAAATATAGATTTTTTGAAGTTTTTAAACTTTTTTCATACATCATTATTTTTCCACTACATAAGAATAAATAACTAATGCCAGGAAATTACAAAACTTCGTCGTCAGATTTTTTTCTTTTGATCAAAAAGTTATTACTTTTAAGTTAGCCCTCGTACAAATATTTTCCTTCTTTTCAACCAGAAATCGGTGGCCTTATATTTTCTTTAGTCTGTTTACTTTCTTATATTTTCTTCCTTACTTTAAAATTAACCACTAAATCCCTGTTTTATTATTCTGTTTTGTATACATAAATCTTTTACATTTGTTTTAGGCTTACTTCAGTTGTCTAAGCTGATGCGTCCAGCTTTGATGGCAATGTTAACCCAAACATTATCCATACCTAATCAGTGATTAGTAAATATTATTTAAAAAATACTTTATAAAATTAATTTTCCTTACCGTTTGTCATAAAAACCAACTTTTCAGAAACTGCACTCAATCGAATAAAGATAAAGAAAGATATTAAAAAGAACGTTATTTAATTAATCTCGTAAGATAATAGCTATTTTTAATTATACTACAGTATTGTCAGTGTACTTCAGTCTCAAGGAGTAAATTAAAGGTACATCATCCCTATTTTTCTATTCTTTAAATATAAAAATTGATATAAAGGTAAACAAAATAACGAATCTTTTAATTAAATTTTTAATCTAAATTTTTCAAATTATTTACATTTTTATTCAAATTTTTAGATTAAAATACCACTTTTTAATATATTTTATTTAGATTGAGTTATAAAGATTAATAAAATTTAATTAAAAAATAACATTCTTTGATTAGTTCCGGTAAAACAATATTCAGATGCTTTCACGGAAAAAAATTTGTTTTATATCATAAACAAAAAAAAAAAAAACAATAAAGCTATGAATGGAATTGATTAAATTTATTATATGGCATAAAAAAGAATATTTATGGAAGAAAAAACTGGTGGAATTGATTGGGTGGAACTATACGAAAGAGAAAAATTAGGTCAACTGATTCAGTTGTATTACTTACTATTATTTATCCAGAAATATCAAAACAGTTAAATCGGACTATATCAGTATTTTTTCGATTTTATTTTATATTAGCATCCCCGTCGTGGCTTGGTCCGCTTTATATGATTACTTGCGTTTTTTGTTGCGGTCAATTTTTTTTTATATTAAGTATTTTTGTCAAAAATCGGGAGGCGGATGCAGCCAGTCGCGTCGCATATACAGTAACAGTGGCCATGTTGGTTGAGCTTCTGCCCTGTACAACATCGCACCCCTTAAAAAATACAAATTTAAAAAACCCGAAAATGGTTTTTAAATATTTATCTGAAGAGTATTTGCCAAGCTCAGATCTACTGAATATCCGTTTATTACAGTTAGAAATTAGGAAGTTTGCAATCATTTTTCAAACTTCTTTTATCTTTCTTCACTTCTTTCAAGGTCGAATCTCGAAAAAATTGTGAAATTAATTTTTAGATATTTGCGTGAAGATGCACTTGATTTTTGGTGTGTGTACACACACCAAAAATCAAGTATATATATTCAGTTGTTCCCGAAAAATTAAAAAAAATAATCCGGTTTCAAAAAAAAAATTCAAAAATCCACTTTAACCCTTTAAACTCGGAATTTCAAAAAGCTATAAATTGGTTTTTAGATATTCAGAGGAAGATTCCACACGCCAAAAATCAAGTTGATAACTTCATTTTTTACAGAGAAATTAAAAAAATAGTAAATTTAATCGCTACTCCATTTTAGCTCAATGAACTTGAAATTTAAAAAGCTCCTTTCTTAGTGCGGACTTACGCCATAAGTTGAACGTGTATACAACTTTTAATCAATCCATCTTCAGTAGTTTTTGCTGGGCGTTGACTATGAATATCTCACGACATATTATTTTATATATATATATATATATATATATATATATATATACAAATAAAAAGAAAAGCAAATTAATTCATCAAAGTTGTTAAAACGTTGAAATAAGTTTCAGAAATTTTTTTAAACATTTAATTAAAAATAAGATATCACTATTATGCACGATGAGGAAAAACTTTTATTATCTTTATCTTTTATTATATCGGTACGTTTGTATTAAAAATACTATTAAACTGAGGATTTTATCCCTGTTCATTTCATTACTTAACACCAATTGTGGTCTTTAGTTAGTTTGTGATTTCCACCCCCTCTGCCTACAAAAAACAACATAAATCCATAAAAAAGCAACAATAAATCCATTTTCTGCATAAAATTATAAATAATATTGTATGTATTCTTTAAATTCTAAACTAGTAATTAAAAAAAATATGATAAAGTATTGCATAAAATACCTTACACAGCTTTCATTAGATTTTATTTTTATATGTAATAATTTAATTTAAAAATTTTTAATTATAAAAAAATATTTAATTTCGATAATTTAAATCGAAAGGAGATAGAGCAAAAGAATAAAAAACATATATTTCAATTTTAAAAAGTGAGAGTTGATACTCTATAAAAGATTTTTCGGATATTTATATATATGCATTGTAGGTAACGAATTTGCTTTAATAAATTCTTCTCTAAATCACCTTTGAAGATATCGAAATTTTTCGGGGTATACCCCACCCTCTTAAAGAGATTTTAAAAAAATTAATAAGATTAATTCCCCACATATAGAAGAAATATTTTAGCCAAACTTTGAAGAAAATAGTTTGGTCAATCCTGAGGTATAAGCCACAAGCAGTGCGATACAAATACTTACGCACATAAATGTTTTTTTTTTTTTTTTTTTTTTTTTTTTTTTGCTTTTCATGAACTACCTAGATCCTAAACCGTTAAAGATTTGCAAAATACTAATTTTCGACATAATCACTATATTTTGCCGTTTAATATTTAAAGCCATTCTAGTCATATTTGCCGGGTAAGTACATCGCTACTTTCTTTGTGAATGTTTACATCATTATTTGTCGTAGTGGGAATAATTCATTTGAATGAGGGAAATTTAGTGTATTATAGTTGGTATGTAAGGGAAAGGCCGTTATACTGGATCGTAACTGACTTAGTAGCTGGTTACATCTATCGGTACACGGTTATTTGTTTGAACAGTGTTGTGTCAATATGCGTTTATCAATAGAAGAAAGAGTGTTCATTGACGAACCGTATTTTGCCACGCGTTTTTATATTCAATGCATGAACGAATTTAATAAAAAAATGTCAACAAGGTGGCACCAACAAAAAAAAGCTGTTGAGAAATTGTAAAAAAATTACACGATACGGGTTCTGTTTGTGATAAAACACGAATCAGGAAGAGGACAATTTTAATAGAAGAGGTGATGAATACAGTTAAAGAGAAAAAATGGTTGTATCCCTACACAAATCTCTTAGGCAGTTAAGACAAGAAGAGAACATTTCGTACGATTCGACTCATCAGCGGTCAGCAAAATTTTTAAGTTTTTAATGAAACCTTCAAGTATCGTATTCAAGTTTTCAATGAAGCTGATTACCAAAAAAGGATTTATTATTGTCAGTGGTTCAGAAACTTTATCCGTGATAACATATCAATTTTAGAAACACTTTTCTTTTCCGATGAGGGTTGATTTCACCATAATGGATACATAAACACCAAAAACTATCGTGTATGGCATGCAGTTAAACCACGTGTTTTTCTAGAGTCACTTCTTCATGTGCAAAATTTAGGTGTGTGATGCGCTGTGTCATGAAAGAGAGTAGTTGGACCAATATTTTTTTATCAAACTATAAATTCTAAACGCTACCAAGAGATTTTATGTATTTTATCGGGCTGTTAGAAGAGGAGAAGAGGTACTATTAGTCACAACAGGATAATGCGACCAGCTATACTGCTCACTCTACGACAGAATTTCTTCATGAGTTTTTTGGGGATAGGCTAATTTCTAGAGGTTTGTGGCCACTACGATCCCCAGACCTCTCCAGTTTGGATTTCTTTCTATGGGGTTTTCTAAAGGAAAAAGTCTATCAGAACAATCCTCATATCCTAGAAGAACTTAAGACGAACATTCCAGATACAATACAAACAATTATGCCTGGTATGTTAAGAAAGATAGGTCAATTGTTAAAGTGTTTGGAACAAAATGGTAACCACTTTCAGCATTTACTGTAGGTAAGTTGGTAGAAAGTCAGCCAAATGTAATATATATGAAGAAAATATATTCTATATAATAACCGTGTACTTTTAAATTGATCATCACTCTGTAGTATTTAAATAAATACAACATTAATAAAGTGAAAAATTAAAAGAATAAAAACACAAGGAACGTAATTATAAATTGAGAAAGTAGAATATTTTTTGAGATAAAAAATTTGCATAAATAAAGGAAAACTAGAAATTTTCATCAGTTGAGTTCCACTACTAACGACTAAGAAAAATCAATTAGTAAGATAAATAATTTTTTTTTCAGCAGAGTTAAAAGTATAGTTAACCACTAGACCAGCCCACCGGCTGGTCTAGTGGTTAACTCGTCATCGCAAATCAGCTTATTTCGAAGTCGAGAGTTAATGTGTTTTGATATTTAATGTTAGTTTTTTAAAGTGAAATTTAATGAGTTTTGATGAAAAGTTTTTATGCTATTTCGTTTTTATTTGTAATTATTTTTCTTTTAAAGTGATTTTTTGATACACTTTTATTCATTTATTAATCACTAACTTTTATGCTAAACTAAAAGTTAAGGGAAGGCTTACTTCTTGCCAGGAAAACTTGTAAAATATTTTCATTTAAGGTTCAAATCCTAGTAAAGGTATTGTGGATACCAGTATTCTTTGGTTGCTGAGTTTAAATTAACTACACTTCTCAGGAATGGTCGGTCTGAGACTGTACAAGACTGCAATTCATTTACATTCATACATATCATCCTCTGAAGTAATACCGTACGGTGGTTCCGGAGGCTAAACAGAAAAAAGAAAGAAGTGTTTAACTATTAGTAAAGAAGATTGTAATCATTCTTGTAGACTTCTGAATAAAGAACATAATTATGAAAATATAAATACAGTTGAAGTATCAGTGAATTAACGTCATCTAAAATGTAATCAAATTAAATGTAACCAAAATAAACGATAAGGCATTAATAGGAGCTAATAAAATTAGAAATTATTGAACACTTTTGAAAGATATTGTATGGATCTATTTTTTGCGAAAAGATACTTTACTAGTACTGTCAGATTCATAGAACAAGTTTAGTTCACCAAACAGTCGGTTTACTACTCCGCTTTAACACCTAATTACCTTGGTTTCTAAATTGACAATACTTTCTTAATTTAGATATTAGTTTACCTCATTTAATCAATATTAGCTAAAATGGATAATAAATGTTACTCCTCTTAGTACTAACTCCTTGTTTAGTTGAAGCTATATATATATATAACGCACTGTTTCATTATATTGAACTGGGTTCAATAATATGTTAATTCAAACTGTTTTTCCAGACTTTCTTATGGATTTGACGCATATAAAGCAGCTGAGACAATTTGTGGTGAACAGATTGAAGATGTTACTTATAGGGCTGAATATCCATTGAAATTCGGTGGGCTTCGCATACTGAAATGCTAGGATATATATTCGGTTGAGTGAAGAAGAAGCGAGAGACCGCTCGGTTTGGATAATAAATGAAAGTGGCTCTTTTAATTTTCAAGAGTGACCTGTGATTCAATTAAAAACATGTATATATATTATTTATCATACAAACATAATATACTATATCTAATTTCAATAATGACGTACCGAACTATGCTAATTAATCACGTTAAAATAAAGATTAATTATTATTTAATTCAATATATGTACACATTTTCTGTTTGTGTGTATGAAAAGATACAATTTATCTAGCCAATACTACTAAAAGGTTGCTGTTATACCCAATGACGTAATTCCTAATTGCTTATCAATAACTTTTGAAATTGTTTTATCGGCTTGAAAGCTAGTAACATCTACGGAGTTAAAATTCGCGGAAGAAATAAAACTGATGACGACATGTAAAACTTTTGAAATGCGTTTAAGTTATTAATTGTTCAGTAGGAACGTAATTAATCATTGATATTTCATATTTTTTTTACAGTTTTACATCTTTTAAAAAAAGTTTAAAAGTTAAATTCATTTTTAATGTGTTCTGATGAAAAGTTTTTATACTACGTTGTTCTTATTTGTAATTATTTTTCTTTTAAAGTGATTTTTTATACACTTTTATTTATTTATTTATTAATCATTAATTTTTATGCTAAACTAAAAGTTAAGGAAGGCTTATTTTCTTTCAAAGAAAATATAAATAAAATATAAAAATAAATAAATAAAATATAAATATTTTCCTTTAATAATTCGTTTTTTTTGTATTTTTTTTTTTGACAATACTTTACCTACTAAATAAAGTTTCTTTTTCATTTCAGTATAAGACATTTCTATTAATTCTATATAAAATTGTGGTCAATTCTATCTTCAACTCTATGCAAAAAATGAAATCAAAACACATACTGTCAAGCTTAAACTTCCATTCGATCATTTTCCTACTACATGAAGTTTCTTTTATTTCAATACAGGACATTATTTTCTACATACAACTCTTTGCCTGATATTTATGTTGAGCTAATGTTTTTTACAAATCATTTATATACTAGATCTCAACGAAAGAAATGGGATGGGACAACTTATCTTTAAATAGTATTCTTAATAGTGTTTCGTGTCATATTAAATTTATCCTGTAGAATTCGTTGTAGGATAAAAACAATATGTCCCGTATTAAAATGGATTACCTATAGGAAAAATGGAATCGATCAAGTAACCAACATCGTTATTCCATTCAATTTCAATCGAAAACACGGAATTATGACCAAACTTATATTTTTGGAGTGGTCTGTAGTAAATTATATCGAATATTAAAAAACGAAATACTGTTAGAAGTAACTATACTGAAAATTTATTGAAAATACAACCATTTCAATAGCTATACAACTATTTCTGAGCTATTAAAAAAGAGATTTATGGTGTATTCGTTCTCTTTTTTCAAGTAAATTTTCACATAATTTTTCATTTTAGGTCGACCATATTGACTCTTTCTTTTTGAAAATTCAGTAATTTTAATATTAGAGTTATTTTCATCGACCTCACAATTTTTTTACTCTAAATTTTCCCGACGATTTTATCGAGATTTTTACGTTAAAAATTTGTTTACATAATTTTGCATAAAAAGATTACAAAATATCTCAAATTTTACGCTACTTGTTTACATACAGAATAGAATATTAGTGAGAATAGTCTAGTATCGGAGACCGCAGACCCGCTGAACAAGAAAAAATATATATATACGAGTTTAAACCTTACTGTTTTATACATATACAACAGTTACAGAATTAGATCTCACTCGGCTGTATCCTTACTGAATAGAAATTCAAACCTGAAAACTGTCCCGCAGGTGTTAAAAAATAATCATGAGCCGTGTAAGTTTTTAAATATTTTCTGTGCTTTCTAGCGCCTCTGGTGCTCTTGAAAGGAATATATTACAGTGCTGAGTCTTTTATTATTAAAAATAAAAACAAAAGAAAACATCTAGACTTGAGGAGTTTCAGTTGTAATATGATAAGTACTGTACTCTTTTCGATTGAAGAGAGATTGCTGAATTTTATGATTGGTTTGGAATAAAATTAAATTTAAGAATAATTATTGTATTTAGCTAACAACTTTTCACAAAATGTATGACTAGGGAAAATTAATAATTAAAGGAAGTTATTCTCGGGGTTTTATTACCTCGCAAGAAGAAAACCAATTAATTGTTATCAGATTTAACATAAATAATACCTAAGTAAATAAATACTGATAATAAATAAATAAATAAATTATAGTGTTTAAAAATATGGTAATGCAGATGCATATTATGTTTTACTTAATATATTTAGTCGAGAATAGAATGCAAAGTACTTTACATTTATATGATTTGATTTAAGGATTTTTAATGTGTTGTTATCATAGTAGTATTTATCAACTTTTATTTAATTTGTTTATCTCTACTTGTCCGTCCTTCAAGGATTATAATCATTAGCCTGTGCCTGTATCCTCTGTCGTCTTAGATCGCTTCTTTTAATATGTGTTTAAGTTCGATAATATGCTGGCATTCTCAATTGATTCACCTACTTGAATTCCTTGTTACATATACATTACGTATTAAGCGGTTGTACAGCTAACTTTTATGAAATAGACTCACTCCATATCACTCCTTTTCTTGTACAGTCTACTATTTAACATATTGTAACGGGTAGAGATGCTTTTCAATGGTGAAATGAAAATGAGGGATAATTCCTTTATCCCAGCAACCATAACTGTATAAATTTCATATTTGTTATTATTTTTTTTAAATTACGCTGAGTTGGCATACAATTAAACGCACTTGTCTTGGGTTAAAAATGAAGATTCAGACTTCAAACTTATTTTGTTTGGGCAGAATAATTTGTAAAACAATATTACTGTAGATATGGTGTTGAAGTACAGACGTAAACCTGTCATAGTTCGTCGATTGTTCGAGCTGTTTAACTTCATTTCGTTTCGTTGATTCGTATTTACGATGACGTTACTTTCGATTAGTAGGTAATAATAATATATTAAGCCTTACAAAGAAATTATTTTTCTTAACACAGCATTTAACAGAGCAAGACATTAAACTGCAAGTTAATTTCCATATTGATTCATAGATGTTCCAGAAGTATTTATATATCTAGAAAAACTTCACTGATACGCAGCCCATAGGCCAGGAGTTTCCAACCTTTTTATACATTCTAAAATACTGGTAGGGCGGGCGGGCACCATTTATCGTTTTTTTTAATTTACGGTTATATATAGTTAAAAATATATATAATTCACAAAAAATATTTATTTCTATGTGTAATTTTAACTATTAAAACACATAAAAATTACTGTTTAAATTCTTGTGTTAAATGAATACATACAACGTTTACATTATGTAAAAAAAAAATTATAAAAAATATCAATCTCAATATCAATATGTTCTTTGGCATTGAATTTCATTAGCCAGTGCCTCATAATTAGAACAGTATGTGATTTTCATATTCGTAAACAGTCATTAAGATGCTCATTAGTAAGTAGAGAAATATTTTGATATTCATGATCGAAAACTATGATTAGCAAAGGTATGTAGAACTGAAAAATGATTTTATCTTGTTCCCTGCTCTTTTTAAGAATGTAAACCTTTCTCTGTACACTAAATTCTAGAAGTTCTCATATGATATATGGGATTTTACCGTAATGTCATGCTGAAGATCCAAAATCTCTAGCACCAGTTCTTCAACCCTGATTTGAACAAGCTTTGCAATGTATGCGGTCATTTCTATTATATTTACTTAGCAGTGAAAGGGTTAATAAAAAAGAGACGATTGGCTCGGTGACAGTATACTGTTGTAATTTTTTTTCAGAATGTTTTTTAAGTACTTTAAGTTGCTTAACAATTGATAAGTTAAATTCAGTGTGTCACCTAGCATTTTCTTCATTCACGAAAGAGCTTATCTACAGCTATGATATCTATAAAACCGTTTTGCTTTATTTGAGTTTAAAGAGCGTATCATTTTAACGACATGTTTGTCTTTTCTCTGCAACTCCAAGTTTAAAGGATTCAATTTTTTAATGATGTCTATGAGAAAGCCTTAATCTATCAACTAGCAAGAATCGGTTATTTCATCGAAATCTTCATTTTTGGTGTTAAGATATTTTTTTATTACTTCATTCAAGCTTAAAAATAATAAAATGCAGTGCTCAGTGTGAGCACTAAGCCAACCTTTATCGCTAACCCCCTCTTATCAACTTCCTTTATCTCTCTTTACTTCATCTTGAGCTCTCCTTCACTATAAACTTCTTAGCCCTTTACATCAAAGGTAAGTATCGTAAGTTTTTTTTTTTTTTGAAGTAACATAAGATAAGGAGTAGGCCGGCCGGACAGCATCATTCGAATACACAGAACTCCTATCAGAATGAATCCAACGAGTATTTTGAATTCGATTTCTTTTTATTCGAATCGAATAAAAATTATCGAATACACCCTCCGAATACCGAATTCGCATTCGATACTTTGAAGAATTCGATACTCTCTACCCACCAGTAATCAATTGAGTAATCAATTAGTCGACGGGCGCGATTGTGTCTGCCAGCAGAGTAGAGTTGGGTGTGGAGGATCAGTCAGCATAAAATATAAATGTCTGATCGTCCTCTCGAATTGCTTACATCCCCCTTTGAGACGGTAAGGGCTAACAATCCTCCACTCAAATATAATGCAAGTGCTGACATCTCAATTTATCTGTTGGTATATACATATCTCTGTATTTATGTACTAGCGTGCTTTCAAAAAAATATTTAAGCAAATCTTTACAACAAACATACATATATGTTATTGCGTTTATTTACATTGTTCGTTTCAGATTTTTACTTCCTTATACGAACTAAAGGAAGTATTGTGATCTCGAAAAATTTCGGCTTTCAAATTTCAACGGAAATATCCATTCTGACCATTCTTGAATCCATTTTGACTAGTTTCGGCGTGACGTCTCTACGTACGTACGTATATATTTCGTGTAACTCAAAATCGATTAGCCGTAGTATGTTGAAATTTTGGATTTAGGACTGTTGTAACATTTAGTTGTGCACCTCCCCTTTTAATTGCAATCGACTGGACCAAATGTGTCCAAAAGCCGAAAATCAAAACTTTTTGGATTTTGGACTTTTTCTTAACTGCAGTAATAAGCCCTCATTGAAAGCTTTTTAACGATATAACATAAGTAGTACTTATTTTCATTGGTTCAGAGTTATAGCCAACTAAATTTGTAATTAATGAAATATTTGGATCCTACAAGGGAAAGGCACATCGATTCGAATCCGACTTCATCTCCTTTTTTTAACCCTTTTTATTAATTTATTTGTTAATAATTATTAACATCTGATTGTAAAAAAAAATTACGATTAATAATTCAATAATAACAATAAAAAAAGGAAAAATTAAAAATATCAGAATGTATTAATGAAATAAAATTTTATGTACTTTTCATTTTAAAAAAATATGTATATGTAATTTAATAGGCGTACAAGGAAGTCATGTGGTATCCATATCAGATTTTTATGTATAAAGAAAAATCTTTTCATTGAGAATACATAGATTATATATATTTTTATTGCAAATTAAATGGTTATTGGAAGTAAAGTAATATAGTTATATACTATTGTTAATTACTTTTTTTAATGAATTACAAACATAGTCTATAATATTAATTAAATTTCTGCAATAATAATAATAATAATAATATTTTATTTCCATTTACACTTCAGAATGCATTATTACTTCTTTTTTTTATTTGAGATTGTTAATAACTCTTATCTCCTTTCGCAAGTAATATTAATGCAAACACAAAAAATTTTTTCTTCATTCCATTTATTTTTAAATATACTTTACTGCTTTTTCTTTTTCTTTCTTTCTTTCTTTTTAGTAAGTCCAGAAAGAAAAGGAAGAACATTTGTTCTGCGTTTCCGTGCTACAGATATTGGGGTCTTAAAAGGTTTTCAAAAGGGTAACTTCTAAGTTACATTAATGGATTTTTCATGTAAAATAGAAGGAAAAACATGAGAAAAATTTTTATATTTCAGTTTTATCGTTGATTTTTTTTTTTAGAAATCGTTTGCAACAAATAAATATTTTTCAGAAACTTTCTGCATAGATGTAAATTCAATAATTATAAATTAATAGTTTTATTCATTTATTTATTATTATTTTTTTTTTATAAATGATTATAACTTAACAATTTATAATTCAGTGTATTTTTCCAAAGAACATGAAAAACGTCGGGGAATGATTTTACGTATCAAAATGAAGATAAGATATTCAATAAACATAGATATAAAAATGTTTTTGTCTGTCTGTATGTCTTTATCTTAATTTTTCATCTAGATAAAATCTCGTATCAAAATTAAATACAACACTTTTTTACCTCTTTTAAATTGTAAATTAAAACTTATATGAAAAAACATAAGTCTGCATAGTGTCCTATATAGTATGACTGACTCATCAGCACATAGCTCAAACCGCTTAACCTAGATAGATGTTCTTGAATTTTGAAGAGTATATTATTTTTATAACGTAGCCACTCAGTAGGAAGGATTTTGAAAAATTCCGTCTATAAGGGAGAGAGAAAATTGTTTAATGAAAACTCTATATTAATAAACTAAAGTTGAAAATTGGATCCGCGCATGGTATAAATCGCGTATCCAAATTAACGTACATTTCATAAATGCGCTGCAAGTTTTTCTTCTGTTTTCGAATATTTCGCGTTTTTCTGCCGAAACTCTCTGTTGTTTTTATTGGGTACGAGAAATTTGTTTTCTTTCTTTCAGTATTCATAAATGCAGGATATTTTGATCTATCATAATAACTTAGATAAAATTTTTTTAACCATTAAAAATTAAAATATATATTTTTAAAAGTTTTTCTAAAATATTTAGTTTCTAAAAAAAATCTTATTAATAGTTTTAAAAATATAGAGAAAGACAAAAATTGCAATGTTTAAAACAGTTAATAACAATGTTGTGGTTGAAAAATTAACACAGAAAAAAGGCAAAACAAAAAGAAAAACTATAAATGATTATCATTTTGAAAATTTGAAGAATGATTGTTTTGTGCAATGTTTAAATACAAACAACATACATTTTGTTTTACAAACAGTGCACTTTTTTTATACAAAGGGACACAAAAAAATGGGAAATTTTGAAATACGTAGTGGCAACCATGTTTAGTTGACAGCACTTCTTTATGCAAAGGCAACCTTGCCACTAGCAAGGAGTCAGTGTAAGGAGCCACTGCTCATCATGGAGCAGTGGATCGCTCAACAGTATCCTTTCGCCACAAAAATGTTTTACAAAACCCAACGATAGTTTGGAAGGTGCACAGAGGGAGTTCAAAAGGTCCCGTTTTTTTGTTTGACATGTATTTAAATAGTTTATGCTACCTTAATCTTTCTGGAGATAAGTTTCGTTTTATCCACTCTGTATAAGGGGTTTTAGCTAACTGTATGCTTCGTCTGGAATTCGGAAGGAAAAGGGAAAAAATTCCGATAGAAGTAAAATAAGAACAGCAACAACGAATTCCGTTGAATAACGGATAGATCTTTGCTATTGTTAATTATTATATATATTCGTTTATTTTTTTAAAAACTAGACTGGTGATAATTAATAGCAATTAACCATATAAATAGTATTTTATAAGTTGACTGTATCAGTGTTGAACATATATGCATTTTATACGTATGTATTGATAATATTACATGGGATAAATAATTCCGATCCATCATGACAGATTTACATTTAGTCACTACTGTAGATTTATTACCGTACTGTATTTCCGATTTCCTGTTGTCTATATAATTAATTACTGCATTATCTATATATTTAGAAGTTTCATACAATTTGTTAATAAATTCAGTTTATTAACGGAAATTTTAATAAAGTATTTAATTTTAATTTATATAAATAAATGGTTTTTAATCAAATATGGATACTTAAAGTTAATTGCATTTTTAGTAATTATGTAATTTTGTTAATGAAAGTAATTATTGTTTTAAATCATTAATTCCAAACGATGTGTCTTAACGTATAACCTAATATATCAGATTTATAATATATATACAGGTCAAATTTCAGATAAAACTACCAAATTTATCCTTTAATCTGGGTCCCAAGAATTACAGTCTTGCTTAATTTCACAGAAGGCGCAGAAATCAGGACGAAACCTTTTGGCAACCGACTCGCTAACGAAGCGTTTTCGAAGCTATGTTTACCATGAGCTTTCTTCTTTATTTTTATCAGTAAAACATGTCCTGAACGTTTTTTACATTCTTCTTGAATCATTCTGTTTGTATTGAAAATAATAAATCTCAAAACTCTATTTTTGGTAGTTTTTGAGAAACCTAGGACAAAAGACAAATTATTGGGGTCGAAAACACACATTCTTATGTTTGGCGTAAAATAACTTTGTTAAATGGTAATAAACACATAATAGTTTTAAATAAAACTTGTAGAGAACTTGATTTTGAACAAAATGATATGAATGAGTTCCACAGAAATTAATTTTAAATTAAGAATTTTGAAGATTATTATAAAAAAATCATATCAAAATGTGGTAGTTTTAACAAGGTATTAAACGAAACAAAATTTTCAGTGATGCAAATCAAAATAATTAAATACTTTAGAAAAAAAAAGATAAAATATATATAATAAAAGGGAAAAATTTCAGAATATGTTCTACAAGTGAAAATAAAAAAAAGGTGCTTCACACTCATAGAAACATACATACAGAATATAATATAAGTAGTTTTGGTTTAATTACATTGGAAATTTTAAGAAATAAATCTTTTAATTTAAAAATAAAAAATCTCTATAAACGAAAGAAAATTAGTAAAAATTCTGAGAAAGTAGTTGATACCGCTATATATTATCGTTAAAAAGAAAGAAAACAACACAAACGAATAACAAACAAACCGCTCTGAACAAATAAAAAAAAGCAAGCATGCTAGTGTTGATAAACATTGCAGAGCGTTTACAGACAGATACGTTTGAAAAATACACGCACTCGGCTTGTATTTTTCAACAACAATGAAAAAAGGATTGCAGAGTCCAAAGAGGTTCTTACCGCCATAAACCAACGGTTAGAATAAATAAAAAACAACAATAAATAAAGCTGCCTGCCTTGTGTGACATTTGCCGTACAACTTCTATGGGAATGTTATACATTCGTAATTTTTTTTCTGTGGTAATTCAAATAAATTTTTAGCTTATTTTGATTTTTTCTGAACCTATTATTAGTTTTCTTAAAAAATATCATTTTAAAATGAAAAAAGTAATACAGACTGTTATTTTAATCAATTTTTGATAAAAACATACAAATATAAACAAAAAATTTATTAATTAAGGTTAAATTGTGTTTAATTTGATATTAATGTCTTAAGGGAACATAAATTTACTCAAAATATCAGGGAATTTATAAAAAAATAAATGATTGAATAACTTTCTGAATTGCCATATATTAAAATTAACAATTGTGAAAACATTATTTGGAATATCACTTTAATTGTTGTATTAAAATATTTTTTTCTCTATAAAATCAATTATGAATATGTTATTTATTTACTGAATAGTTCGGTTGTGGATTATTATCTACCATCACTTTCTCTCTTTTTCCTGTTTAGCCTCCGGTAACTACCGTTCAGATAATACTTCAGAGGATAAATGAGGATGATATGTATGAGTGTAAATGAAGTGTAGTCTTGTACATTCTCAGTTCGACCATTCCTGAGATGTGTAGTTAATTGAAACCCAACCACCAAAGAACACCGGTATCCATGATCTAGTATTCAAATCCGTGTAAAAATAACTGGCTTTACTAGGACTTGAACGCTGGAACTCTCGGCTTCCAAATCAGCTGATTTGGGAAGACGCGTTCACCACTAGACCAAGCCGGTGGGTCTATCTACCATCACTGGTCTCTACTAACGAAACTGTTCACAAATTTCAATAGGAGAGACAGGAAGTTACTTTAATTAGAATTTATCACGAGTTTTTATCTTCTGGTAACTTCAGTAGAATAAGTGAATACTATTTATTGCCAATAGTTAGCTGTTAATACAATAAATAAGGAAGTATTTTGATTTTATGTTAATTTATAATTTTATTAATAGAACTGTTCCAATAATTTCTGTTAAATCACTGTACATTCTTACTGAATTTTTCATTTTACTACCAAAATAAATATTGTAGACTTATAAGAAAAAAATCAACGCATAAAAGGGCAAAACAAAAAAAAAACTGAATCTGTTTATTCCAGAAACCTATTAAAAATAATTTAGCATAAATATCTGAAGTATATAATATCATGTGATAATTCTTAATAATCAAAAAAGAATATAAACTCATTGTACTATAACAATAAATAATTACAATAAATTCATCCGCTTATAACACCATCCTCAAGTGAGCAGCACCGCTCACTTGAGGATGGTGTTTTTTTAAAAAAAAAGAAAGGTTTTATCATGAATTGATAACAATTTATCTAAGATTGTATAAAAGTACTGATTTTGTCTTCAGCACTGAGATCTCAGAGATTTAGTCAGTTTTTGGGGTTGATTTTTTTGTAGTAGTTAGGTATAAGGATATTTCTCAGGGCCAAGTTATTATCAGCGAAGAGGTTATAGTTTAATGCCGAGAAAAAAATGATTAAGTTTAGTTTATTTAGTTCAAAGTTGCATGAAGGAGACGCGAGCATGTAGGTGTTTGGTATACTGGTTTAAGAAACTAGCTTAGACTATTGTTTGAGAGTGTTTTGTGAGCAAAAATGAATTTGGGCAAAGTTGGTCCGTGCCCCGAAGGTTCAAAGGCTAGTTCTTTGTAAAAATCATTATTTTTTCAGTGAAAATATGTCTTAAGTTTTTCAACATAACACCCGATGACATGCAACCATTTTTTGAGATCAAAAGTTTATGATCACTGTTGAACTGAGCCCTCTTTAAACCAACCAGTCAGTGTTAGCCTGATGGGCTTCATCGACGATCTACTTGCGTTATCAGCTCTAACATGTACTTTAATTTTCAGGAAAAGATTAAAACCGAGTACCATCATATCCGGACTGTGCGAAGGATGGCCCTCCAGTCAAAATTGTTCCTGCTGTTCGGCCGTTTTTTGAGCAACGTGAGAATTTCAATACCGCGGAGCAGGCACTCCGCCTTAGTAAACAGGCCCCGTCCACTGTTCTAAAGAGTACACCGTAATCCTTGCAAGGTTTGGCACTAGCATTTTGTATTAATATCTTTCTCCTAGATGCAGATTCAAGAATTGTTACTCCCTTCCCAAAACTTTTTTCTATTAATATAGGACGTCCAGATCTTACTCAACATGCACATTTTTCCTTCCATCTTTGAATAACCGTCGCTTATATTTGGCTTATTTATCACTCCTTTTTTCTTACAATTCAACTACTTACCAATAAAAACCATTGCTGGGAAAATAAATTTTGCATTTAAAAAGCGAATCACTGATCGCACTTCGTATTCGGGAGGCTTGACGATCGAAGTAAAACGTTACTTAAAAGTAACATCTGATACACTCAAGAGCTTAGAGCTGAGTGTTAAAGACAAGTTAAGACATATTCCTGACAGAGTTTCATTCGAAAGCATAAAACCATTGTTAGTATAAACATACAATTCTTATTTTAAAAATGAATTGGCGGTCACCAAAACTAAGCCTATCATATTAATTATTAAACACACTTTCTTTTTCCCCGCATAAAAACATATATACCAGTTATTTAATATTTTTAAAAAAATAGCTATTCCTGACTGAAATGGCTAGTAATGGGTTTGGTAAAAAAACCATCTAAATTGAGTAAGAATAATTAAACTGTTTATTAGGCGATGTTATTAATAAATAACAGCTTTAACGTTTTGTTTGTACTTCTAATTCGGAGATAAAATTTATTTAAGTTAAAAAATAGTCAAGTTTTCTTTAGAATTACTTTTAATCTTTAGATATAAAGTTTAGAAATGTAATCTCGCAAAACAGAAAAAAAATGATTTGCAAGATTTCTAGATATCATTCCTAACTGTCAAGTTTTTAAAATAATTAAACAGTGTACTATAATAATGTAACAATGTACTTTTTAATAAGCAGATCCAGAGTTAAATTCAAGATGTTTTCTATAAATAGAAGTAATAGATTTTCTTTAATCAAAATTAGAAATTTACGCTAAGCAAGAATAGATTTAGCAATTGCTTCTGATGAAATTCTTTTTTTAAGCAGTAAATGTGTTTTTTTAAAACTAAAATAATTTGTTATATATATATATATAGATATACTGTGGTAAAAAAATAATATGATTCACACAGAGAAGCAAATTACTTTGCACTGAAGTTTTAATCAGATTTATCACTTGTGGTCTAACATTTTATAAACTAGTAATTTAATAGGTCTCTACCCTAATAATTTTTTCTAAGTTTTCCTAAGGGGATTGTAGGATTATCAGGAATTTAATAATTACAGATTTGGCGAACTAATTTAATTTTATTTTGAAAAGGCTATTAAAATATTTTGTGCATACGGTACTGTCAATCTCATATACACAGAATCATTTCACATACACTTTCTTACCACGGAACACAAATTTATCAGACGATAAATTTGGATTTAAAGGCCTATAATCGACGAAAAAATTTTTTTTTCAAGTGAAGCCGTTAATATGGAAACTTGTGTATTATTAGAATGTTTGACTAGTTTGATGCAGCTCTCCAAGATTCCCTATCTAATGCTAGTGTTTCATTTCGGTATTCCCCCTACATCTTACATCCCTAACAATTTGTTTTACATATTCCAAACGTTGCCTGCCTGCACAAACTTTTCCTTCTACCTGCCCCTCCAATATTAAAGCGACTATTCCAGGATGCCTTAATATGTGTCTTATAAGTCTGTCTCTTCTTTTAACTATAATGCTTCTTTCAAATGCTTCTTTCTTCATCGATATGCCGCAACACCTCTTCATTCGTCACTCTATCCAGCCATCTGATTTTTAACATTCTCCTATAGCACCATATTTCAAAAGCTTCTAATCTAGAATGTTTAAAGATAATAATTTTTTTATTGTTCACTATTTAAAAAGGAAAAAAGAATATTATCTGACGTGACTATGTTGGTACTTTATTCTTTACAAAAATGTTAAGCCTTTTTTGTTTAATATGCTGTTCCCAAGTAAGTGGTTTGTCGAAAATCATACCTATGTTCTTAAAATTGGAAAATAATGGTATGGTATAGGTTTATTGTTAATAAATAAATTTACATGTTTGGGGAAGTTTCTTGAATGAAGAGTTTTGATAGAATTTTCCAATTATTAAGCTAGTTGTAAAACTACATTATGTGTTTTTGCGAATAATTAATAAGAATTATATAATCTGAATTATATGATCTAAAAAGAAAATACGATATCATTTACAAATTAACCGTAGTGTTCCAAGAAAGTCGTTGTACTTGTAAAGCTGTTATATATATATATAATATAGGATTGGAGAAAGGAGAGAACCTTGACTAATTTTAGATTCAAAAGCTGTTTTAATATATTGAAAAAAAAATTATTTCATTTAAATATGTTTGAATGGGATAAGAGAGCAACGGATTAAATCGTAAAATATGTTTTTAACTTCGAAATTGAAATTATCAGAAAAATATCCACCCATTTATTTTTTTTACTAATATAAAATTATATACCGTCAAAATAATAAAATGATAATCTCTAATTATTAAAAAAAAAATTGTAGAATTTTGTTTCGTAGTTTTTTTACTATAGTTAATTATTTATTTCCATTAACATCCTCCATATTTAAATTTTTCAGAAAATAGAGACATTGCTCTTTCCTCCTTGAATAATTATGCAACATTTTGATTAAAAAATGTGTTAAAACAACATTGTTTTAATGACTTATTAAAATACATGAAAATGTAAAGCATATTTTCTCATTAAAATTATTTTGAGTTATAATATACATTTTATTCTTTTATAAAAAATAATTTGCTTTTATAATATATGGTGTATTTTTGTTGAAAGTTAAACATAATGTAAATAATGAGAGTAGGTCATAGATTTCTTCTCTCTTTATTATGACTGACTTTAATCTTTTTTTACCACCGAAAAAGTCTTCATATTCATTACTTAAATGAAAAAAGAAAGAAAAGTGTAAAAAGAACTTTCGTACTGCCAACTGAACGAAGAGACTCAGCACTTATAATGACACCCTACTCATAATAATAACAAAAAGTTCTTTTGTATCAAAATGGGGTAGAGTAAGATAAAACTGACGTCATGGTTTGAATCTACATTTTTCTCCTCGACACCGCCGATACGAAACTATGAAATTCTTGTGTTTTGTATATTTCCGAGTGTGTGCATCCGCGCACATGTTACACATGTTTGTATACATGCATAATCTTGATATATACATATAACAATAATAGAAAATATAAATGAAAAACATACTTTTCTTTATTTGCTGCTTAGCTGTTACAATTTCTAACAGAAAAATCTTTCACTGCATCCACTCAGCTACTTTCCATTTATATTGTATGTGTATGTTAATGTTAACAATAAAAGTAAGATTTTTAAATATAATATTACATTTCCTATTGCATTATAATAGTTTTTTTTGTTTTTGTTTTTTTTTACCATAAAACTTCCACAGTATTAAAAATATTAGATAATGTATTGGTGAAAATAAATTTCTAGTTATTGTAACCATACTAAATAAACTAAGTAAAGTACAATGTGGACCAGAAAAACGAGAAATTTTGAAGCGTGTAGTGGCAGCAATTGTGTAAAGATTACAGCACTTCATGGCTGTACTGTTAAAACAGGAACTCCCTTGCAGTTTAGTAACAATGGATCAGTGAATCCGGTTCACAACTCCCGTTTACCGTAAAAGCACATTACAAAAACGGTGACAGTTTGACTGCCGCTTGCAGGGAATTTCGGCATCGCTACAATTTAGAACGTCATGATCGAATTCTATATTGCTCTGCGGTCAGAACGTGGATTTTAAGGAAACGGGTTCAGCTTTAAAGAAGAAACCGTTAGGAGCTTAATGAACTCAACCGACCGCAAAGAATATTGAAGCTGTTCGGCTTTCGTTCTCAAGAAGCATTTGAAAGTTCTCCTCGTACTTATCGGCTTTATACCTCAGCCGAGCAAACGTTTAATGAATACTCTACCAAAAGTTATAATTCCATCCATATAAAATCCAAACGTGCAGAAGTTAAAACCAACGAACTATCTGGTGCTGCGGTAGTTATACGAAAAAAATTATGGAAAAGATCAACGACTAACCTGGTTTCATTGAAAACTTGTGGATGTTGGACTAAGCGGTTAAAGGAAATTGGTATATAATCCCTTAGTGGCATATAGTGTAGTTTTAATTTTCAGCAATAGGCAAAATCGGTTTTTAACGTTGGTGACTTATTTCAAAATATTCCGTTTTCCTGGTCCACCTGTGTATTCAATAAAGTAAACGAGTTCAGATCAGCATTGGCTGTATACAAACAAAAGTCATTGTACAAGATGATTTCCTTACAACTAATTTATCTTTACTTAAACCATAATTAATATATGATTTGATTAATAACAATAAAACAGCATTTCGATTTTCTTCATAATTGTACTTGAAATATTAAAAAAAGATTTAGCTGTTAGTCCTTCTATTCGTACCTCCCTAAGATATATATTTACAAATAAAAATTGATTAGGAGTATCTCTTATTTATTTAATCACTTCATTAGTCAATATTTTACCACCAAAATAAAAATCATTAAAATAGTTCATAGTAAGAGGTAATAGGTTGTAAAAGGCAATTTTTGTACACAATTTTTAATAATTAAAATTTTATAAAGCCCTATAATCTGCCTAACTAAAGAAAAAATAAATATTTCATTTTGGTACGCAATAATCTACTTTGTAGTAAAAATCCATCACAGGAATGTTTCATATCTCACTGTTGGTAAAAAAACTTTGCAGAAAAAACAAATCTTATCCACGTAGAAAAAACAATCCTAAGAAGTAATTGTATCTACCTCTATTAAACCAGATAGATGGAGATAAACCAGTTTATGCTTTCGTGTAACACAATACTTTGGCTTATGAGAAAGGTCCTTATGTATATTACGCTTCGTTGTTTGTTTTTTTGAAGTTATACTTCTTTTGACGCGTTAGAAGAACTGATCAGAGTGTATTTTCAGCAAGTTACGGAAGTTGCGCGCGCCGATGTAACGCACCATGAAGATTTGCGCAGGCCCAAGTGGATCAGCTTGCACGCACATACGTGTAGTGTCTAATTCAGTCAGTCCGTTCAATGCAGTTAAGTGATTAGCACGTGTTGTAAACATAGCAGATATTGAGTCGCAATAAATACATATTTATATATGAACTTATATACACGGATTTCTGAAGACGGATATTTTTAAGTGTGAATATTGTTGTTCATATTCATAAAACTTTATTTATATTGCAGCGTATATTTTTTTTTTTTTTTTGTGAAAATTGTGTTCAAGATTTGAGGTTATATTTACGTTATATTTATATTTTTTACAATTAAAATTATATTTTTTAATGACACAGAAAATAGCACACATCAGATAAATTCTTGATTTTTCATAAGTTATTTTAAATTTACCAAAAACAAAATTTTTGATAAAATACACTATTATAAAATAAAATTATTTGTATCATATTTTTCATATCATAAGCCGCTGACAACCCTCGCGCTCATTCAATCGTCATCCGAAAAATTAATGGAACTAAACTAATCGAAATATATTCCATGAACTTTGTTTGATGAACTTTGACAACGAATACTTCAATACTTTTTAAACTGTGTAAAAAAGTGTATAAAATAAATATTATTTAACTTAATTTAAGAGTTATTTATTCAAACTTTTATTCATGATATTTAATGTCGTCTATCGATCGTTTGACTCGGTTCAAATTTGTTTGAATGAATAAAAAATATAAGTACACACGAGCTTATTTTTAATTTCCGAACCGTTTAAAAGATCTTCCCACAACTTTATCTAAAATAAAATAATTCTTTTTCATTTGCAGTAGCAATACTCTATCGATGATAAAAAAAACTTGAAATAAACCTGCATTTTTTGTATTTCGTATTAACATTTACATAAATATATCCTCAAATTATTTTTGTAAATCCCTTTTTAATTGCGTTTTAAAAATATTTTGGATCTTCACTTATTTATTTTAATATTATAACACGAATTTATATTTTCTAATTATTAATATAAAACTTTTGACAACTTCAATTTTATATTTTTTAGTTCTATGTTTGTGATGCTGCTCTGATTAAATTTTCCCTTCATCTCTTTACACATGAAGTAGTTCCTATTTTTATCTGTGGTGTATCCCTAACGTGATCCATATAATGTATTTTTATACATTATAATGTACCAGCCGAAAGAAAATATTTATTTTCTTAACGGATACGTGTTCCAATCCATTACTAAAAGGATAAAAAACTGAACTTTCCGATTTTATGCCCAAAAACGTTATTACGGTTCAAGGGAAACCGTAACAAAACCTTGATTGAAAGCAGTAGATGGATAGATAGATAAATAATACAGAAATGAGGAATTAAGGACAACTTAGCCTTTAATCAAAAATTTTAATAACTTACGCTCACGGTAGCCTGTACGCTTTTGAAAAGCCCGCGTCCTAGTCTGAAAAAGCCCGCGCGCTAGCAAGCCTCCTAACCTGTACGCATCCGTTAGCGGCTCCACTAACGGGTGCACTATCGTTTCGCTCGCGCTGACAGGTCCACTTCTACCCTTTGATTTGATCGAATATACATATGTGAGAGATGTTCTCATGAGTGGATCACTAAGGATATCGCAGAGATTCGAAAGAGCATAAGGAGAAAACATGCGACATTGCAGCTCGGTTTGAGTGAAAGAGAACAGATGTATGCGAAGAAATTTAAACATATCTCCGAACCGATCACCAAACTAGTTGAGAACATATGGAAGCCTGTAGATGAAGTCGAATCGCAATCGCGGCATTCTGCGATGAAAGATAATGAAAAACATTATGAACACGACGATAACGTACGCTTGGACGATTATCGAATTAGATTGAAGAAAAGAAAAAGAAAAAAAATTATTGAACCCGCCGAAGAGATCGTAAGTAAACTTGCGCAGACCGAGTAGAACGGACGGTTGCAAACTGAAGGGGCTGTTCCACCAGAGTTTACATCACCTGATGAATTACAGGAGGTGGAGATGCCGGAGCAGAGGACGGTTATGCTTACGCCTAAAAAACTTTTGTCTTCACCGGAAGAGTTTATTACTTTGTTACGGTAGAAGGAGTCGTTCGAGACACCGACAGGAAAACTGCAAGATTTCCTGTCAAATCTATTCGAAGACGAACTGGCTAGGATGTACATGCTGGATGCCGTAAGCGATGTAAAAAATGAGGCCAATAATGCTTATGGAATTCACTTCGAAGGTGACGATTCGGAAATCAGAAATAAATCTGTTCATTTCTATCAATACGATAGAGTTTTTGTAGGTGACACAAAATTCTAAGGCACGCGCGGATTATACGAGTTGAATTTTAAGAAAGAACCGAGTCCGTACGTATATGCAGATGAAGACCTCAGAGAGTACAGATAAATTCTTATGCTTACCAATACTCATATAACACAGGATTTGAGATACGGCAGTAAAAAATCGAATGTTTGTCAGAAATATTTGAAAATAATAAGGAAGTTGTTTTCGTCACAGAAAAAACTGGAAGAGTGATTAGGACGTCGCTGCTTTTTGATGAGACTGCAAGACCCGATTATGTCTTCTTTAATGATAGGAACGAGCTTTATGAAAGATTGAAATTTTCGATCGCTTGAAAATACGCCGGTCATACCGATCATCAGAACGAAATAATTTCCATAGTCGAAGGACTGCGAGAACTAAGAATTATAAAACAAGATATGCGTTCATCTCAACGTTAATTAATCACGATACCTCTACAGATCAGGTCAACATATGCTCCGTCAAAGATGGATGGCCTTGGAAAAAAAAGCCTGAAGAACGATATCGATGGTAAAAGAGCGTTGTATCTGTAATTTAGGCAGTGCTGAAGACGATGAAGATGCTGTTAATTTTTACCTCTGTAAGAAGCTTATCGATTAACGAAGAGAGATCGATATAGAAAAATATATGACAGAAAAAAAGTCCTTCGACTTGATCGAGACGCAAATTCTTAACAATACGCATACGATTTTCATAATTATAAACTGATAAATGTTGGTGATGGTCACAGTATGCGTGAAGTGGTAAACAAAGGACAAATATTTAATTACCTTTATTACTTTCACTGACAGTTAACGGGAGAAAAACGTTTAAAAATTACAGATTTAATCGCGTCACGTGAACAAAACATAAACAAAAAAATTATTAATTATTTTATTCCCAAGTAATATTCATAAATCTATCCCCTTACAATCTTACGTTTTCCCAAGCTTTTGTAATAACTTTACAACTTACAAAGGACTTAGGAAGACAAAACCTTTAATGAGAGAGGATAAAATCCCTTTAATGAGAGAGGATGGTAGGTTTAGTATAGAAATATAGGTTCTCGTAGATAATCGATTTTAAACAAAACTATGTAAGTTTCAGTTTGAAAGAAAAGTTTTATGGAATTTATAATTTATAATGACTTAAGAAAATATTCAGCAATCGCAGTTGCAATAGAGTTGAACTTCGTGGTAGAGTTGTAACATATTAGCCTTTTTCCAAAATATTAGTTTTGAATTCCGGTGAGGTTTGGCAATTATCATATGCTAATTATTTCAATACCATATTTCTACAAATAATAACGTTGAGCATAAGTGTAAAGATATATTTGATTTTATTTTTAATATATACTATTTTCCATTTTTAAGATTATTTTAAAAGAATAATACTGTTATAAGAGGGTTAGACACAATAAAACAAAAACTTTTATTTAAAATTAAAAAGCTTTTCATAAAAAATAAATTTTAGGGTTTTTTTTATGTACTGTTTGTAACCTATGCCAAACCGAAGGTTCTTATTGCTAAATGTTCTTTTGATTGCTTAAACATTAGATGAAACAGGATTGGTTGATTTTATCCTTCTAAAGCAGGGGGTAGTAGATAATAGAATCCTGTTTGTTGGTAGTAAGGTCTTTATTCACAATATACGAGTAGCTTGCGGCTAATGCAATTGTCGTTAATGAATTGTTGGTTCGTGTACAATGCCTCCTAACGTTAACCATCATTATTGTACAGTAAGTCAATGTTTACATATAATCTGTGCGTGTAATTTATTTTACATTATTACTGCATACTGTTTTGACTAATTAATTTGATTTAAACAAATATATTTTTGTCTCGTATAATACTAATTTTTTTCAGTGTCTCAATAGTTACAACATTTATACACCCTGAATCGATTGATTAAACAATTTTTTTTCTTCTCGTAAATAAAAAATAGAGCCGATTACTAAAAAAAAAAAAATAATAAATAAATTTGAATAATTTTTAATAAAAATAATAAAAAAAAGTGTCATCCACTATTACTGTGATGTAATCTAAATAAAATAATGCATATATCGGTGGTATAGGCTATCCTTTAGCAACTCCAGTAATCTTAGGTTTGTTTCTCTTGTAAACCCATAATTACAATTAGTTATATCTATATAAAATGGATTTTTTTAAAATAATAACAATAATAAAACAGATCTAAAAAAAACCGGATCAAAGTAAAAGTATGACTTTAATTCTAAATTTAAGATTTTGACGTTTTAAAGTCGACTCTAAATTAAGTCGACGTTTTTATTCTGTATTAGGCAACGACTTTAAAATATCCAAAATTTAAAAAAAATAATTAAAAATATTTAATTTTCTATATATATATACTAGCGGACCCGACAGACGTTGTCCTGACGCAGCATTATTCTGTAATAAATGCACACACATAAATAAAAGTCACTTAATTAAGTTAAAATTAGCAGGAATGTGTTCTAAATTTCATTAAAATGACTATTAGTATGATATTATCAGTTTGTGATTGTTGTATTATTGTAATGGGTTTATTGATTAATTATGTTTAATATGGTTAATATTTATTTTCACTAAATGATGTCCTATGAAATTGAATTAAAAAATCGAAACGTCGTAAAATTAATAATTAGTGTAATTAATAAATTTTTATCCACATTACTACTAATTTTCACTTAACATCATTCTAAAAAAGTACCTCCTACATATTTTTTTTTTTTTTATTTAATAATTTTGATGTTTCATAATCATGTAACAGCATAATTAATCAATTAATAAAAAAAAGTAAAGCACTGTAAAAAAGCAACGTAGTTAAAATTTTAGTAGAAATTTTTATCATTTTTCTCATTCTTTATTTTAACAACTATTTTACCAAATTTTAGATAATTGTAAATTAAAAATAATTTTAGAAAACGTTTTATAAAATTAATCAGCTAAAACATTATAAATTCTATTTTTAAATATACTTTAAACTATATTATAAGTAACTTATATTTTAATTTTATAAATGTTATAATTTATTTTTTTTTTGTCTTCGGTCATTTGACTGGTTTGATGCAGCTCTCCAAGATTCCCTATCTAGTGCTAGTCGTTTCATTTCAGTATACCCTCTACATCCTACATCCCTAACAATTTGTTTTACTTATTCCAAACGTGGCCTGCCTACACACTTTTTTCCTTCTACCTGTCCTTCCAATATTAAAGCGACTATTCCAGGATGCCTTAGTATGTGGCCTATAAGTCTGTCTCTTCTTTTAACTATATTTTTCCAAATGCTTCTTTCTTCATCTATTTGCCGCAATACCTCTTCATTTGTCACTTTATTTTTAATTTATTTTACAAACTTAAATTTTTATTTTCAAAGAGCCGTTCAATACTTCATAAGTTGCATAGAATCAAATGAGAACTGACAATTTAAATTTGTAGGTTAAGTTGATTGTTATTGAATGCACGTGTATACATCATTAAAATTCAAGTACTCACTTCAATACTGCACCTATAAATTTGCACAATGTACATTTTTTAATTAAACTTTAAAACGTTATTTCAATAAATAATAATATAATATAATATTCTCAAATAGCGCGCAATTCTAGCAGACTCGGCAATGCTTCGCTATTGCTAGATCTGAGTATACATACAGATTAAATGACAACAATTGAAAGTTTCATAAAACCTTAAGAAACTGAACATTAGCAATTTAACAAAATTTAACCTTTCACTTTATAAAAGTCAGAATGTAAATAAATCCAAATGGCAAAACAATAGCACTACCTATCGGATTTAATTCACACCACTCTCTAATCACAGTATTCGGTGGAAAATAATTTTTTAACGAAAAGTGTTGTGGCTGCAAAATCATTACAATTAATACTGAACATTAAGAAACTTACAAAGCATTACGAAACCTTATAAAATTTCACCTTTAACTTTATAAAATTCAGAATGTAAATAAATCCAATTGTCAGAACAGCGCTACCTATCGGATTTAATTCAAACTATTCTCTAAATACGAATTTTAATGTAAGAACAACACTAAGCTACGACGCAAGTAACTGATATGCTAAAAAGCAACAAAATAAAAAAAAATTCCTAGAATCCGATCGCAGCACCAACTACCGGGTTTAACTGATAAACCAAAAATTAAAAAAAAAAACTTCTAAAACGCGATCGCAGCTCTGCCTACCGGACCCAATTGCGAACCTTAACCATCCCAAGATCAACAACGCATAAATAAATTAAAAAAACATTTTCACTTCAATACTATACCTTACAAATTTGCACAATGTATATTTTTTAATTACACTTTAAAACGTTATTTCAATAAATAATTATATAATATTTCTCAATAAGCGCACAATTCTAAACGCGATCGCAGTGCTGCCTACTTGTTACTTAATCAGTTGTGATTTTGTTTACATTGGCAACGGCCATACGGGCTCTTTGTGATTGGTCGTTGTGTTTGACAGCGGCCATCTTGCATTGATCTGATTGGTTTTCCTTTGTTTACATTTCCATCTGATTTATTAGCCTCTTATTTATTAAAAAACTGTTTTCTCGCGATTTTTTGTAACACAATAATAACACAAAATTACGAAATATTTTTCTCAATTTGATCGCAGCACCAACTGTCGGGACAAACTAAAATAGAAAAACTAAAATAGAATATTATTGAATATTCGATAGTGCGATGGCAGACTGCATCTGTCGGATCCAATGTAAAACATTCCAAAATCAACAACTACTTATAAATAAAAAATTAATTAAAAAAACATTTTCCAGTGGGCCAAATTGTGAATCTAAATCATTCTCGAATTCCCTTGAACACACACACAAAATTTCATCAAAATCAGTCCAGCCGTTTAGGAGGAGTTCACTTTCATACACACGCACACAAGAAATTAAAAAAATATATATATATAAAGATATATATATATATTTTTTTAATTTTATTTTTATTTAAAATAAGGATAAGTCTACAAAAACTACTACCCGTAAGAAAAAAGTATTGTTCATAAAAAAACATTAGGTATAAAACCTGCATTTTAATAAAAACAAGTAAATACTCGTAAATATGGAGAATAGATGTAAAAAGAGCACTAATGAGCCTGAACTAAGACTCTTTAAAAATTATTAAACTTAATTTCCTTGGTTTTTCATCCAAAATTAATTTTAATGTCAGAACGACGTCTTTTTATACTTTAATACAAATAATCATCCATACAGAACAATGATGATGAAAAAACTGAAATAAAACCTTCAAATAGTCTAGGTTATATGTTTTTTTTCGTTTAAAAATTCTACTATTATGGTCATTTTGGAAAACTTACAACATTTTTATTGAAGTAGCTCCCCTTACAAAATACAAAAAAAAAATCGTCAAATCGGTTTGCTTGGTGAAGAGTAACACTTGAACAAATACGGTCGAATAAGAACCTCCTTTTTTGAAGACAATTGAATGTATATATATGTATATGTCTTCTTTAAGTAAAATAAATCAAACCAATACGATGTTAATTTTTTTTCATTAATGATTTTTTTGTATGTAAATTAAATATTTGAAAATTGAACGCTGGATTAAACCTTATAATAATTGGTTATGATTGCAAAATTCTCTTTCTGCTGTGTTTTATAGATTTAAAAATTGTGAGGAAGATCTGGACGTGCCTGAAACATAGTAGCCGGACTGTCAGTATATAATATTTCATTCACTATCTTATACAATGATAGTAGCAAGCAGAGTGGAGTTTCCAAATCGCTGGTTAAATAGATTGTGGCAAGTTGATTGGTCCTATGCAACAAGTTTTCAATGTAGTCAGTTGATAATGGTGGTTTGTTGCTGTGACTACAACCAATGGTTGCAAGGAATCTATGTTCCCTCCCAATAAAATCTAATGTCAAATTCTGAAAAATGTAGGGATAGTATATCTTGATATAAAGTTTTACAAACTTTCTTGGTGCAAACTATTATTATTAATAATTAAATAAATTAAACTAATTTAATCCTAGTTTAGTTGCGATAAGAAAAATAGACTGATATTTTGTAGATTTTGTAAATGGATTTAAAGGTGTTATTGATTTAGAGTAATAAATTAGCCATATATGTTTTGTTTTTTTTCAACTAAAATTAGTATTGTTGTACCAGTTTAGTTAATATCATCTAATCCATTTAAATCATATAATCATGACCTAAACCTTTAATTATTTGCGATTTTCGGTTTACCGTGGCCTTATAAATTTAAATTATTAATATGATTATTTATTACTATTATTTTATAATACCATATTATTTTTAATGTTTCTTTATCTAAATATAATTGAAATTCGTTACTGGCAGCCATTTTTGAGGTTAAAGACCGTAGAAGTTGATGCCATAAAAATGTGTTATCAAAAGAAGTTCATTTACTCTCTACATTTATTTAATTTTTTTTTCATATTTACAATATTCTCTTAAGTAATATCATTTTCTTTTCATACCTAAATGTACAATATAAAATTAGATTGATATTTTTAATCTAATAATTGATAATTTAAAAGTTTGTAAATATATAAATATTTTTATGTACATATTATTTTTTCTTTTAACTCGAGGATATATTTTTGAATATTTTTTACTGAACTGAATCTATCGAAATAGATTGATTCGATGTGAAAATTTCTATCTCTGGCAGCTGATCTATGGCTTCTACCTTCTGTCTCTTTCTTTTAATATTATTTGTGTATGTGTGTGTTTATTTTTATTTGTGGAAAAAGGTGGGATGATTTTCTTGTCTTGTTATATTTTTAAATATTGACACTCGCTGAAAATGAGGTGGCTTTTTATGATTACGCAGTTCTTTATAACTTTATTTACTTCTACTGTTTATTATATACTAATAATAGACTTGCATAATACTTTACAAAAAGCATATTCCTGAGTTTATTTTAGGTAAAAGATATTTTAATTATTTTTTTTTTAATATCTATATATATATATATACATATTAAAGAACATATCATGGGTGATTCATAATCAACGCCCAGCAACAATTGCTAAAGATAAATTGATGAAAACTTGTATATGTCTTAGGCGAATTGAGAAATTATGTTTATTGCAATGCGCCCGGCTAATTGAAAATTATAAATATAATCTAACCAAACTTAACCTACGCTCGCTAGTTAGGTTAGCGAGCGAAGTGAGCGTAGGTTAAGTTTGATTAAATTATATTTATAATTATAAGCAATAATGAAACTATATTATATTTGATATTCCAATTAGCCGGGCGCATTGCAAAAGCCTGATTTTTCAATTTGCCTACGATACATACATGTTCGTTCTTACGGTGTGAGGCACACTAAGAAAAATGTTTTTGAAATTTCATGTTTAAAAAATTAAAATGGAGTAACAATGAAATTCATTATTTTTTGAATTCCTGGGTAACGGATGAATATATCAACATTGATTTTTGGCGAGTGTAATTTTCATATGAATATCTAAAAACCAGTTTCTAGATTTTTCGAAATTCGACCTTGAAAGGGGTGAAGAAAAATTCTGAACAATGATATTCATTGGGCTTGCAAATACTCTTCAGATAAATATCTTAAAACCATTTTGGGTTTTTTTAATTTTGATTTTTTAAGGGGGGCGGAGATGATGTACAGTGCGTCCGCTCAACCAACACAGCCACTGCCACTCTTACTACATGTGCGACGCAATTGACTGCACCTGAATCCGGTTACTTGACTAAAAAACATAAAATAAAAAAAAAATAAAAAATTGACAACGGGAAACGCAAATAACCATATTACGTGGTCGACGGGGATGTTAATATCATCGACAACAAAATAAATTTTGTTTACTTTATTAATGAATGTTTTTATTTTTATTTAACAGACTTGTAAATGTATCTCAACAGCAACACAAAATTATTATCTCTAAGATAATTTTTTTTTTCATTTTGTTCGTTTCAACACTGTTATTATTATAATTATATTCAAGGAAAAAGCTCTTTTTTAATAAAAGAAATTTGTGATTTTATAATAAATAATTTTTCGTAATACTTAATCCCTTATAAATATGAATTATTGTTAAATGATATAGTTTCATCTGATATACAGATATGGTGAATATAAACCGGCTAGCATAAGAGAAGCTTAATTCCTCTATTGCATTATTTATAAAACTTTTAAGGCAGGTGGGCAGATCCATCTTTTAGAGATAAAAGTTCGTTTACGAAGCAAGTGCTCAGTTTTTGTTTCCTTTGCACCGGAAGGTTTTTTTGTTAAAAATTCCATCTGTAATTATAAAAATTTCATTTATTTTTTAGATGAGCTTACTTGAAATCCCATATTTTTAAGTCATTAGTTCTCGAGAAGTAAGCATTTTAAAATTAAAAGTAAAAAAACGTTATGTTAAACCTTTTAATCAGTTAAGGTTTCTAATAAAAATTTGTGTAATGAAATTATTTTTGTTACGTATTTATTATACTAAGTTTTAATGATAAACTATTATAAATAGTATTACGGACATGTTTCATTATTTCCTTAAATATAGTATATCCTTAAATATTTCCTTTCCTTAAGTATTTCCTTAAACGTAGTAACGCAGGATTTAAATTTACAAAATGAATTTTATTTACGTATAAACTGGCAAAGTTGTAACATACTTTGAAAAACTAAACGCTCAGGTTATGGAAAACAACATCCGGCACATATCCTCCATGTCTCATATGACACTCGCGCAATCTTTTGACAAAATTTGCAATCACATTTTTGTAGACTTGTGGCTCAATTGTTACGATAGCGCGTCGGAATTCTTTAAGTTCAGGAATGGTTGGTATGAGTTCGCTGTAAACTTTTGACTTTACAAATCTCCAGAGAAAAATCACATGGTGTAAGATCGCATGATCTTGGTGGCCAATTGCGATCACTGTTGCGCGAAATCAGTTGCCCATAAAATTCAGTGATTTCGCGCACCACATAACACGTGGTACCATCCTTCTGGAAGAACATCTCATTAACTTCAAAGCCAAAGTCCATGGCTTACAACCGAGCCCATAAAAATTTCGCGATTACGCGAAATTATCATTGCACTATTAACAGTTACTGCACTTCTCGGATTCGTTTTCGAAGAGGTACGGCCCAGTTATTCCACCACATCAAAGTGCACATCACACAGACCCTCGTTGGAAATAAATTGGCTTTTCTTCAGTGACACGTGGATTTCTTGTGTCCCAAATAACTCCGCCCAAACATACCACATAATTTACGGACATATTCAGTACAATATTTTCCATGTTTTTAATATGTATTCACGATAGTTATACGCTCCTGCATCGTGTATTTCTCAGTCAATACTAACTGGAATGTGATTTCTACATCTGCTCCAGGAAGTGTTGCCAATCCAACGTAAAAAAAAATGGCGCGCATTTTAAATCCTGCGTTAATTTTGAGAAACCTATACTTTTACCAATGTTTATCAATTTATAAATTTTATTTGTTTGTCAAAGTGGTAATTTTTACAAACGAACGGCTTTTAAAGTGAATTGAAGTGTTATGAAATCATAAATTAAATTTTGTCACGATAATATCACAAATGTACTCGTAATAGTAAGTCCTTCTCTTTAGCAAAGTAATGTGAAATGATGTAATTGTATGGGGTGAATATACCGGATGTTAACAATGTATTGCAGCCCTTAAGTAACTTTAGAAGTCAAATATAGAAAAAAATTAAATTTAGCAAGTGCTCTAAACTCGAAACGATCTGTTTTTTTCGGTATGAGACCACCACTACTTGAAATATACTGTTGGGCATTTGTGAAATTAGCTTTGAAAAATTGTAAATGACGCCATCTTGGTTAGGATTGTCATAACAATCTGAAGGTTTTTACATCAAGATTTTTTGTTATAAAGGCCTTTGAAATGATAAGTCACAGCATTTATAATCTTTTAATTGTTCCTTCACGGGGGCATGAGGGTTTGTTTTCTACCGAAATAAGTTTTGAGGTAAGAAGCATTTGCAAAATTTCATTTTTCTATCTTTTAACTACTGAAACGTTATTTAACGATTTCTATATTTTGTTAACACCCACGGTATATACACAAAACAGTAAAGTTGTGACCTTATATCTCTGTAATAAATTCTATACTGTACAATTTAGTAATTGTAACCTTAAATTACTAAACAAGAGATAAAAATTAAAAAACACGACTGCCAAAAAAAAACATTGCTCTTTAATACAGAATAATTATAAGAGCGTGCGGGTGACAATTTTGTATATAGTATAAATTTTTCAAACTTATTTATTTATTTAAACACACATACATATATATATACATGTGTGTGTATTTATTTATTTATGTAGCCTATGACACTCCCGTAACGTAAGGATTTCAACACGGGGTCATACATCTAATCAGTTTAACCGTTGAGCTGCTACGGTGGAACAAACATACATACATGCAACCTAAACACATTGCACTCCTTTCTGAGCAGTCGTGTAATAAGCACAGATAACTGAAATTGAAGAAGGGTATAAGAAATTGAATTAATTTTCTTTGGGAAAATAATTTGTCGTATTTTTCCGATACTTAGTAAAGTTCTGAGTTGACAAAGTTTTATCCCGTATTAAGTTGAGGCTTGTATAATATGTAACATATACTATTTTTCGATGTTTATCTGATATGTTAATAACTCTGGTATTATTCGGTTTTACTTTCTCTATGAGTAATGATGTTAAATAGACTGTCAGTCTCTCAGTTGAACAGAGTATTAAACTGAATATCTCCACTTCGTTAAATTTGTCATGCCACTTAAATAGTATATTTGGCTCAGCGAAGAAAACTAATTCTCATACCTTCCTCTATAATTCTTTGCATATGACACTTGTTATCTTGAGTATAACTATGTAGTTGTGTGTATCACGCCAGGCCACCAGAATTCAGTTCAATTGATCAAAGAATTCGGGAGTATTTAAAAAAATTGTTATTTTTGTTCCATTATACATGAAGATAATCAATAAGATATCATGAAGATAACTGCAGATAAGTACTGTTATGTTTGTATTAATAGCATAGTTATGATTGAAATTTTAATGTATTTGAAAGTTTTTCTTTAAATAATTGTAGAATATTTGAGATAAGTAACTCAACGTTCAAAGAGGTGATAGAAAGTCTAAATTTATAAAAAATAGTGTTGGTTTTTTTTATAACATTTTAGTTCGTTTTATTTAAGGTTATTCTGTATTTTCTTTCTAAAATCTTTATGGTGACTAAAAGGTTTAAATTTAAAAAAAGAAAAGGTTTTTTGATTACTTTTTAGAACTTTTTTTTGAAGTTGATTTTATATTTTTTTATTTCTAAGCCTGTTAATATGAACAGTTCGTGCATGTATTTATACTACTTTGTGTCTGCGCGCGAACGTCGATTTTTAATACGTTGTTTTTTTTTTAAATAAAAATTAAATTATTTATTTTGTTATTTTATATCACTGGTATTTTATATCACTTTATTTATTAAACCATATTTATACTAAAATAATAAATTTTTTATTTTAAATATTAATTTTTTTTCTAATACTGTTTTCATTTTTCTCAAAAATTATTAGTAACGATATAAGTTTATATTAGTTAAAAAAATTCTGTTATTGTTTTGACTTTTACTCTTCACATTTATTTTCTGTTTTTATTTTAAGCTTATTTTTTATATTCAGTTGTCATTCTATAAACTTTTTCTTTTATTTTCAATATTGTTTTCTTACGTTTAATTTTAAATCCCTTAGGCGATGTAATGTATACTTAACTTTAATTTATTTTTTTTTATTTCTGTAAATATAAATGAAAAAAACAAACATAAAACACTACACTAGAACAGTGCGATAATTTTTTTTATTTACTTATTGTTACTATTGTTTTTTTTTATAATTTCACTCCATACGCATTAATTTCTGCAAACATGATGAAAAGTAGGTGAAAACTTTTAATTAACGTAACATGCAAACAAAAATCGAACCTGGGAACTTTAATATAGTTATTCTATTGTTCGTTGAGAATTTTGTAAAAAAATAATTTTTACAAAATCATCTTTTTGAGTGCTCTAGTGTCTGTCAAATATAAACATTCATCGATATTCTTTCTCCAACAACCATAATCATTGTAGTAGATTAAGTTAATACCGCTTCCACGCGCGCACAAAGCGACATATATATTCACTAAAAAAACTGTTGAAAAACACTTAATATTACTTTACCATTAATAACTCTCTCTTTTTCTCTGTTTAGACTCCGGAACTACTGTAAAGTATTACTTCAGAAGATGAATGAGGATGATATGTATGAATGTAAACGAAGTGTAGTCTCGTGCAGTCTCAGGTCGACCATTCCTGAGATGTGTGGTTAATTGAAACTCACCACCAAAGAACTCCGGTATCCACGATCTACTATTCAAATCTGTATAAAAGTAACTGCCTTTAATAGGATTTGTTATTATTAATAACTCAAGCACTATTATCACTATTATTACTGAAGCACTCAAGCAATATTATTACTCAAGTTTTGTTTTTATTCTAAAAGAAAAAATGAGCATACTCATGCCATCTCTATTTATTAAATCGATTATATTCTATATCTACTATTAAATCTTAGGATTTATGTAACATTAAAATAGCATTATCATAAAGACAAAATAATACCGTAATATTAAATCAGGTATGACATTTCATTATTCATTTTCACAAACAAATATTTTCACGATACTAATGTAATGTTGCAAATGGTAACTGCCATTACGAAAAGTAACATAAAGGTATAAAAAGTACGTATTTATTATTTACTGATAAATATATATCTGCTATCTTTTACGCTTATTGAAAAAATAAATATATAATTATCATTCTTTATTTACTTTTACTAAAAAATTAGACTATTTTTCTTGAAAATGTTTACATCTCAAAATTTTGTGAAGAAGGTAAAATACAGCATAACTTTTTTTTTAATTATGCAGTTATTTTATTTCAACAATATTTATTTACCTCCTCAACCAAATTATTTACTCTTCCTAATCTAGGTTCTCCAATTTACAAATTATGGGTACGTTTTCAAAGTTAACTAAAATCAGAAATCCGCCCTTTTGACCCACTTATTGCGAAAGAGTTTATTTTATTTATAACTTAGTTATCCTATGCTGACCAGAAATGCAATGGTGCTGGAATGCCGTTCCGGTATTGCTTTTTGGGAGAAAAACAAATTGTCCTTTTACACAAAGTTTATTTAAATTTATGGCTACGTTTTATTTTAATATTAACTATTCATTGTTACTATATTTATTAATAAAAAATATTATCACTTCGCTTAAATGGTGTGTGACGAATTCGTGTAATGAATATTCATGTATGAAATATTTTGTGAATATTAGAATTGTTTGGGTTGATTCCTAACCTTCACTTCACTTTTATTTTTATTGGTATGTTATAACAAATTATGGTTCGTTAAAAAGTATAACCTAAATTATAAAAATCAGACCACACGAAAATGGACCTTGCTTGTGGTTATCCGTAGGCAAATGGAGAAAAAATAAGTTGCTAAAAATCCAATTGACGAAAAAAGCTAAATATTCGACATGAAAAAAGATTAGTTTTGCTTCTTATCAATGTAAATATTGAAATAAATATGCATTTTTCATAACATTGACCTGTAGCCAGCCAGCTGCTTATGACTGTGAACCGTATTCTTGCGGTCTGCTATAATGCAAAATCAAAAGTTCCGATTCTGGAGAATTAACGATTGCAACTTCGATGCTGATATCTAGTTGCATCGGATTCTGATATCTAATTGCAAGAAGTCTCTCGGTACAGTAGATTTAATCTTACCCTGAAACTGTACATTTACAGCAGTTCTAAGCGTAAATGAAATGGATAATAAACCAACCCCTCTTGTTGTTCTTCACTTACTGTAATATATACAATATCTATGTGAGATCATTGATCTATGATCTATGTGGGGGATTGATTTACCTCTAAATGACCGCTCAAGAGCGGATAGAGTATTTGTAATTAGAAGATAGAATATTATTACTATTATTATAACAATGGTATTAATTTAATTAATAAACATATAAAATCTGAAAAATTTATTGGTGGCAGCTGATTCTTTTAAAACCAAAAATGAAATAATCTTGATTATTTAACATTTAATTGTAACATTATAGCTCTCTTTTTATGTTTAGCCTCCGCAACCACCGTAAGGTATTACTTCAGAGTATGAAGGAGGATGATATGTATGAATGCAAATGAAGTGTAGTCTTGTACAGTCTCAGGTCGACCGTTCCTGAGATGTGTGGTTAACAGTCATACTATAGTAACATTATAACAATATTATTTTTTCTTTATCACTGCAATTGATTAATAATCTTTCTTTTTTTTTTAATAGACTTCTGAAAATACAATTGCCTTTGATAGCTTATACTGCATTAGCTCAATATAGATAAACAATCGCGTGATAACTATTTAACTTTAGACTCAATTTTGAATGCGTGTTTTATATCCATAAGCCTTTAAATGTTACTAAAATATTTGTTAAGGAATTTTTTTTCGACTATTATTTTCTTTGTTAATATTAAATAATAGGTACTCACTGCATCAATATTTATTTATTCATTTACTAATATTTCATCATAAAAACGTTTCTTTTAAATAAATAAATTCGTTATCGTTTCATTTTTTAAAAATAATTAATACTTGTAAATGCGCTCATAATAAAGTCAATTTTTGTTTGGAGAACTGAAAAGTGAACATTATTCAACTACAGGAATCATACCTATTTTTGAATAAAATAGTTAACTATTATTAAGAGAGAAAAAAACTTATACAAAAGTTTCAAATAATTGGTTGATTTAATCGTCTAGTAGAATCTTCATTTAGTATAACCCGCGAGAAATGTTTTACTAATGGGATTGAGTGATTAATTAATTTATCTTAAAACTGCCGGTAAGATCTCAAGTAAACTTTATTGACGTATAATGTGCGTAGATCTTATCAAATACGGTTCGTTTAATACCAACATGGTTTTTAACGTGTTTAAGTCTTCTCTAACGCTTGGTAACACAAAACATTACTTTATTACGATATGGGTTATTTTGGTTTAAGTAATAAATAGACAATGTACTCTACTTTCAAGTGGAGATCTAATTTTTTTTTGAGTAATATAGAAATAAAAATTTACGTATTCATTCTAAATTAAAAATTAATACTGAATAAAAATATTTTATTGCCCTTTAAAACATTCTATTCAGATTAATTTAATATTTAAAATTGTTTAATTTTTTTAGGAATTGTAAATAAAACTGATTTTTATTAACAAGCCTTAATGGGTAAACCCTTTTAAAGGGACTGAAATTTGAATTATTGGCTACTTGAAACCTGGAAAATATATTTCTGCGTTAAGTATTAAATTATCGCTAATAATGGAGTTTTTTCTGATATACTGACAGATGAAAATGTCTCTCACGGCAGTTAATCCGTTAATTGCTATTTTTCTTGGAAAACCTACCGGTGAAACCTATGTAGTTGCTTATCATTTGAAGATATTGAATTGTGCCCTTAACTGGTCGATTTCCGACCTTAGAAAATTGGATACTTTTTGCTAAATCCGTAAGTAATTCATAGATTCTCCTAAACGTTTCTTGAAATATTAATGGCTGACGCTTCTCTGTTCCAACTTGTAAAATTAAATGCCCTTCGTAAGATCTATGCTTCTACTCATTACCATATCTACCAATCTCCATCATCATAGCCGAGGTTGGCATCCAGGCAAGCCTTGCTAGCTCAAAAATCAAGTTGTGGAGTCGTTTCTTCATTTACTTTGGATCCAGAAATATTATTTTCCTTTCAGAGATATTAAGTAAGAAATCAGATTTTTCAAAACTGTTTTTATTTTCCATTAATAACATTTACTTTTTAAACGGAAGAAACACTTCTTTTAGAACTATCTTACTAAAATTAATTTAACCTAAAATGTTTTTTAGTCACGGTTTCTTTTCAGAACTTCATCCTTTCCCTTTACGTTGTTTTGATGATTTAATAATTCAAATTGTTAAAAGATCAGAGCACGGCAAATTACTTCATATAAAACCTTTAAAAAACACTGTATATAAAAAAAATCATTTAACTTGGGACTAATTTGTAAACAAGTATATATAATGTAAATGATGTATAGTATGAAGGAAAAAACTTCAACTACTATAAAAACAAAACTCAAATTATAAAACAGAAAAAAATTTAGACACACGATAGGAGATCAATATCCTCTTTCCCAAGAATGATTATTATCCTACAACTGCTTCCGCATTTTGCTTTTAATAAAAGAAATTGCCAACAACAGTTTTCTAGAGTCTTTTGTTTATTTCGTGTAGCGAGCTTTATTGCTAGTTTTTACATAAAAACTATTAATTCCTTTCTCTTACTATTTTGTCTTCTTCTATTTTCGCCAATAAAAGAACACTTCTAATGATCTGGAAAGGGTGAAATTTGAGCTGGTTGCCATTGAAGCAAAAAGTACAGTAAATTTTAAGACAGTAATTTTTTTAAATAAAACAATTCTTTAAAATATAAAGTTTATTATGATTTCGAATCTCGTGAAGAACAATCTTTTATATTAGCAATGTATTTTTTTCGTTGGGTTTTAAGTAATTCAAATAACACTGTCTTGAAAATAAATCTAATTTCCTTATTAGAACCTGTTATAAAGCCGTATTTTGAATAAAATCTGCAAAGGATTAAAGAACGTATAAAATTAATTTGATGAAAGTTGTTAAAAATTAAATATGCACCATCCAGTTTGGTTAGAACCCAAATGAAACATGAATTTTTTTTGTAGCATATAATTTTTTGTAGATTGGTTCATTAGTATATTACTCAATCTAATATGAGATCTTTGGTTCTGTTCTTTCTGGTGTGAATGGGAATTAAAAATATGTTTAAAAAATTATATATATAATAGGCCTTGAATGAATTACGCGTTTTTTGTCTCAATAGACTCCTATTAAAAAGTATACAGAGCGTTTGGAAATGTCGCTGTGCAGTATGCTTTAGAATTATATGGTATATTCTGTTCTTACGACGTTAGATTGGTTATGCTTTGGGTTCGTTGGCATTTCTCAATAATAAACCAAGACGTACGTTGTTGAGTTGTGATTGAAGTGCTACGATTCGTTTTTGTTTCGTTTATCAAAATTAATAGTTGCGAGAAACGTAACGGTTCTTTCGGTAGAGGAACGCATTTTTCTCATTGAACACGTCTTTCATGAAGATGAAACTTATACTGAATTAATGAAGCACAAGTTTTCTGAAAAGTTTCCAAATACTGCTGTTCCTCACCGCAATGCAGTTCGAACTCTTATCGAAAAATTTTGGGTAACAGCCCCAATTGAAGACGCTGGTCGAAGTGGAAGATCACCTAAACTAAACGAACAGAAGCTGCTTCATATTTCGGATGCTATGACCGAAAGTCTATCAAAGTCAACGCGTAAGTTAGCACAGCAGCAAGATATCGGACTTGCTACCGTACATAAAGCTGTAAGAAAAGAACTGAAAATTTTTCCCTATAAAATAATGTGTGTTTAAGAACTGAAACCTACAGATGCCAAAAGACTAAATTGTTGTGAACGGTTTAAACGTTTTATTGGCCAAAATTCTGTAGATATCCTCGACATTACGTTTTTTTACAGATGAAGTGTGGTTTCATCTGGTAGGGTGTGTTAATTTACAAAATACATGACTGTGGTCGACAACTAATCCCCATGGATTACACGAAAAATCTTTAAACGAAGCGAAAATTGGTATCTGGGTCGGTGTGAGTAGAACGCTCATTGTGGGTCCAGTCTTTTTTGAAAATATAAATAATATTGATCGTTATTTTGCTGTTTTAACCAACTCCATTAGTCAGTTAACAGAAGTGGAAATCAATCACGATTGGTTCCAACAAGATGGCGCACCAGCGCACACAGCAGGTCAATCAATGATTTTTTTTTACGAAATGTCTTTGGTAAACGAATCATTTCGAGGGGTTTATAGCCTGCGCGATCGCTCGATCTGATTCCCCAGATTGCTTTCTATGGAGGGGGGGGGCATTGAAACAAACAGTGTATCGCAATAGACCACGCACGATTGACGAAATAAAAATCGCAATAACGTCATATGTACGAGTTATTCTGTACACCAGCTGGCTGAAGTGTTTGAAAACAAACTGAAACAATAGCAGTGGTGTACTGATGATGTTGGAGGAGGTCATTTTCAAATCTTTTATAAACTATTCCAGTTATTGTAATATCTGTTTCTATAAAATAATGAAATAATAATACAAGGTAATAATTAAATGACGTCATTACACCTCCATAATTCCAGTGCATAGCAATTTTCCGAACGCACTATTTTATAGATATAAATTAAATTATGATATACTTAATTATGCTGGAGCTAGCGCATTTTTTCAATGATTAATTTCAATCAGGTTGAAATTGCGTTTAGTCTGGAAAGGAGACAGAAAAGTCATGACGTCTCCTGTAATCTAGAACCGACCTAAATATCTACCGACCGTCTCTATGTCTTTATGTAGAAATAATTGTTTGTTAAAAAAATATTAACTTGCTCTAAGTAAAACTAAAATCATACAAGACGTGTGCCTGTGATCCCAAACAGAACAAAATGTCCGTCCACTGTTGTTTCAGATCAAAAATAAAAAATATTTTTATTTAACTGTGTTCAGCGAAAGAACTATCTTAGCTGTGTGCAGTAGTGAGATTTTACTACAGCGTTTGCGATTGTGTTAGTCAGTAATGTACCGGGTAACTCAATTTGTCAGTCCTCAGCAGTATTTATATATCCGTCTATCGTGTTTTTGTCAACAGCGATATAACTTTAAATATTCCTACCGTGTAATTAATTCATAAATAACTAGATTCAGTCGGCGCCAAACATCAAACATAGATCAGATCATAAATCAAATATAAACCATCAAAACACATAATTTGTACGCGTAACTTTCGAGTAAATCTACTTCAACGCCACGCGGTTTGTTTACAACAGGAAGCTCTTAAAATGAATCGAATATAATAAAGTCAGGACGTCTCCTATGATCTAGAACCGATCGTTTCTGTATGTTTTAGGTTAAACGTTTGTTAAAAAATTATTACCTTGCTGTAAGTCTACATTTACGCAAAACTTTACAACAGGACGTCTCCCTTTGATCTCAAACCGACGAAAATGTCTATCTGTTAATTTTTGGGTTCAATAAATTTGTGTAGAAGAAAAACAGCTTGTTATAAATAAATTATTAAAAATCACACAACTTTATAAGTTTGTCATTTTATTATCAATAAAATCAATCGAACAGCAGCATTTTGCTACTGACCTTTTCTGTTTGTACCTTTTTATACTTAAAATTTAACACACATTTTTAGTTTGCTCCAAACCAAACGACGCTAGCTTTTGGAGTATAACGAATGTTTGAGATAACAAATGTTTTGGACTATAACAAATTGAGATTAAACAATTAAAAATAATTATTGTCTATTATAATCAATATAAATAAAGAGATATGCAAAACGGTTACAGAAATAAATTGGAAAAGACGCCAAAAACCATTAACAAAATTTTACTTAAAATATGGAAAATTTGACGGGAATAACGAGTAGATTGTAAAAAAAAAAAATCATCAGAAGATATTGTGGAAAAAATTAAATATAAGAAATTAATTAAAATAAAGAATAAAGAACTGATACTTTAACGTAACATTATAAAACAACCCTTTTCAGAATAAGAGTAAAAAATATAAACAGCTGTTTTCATTTTAGACAATCCCAACAGACAAGGAATATTTAGCTTAAAACATCTGAACTATTTAAACCTTTACTTCAGGTTCAGAATTAAACTTGCAATGTAGATTAATTTTAATCAGTTAAACTATACTTTTGATTAAATTATGGTGGATGAATTGAGATTTAAGTGGTTTCGATGTTGTTAAACGGAATTTACATTCTCTGTATTGGTATTGTCTAAAATGACAACTATTTGTATTTATTATTTTCTTTTATTTTTACTACTATCCTAAAAATACTTGTTTTATAGTTTATCGTATTATTTATTATTAATTCTTATTTTTCCTTTTATTTATTTTTATTAGCTTTTTGCTTATTGTCTGCTTTTATTTTATTTTTTTCGATGAACGAACAATTTCATTATTTATTTTAATATGTATGTATTTAAACACTTTTTGTCTCGGATTTTGGTTTTGATTTCGAATTCGGATTAGGCAGCGTTAGAGGGTTACAAAAATACACACATGGCCGTGATCGGCCGTCGGGTTCACCTCAAAATGCTCGCAAAAATTAAATTTTTGTAATAATCATTACGCAATAACGGTGCAAGCTATCAAGTTAGTTCAGACGCACTAATGTAAAGTTTACTAAAATGCATAAAATATATAAATATCAATTTTTTAAATCAACTTTAAGACCCCAAAATGACGGAAAAACTAATCTTTTAATAATTAAAAAAAAAAAAATTGCCATAAAACCAACAAAACACGAGATTATAAATTATATTAACTTAGCGTACGTAGAAACCCAAACAGAGATTTATTAAAACCAAAACAAACTCATTTGTATAATCTGCAGATTTTTAAAAAGGATTTTATATTTAAAATTAGAAAGATGTGTAACTTTTTAATTGTAGAGGATACTAAAATGGGACCACGTTATTTAAGACTGTTAATTATGATTAACATATGCGAGTACTGATTTGATCGGTCATCACATTACGGTCACGTGACGTAAGGGAACTTTAAAACAAAAATAATCCCTTAAAGATTTATGTAACCTTAATATAGATACAATAAATGACATTATTGAACATTTTTCAACTAATCATATTATAATGAGATATATTCCATATTATAATTAGATACACTACACATATAAAATCTGTTAATAGCAATTGCAGTAAATCTAACAATAATACTCAAATATATTATACAATCTAGTTATATGTAATAATCTGAGTTAAGCAGAATTTAGAGATAATAACTTTACTAGAAATAAATATATAGCTGGGAGAGCAGCAATAATAATAAAAACGCTCGTTTTGGTTAGTCTTACTAAACTTTTCATTGACAACCGATTTATTTTTAATTTTGATTAACTATTATACTTATCAGCGATTACATATTAGGACTGAATTGTTGTACATTTCTAGATCTTAATCGGGAATTGAATCTAGGATTAATGGTGCACCAGGAAAGTATGCTCCGAATGGCCTCTTAATATTTCGGAATCACAATCATTTGAAATTATTTTAAAATTAATTTTAAATTTTAATTTGGAATCAATTTTATCCTTAATTTACAACATAAATTTATTGTTTTTAACTAATGTATATTTTTACATAATTTATGTTACATGTTGATTTTCTGTAACTATGTGAACAAATTTAATATAAAATTTCAATATTAAAATGAATCATTATTTTCCATTTGTATTACCGTACATTGCGTACGCTCCTTAAATTATAGACTGTTATCAGCTTATTAAATTTCCGTTTCCAACCTTATTCCGTTGCTAAACTATATTGATTATTAGAAATGTGATGATTTATTTATCATCTATTTTTCAGGGGGAGGAGGAAATTGGAAGAAAAGTTGGAAGGAACTAATGGTGGGGGCAACCAAAAATAAATAGACGTTGTAGACAGAGTAAGCAAGAGAGAAAAAACAGATTGAAAGCATGGGTTCAACAAAGAGTAGCTGCGTGTATACGCATGCAATATATATATATATATATATATATATATATATATATATATATATATATATAAGAGAGAGAGAGAGAGAGAGAGAGAGAGAGAGAGAGAGAGAGAGACAGACAGCGTATATGTATGATCATTTACTCAATCATTCCGTTATAGAACATCAATCATGGTCAAAAATTCCTTCCCAAATTTTTTTTTTTACCCGTCTCTTCTAACTACTATAACACTACCCTCCTCCATCTATATAATGTAGTTTATTTTTCTTTATATAAGCATACTATATATTTGTAAATCCCTGTTTTTACACACTACCCAAATATATTTCACCTACATCTCAAGGATAATATATTTTCTTCAAACATTTCTTAAATTATATTTTTATTACAATGTTTGAGTTTCATGAATAATTTTTCTGTGATTGATCGTTTATTTTCCATTTTACCCAAATTTAAAAAAAACGATACGCGCTACACACTAATGAAAATCAATACTATTTCATTTTTTCTTGTTTAATAATATACTAATTTTTAAATGTAAAATAAGAAATCTAGTTAAATAAGTTATTTTAGGCATTTTCTCTCCTACTTCAATAAAAAACGTGGAACTTCAATAAAAAAAACTCAATAAAAACGTTTCCACGTTTTTAGCCCAGGTAAAAATTAAAAAAGATATTCCTGTTAAGTATAACATCTTAATAAAAAGTTTGATATCAAGCAATGAAAAGCTTAGTTGTCCTAATCGGTGTTTGGAATTTTAACTTTGTATGAATCTCTCAACTTGATGGTAAACTAATAATATTGGTTGTACAAAAGATATATCGGGGTTTAAAAAGTATTTAATATCTGTTAATTTTGACTTACAGTAATTAATCCCAAATAAAATAAAAAAATAACTCTTACTGTTTTTGCCTGCAAATGAACAATGTGAGCACATTTCGTCATGCGGCACACATCATGTTCCGTGTGATATGAGAGTCTGTTGTCCCCCTACTCTAACCAGCATGTCTGGAGTACTGGAAGCGACAGCTGCTTCAATCCTATACTTCAAATCGGGTAGATCAATTGGTAGGCGGAGCATATACTCAAGATCCTTTATAAAACCTCAAAGGAAAAACTCGCATGGGATCAGATTTCGGAGGCCACCGTAAACAAGTTCTGTCATCGGGTCTACGCCAACCGATTTAGCGGCCTGGAAAAACATCATTCAGTCAATCACGTTCTAAGTTATATCAGAAGACGCACCATCTTATTTTCAAAAAGAATTCTTTGTTCCATCTTGCAGTTGAAGAAAAAGACATGTACGCAACATATTGTAATAAGCAATTTCTGTTACGCTTACTTCAGCGAAAAATAACGGCCCGTAAACTTCCCGTCGGGATATTCCAGAGAAAACATTTAATCCAGGGAGGCCCTTTCGCATTGTAAGAATTCATGGGGATTTTCTGACTCCCTTCCCAGATGCGGACATTTTATGTGTTAAATTTTCTACTAGGATGAAATGTAAACTCGTCACTAAACACAATACGATCAAGAAAGTTATTATCTTCATGCCGTAACATTTCGATCACGAAATCGGGCGCACAGTGTACTCGGTAGGTGCCGAACGCAGAACCTTAATTGTATGCCCTGGTGTTTTTGAAACAAACTCCTACGAGGCTACTACTGTATTGGGAAAGGCTCTCTCAATCGATTTAGTGGTGAAAGTTCGGGCAGCCATGTGGAGGTTGCGAAGAGGTCGGGAGGCCGATGTATTTGGGATGCGGTTTCGAGCCGAGACAGTACCGGAGCGGAACGGTGATCACAAGGCACCGGATCCAAATTTCGTGCAGTCGCCCATCTCCCGCCTGCGAAGAGTCTTCAGAGCCTCGCGATGGAAGCATGGCAGCTGGAATTGAACACCATGCCTAAGGGACAATCCTTGTATAAATTTATACAGGATTTGGGGGGATGGTACTCCTCGAGTTCATTTTTAAAGGCAACGGATGCCCAGGTGCTCACCAACCAAACAAGGGAAAATTGGCCACGCACAAGCGGCGAGTCAATGTGGCGAGAGCCGCATTGTCAGACCGTGTGGAAGTTCCTTGATGCGGTTGCGTTGTTCAATCGGCATCAGTAGTTTCCTAAGGGTAAAGACTCCTACCGCGCTGCTGTAGGAAGCTACCCCGAGATATGGCTGGCCACCAGCTAATTATAACTCCAAGCGCTGTAGAGGGGGTGCGCCCACCCAATTTAGTAATATATGACAAATGAACGGTGGATCGCGCCAGCGGGTGATGTGTTACATTACGCTTATTCCGTTCACGCTGTTAGGTTAGCTCTAGGAGCTAGATAGAAGACTAGTCGCTTAACTGTTTGAGGCTCAGTAGCCATTTGTAGCACAGACATTCGGTCTTATGCTTTAGGACGACCGAATAAGGTGGGGGCGGTAGAAATGCCAGTAAACTGAATGACGTAACATTTCGATTACGAAATCGGACGCACCTTGTACTTGGTAGGCTTCAAAGTCTGTAATAACTATAAACTGTATAGAACCATACTAAGCATTTTTTAAAACATTCTACACCGTTATCACCTGTATTGCTAATTCGCGGTTGGTCTTCCTATCGGATTTTTTTTTATAATTACGCTGCAGAAACCTTCCTGACACGTTGAACATTTTCTCCAAACACCTTTGATCATTCCGTACTCCTCTTCCCTTTACATCCGATCGTTTCAAACTGACTGTACCATCGACGAATGTTATAGTCACTCAGATCTGCATAATTAAACTTTCCACGGAACGCACGTTGAATTATAACTAGAGATCCCTAAATTCACATTTAGCTAATTTAAAAACACACATGGCTTTTTGTTTTTGCTTTCTGTGAAGCGGAAAGATAGGATATCAGTCTTTGGCCTTGCGCACAATTGACTCTCAAAACTCTCCTGACGCGCAAAACTCTCCTTTATGCTCTTTGATTGCAGCCTAAATCAACACTATACACCTCTTCCAAGAGATATTACAACAAATTAAAACCCCGATTTTTTTTGTACACCCAGTACTCTAACACTCAGGAAGTATGTTTTTGTAACTTTCATATTTTTTAAGTAAAGGTAACTCATTAAACTCAGGCTATCCAATAAATTTTTTTGAGGGTTACTTGTCTATTTATGCCATAGAACTATTTATGTCATAGAAAGAAAATACTGGATTGTATACAGAAGACGAAATGAAAATTATATGAATTTTTTTTTGAACCTGTAAATCACTTCTATCGTAAGAAAAAAGGAAGTATAAACAAAAAAATTAATGAAAAAAAAAATCAGTATTATGAATATGACCGAAGCAAAGAGAAAAAGGAATTGTAAAGTTGTTATTGATGGGTGGATGTATGAAAAGACGTCCAACAGAGTAGAAAGACCTCAAAGAGCTAGCAAAGGAATTGCTATAATGGTATCCAGAGATTTGAATGGTAGAAGAAATAAACTGGAAGTTGTAAATAATACATATACATATATTTATAGTAGTAGTACATCTTGATTTTGAATTGAAGAATAACTTTGCACTGATTACGTTTCAGTTGAAGATAGTCATAAAAAAAGGAACAGTTTTATGGATATTGCAAGATATTGTTTGCTAGCGGATAACTGCTAGAAACGTATTTTCTGAAAAGTATTAAATTATAATGGTTGACTGAAATTCCAAATTTGATAAGGATGGATGTAAATAGACGATTCGGGTATTTAGCGGAATAAAAAAAAATTACTGTTAGAATATGCCCTATTCTGTTCAGTAAATTAAGAATTAAAAACGTACAGAAATGGAAAAATCAGTACGTAAAACAGTTTATCGTGATCTTGAATGAAATTATTAAGTCGTAGATAATTATGGTTTTTCGTCGAAATAGATTTAAATTATTTATTATACAAAATCATGCATTCAATATTTTACTCTCTATCGAAAGTGACAGTTATTTATAAATATATAATTTTTTTTATTTCAATGGCTGTGGCTTCACAACTCGCTCAAATTAGTCTATTGAGATACATAAAATATACTATGGGTTGTTCTTAATTATGTATGATTATATTTTCACTTCTGATGGCTGAGAAGCAACAATAAAATTAGTGTTGTTTTTTTTTTTTTATTCAGAAAAGCTCTGGTAAAGTCGGTTATATCTTCATTAATATTTGCGTTATCGTTAATATTTAAACAATTTTTTGTTTTGTTTTGCTAAAGCTTTAATTTAGAGAAAAACGTTATTTTTCCTTATCAGAAGATGTTTTAGTCAGAGATATAAGGGAGAAAATATGTATACATTAGTGAATGAATCTAAGAGAGATTAGGGAAAAAAATTGAGATAGTTTATCTTCTTTTACTTATTTGTACGAAGTAAAAGAAGTATTGTGATCGCAAAAATATCGGAAATATCCATTTTGACCATCCATAAATCTATTTTGATTAGTTTCGGTATGACGTCTGTACGTACGTTATGTATGTATGTATGTATGTGCGTTCGTATCTCACATAACTCAAAAAACGATTAGCCCCGTAGTAAGAAAGCTAATCGGGTTTTTGAGTAATATCTAGTTGTGCACCTCCTCTTTTGATTGCAATCAACTGAACCAAAAGTGTCCAAAAAAGCCCAAAATCCCCAAAAATCTGGGTTTTTGACTTTTTCTTAACTGTAATAATAATCCCTTATTGAGAGCTTTTCAACGATATATCATATGTGATAATTATTTTCATTGGTTCCAGATTTATAGCCGAATGAAATTTTAATTAATGAAATACTTGGATCTATAAGGGGAAGACACATCGGTTTGAGTCTGGTTTCATCTCCTTTTTTAATTTATTTTTTTAACATTTTTTTTTAAATTGAAAAATGATTTTTAAATTGAATTTTCAATTTTTTATATTAATTTATTAATAACTATTAACCCGTGATTGTAAAAAAATTGTTACAATAAATAATTATTCAGTAATAAAAATACAAAATTTAAAAAATCAGAAGTTATTAGTGAAATAAAATTTTATGTACTTTTCATATTTTTAAAAATGTGTATGTGTAATTTAATATGGATTATTACATATGTGTATAAGTGGAGTTGGTGAAACGTCTGATAATTTATTATTAATTGAAAATTGTAATTTAGAATCGCATTATTTTTGGATTTTCTAGTTTAATTTCTGTTTAATTTTATTTAATTATTCTGGAATTTCAGTTTGATATTATCTACATTAAAGTTAACTACAGAGTGATGAAAAATAGACCCTCTCAAGAACAACATGCACACTGAGGCATACATGGCCAATCTTTAATAGATTGCAGAAAATTCTTATCTTTTAGTTCATTACTCATCTGATATTGTTGGACAATATTCTCCCTAAGTTGGAGTTGATCATCATTTCGTTTATTTGTTTTTTGTTGCCAATCATTTAATCGCTCTTTGATTTGACAAAATTCTTCTGATCTTGATTTATGTAAACGTTCTCTAGTTTTCAAATTTTCTCTCTCTTTATATTCATCATCCTGTCTTAATCATTTTATTCTATCCTTATTCTTAACATTTTCTTCCCCTTTGTATTTATCATCTTCTCTTAATGTTTTTATTCTTTCTTTAGTTTTAACATTTTCTTCTTTTTTATATTTATCAATGATTTTATTCTTTCTTTGGTTTTCACATTTTCTTCCTCTTTACGTTTATCATCTTTTATTTTTTTTATTCTTCCCTTGTTCTAAACATTTTCTTCCTCTTCATTTTCATCATCTTGTCGTTTTTTTTAAAGTTCTTTGATTTATTAACCTCTGATTGTAAAAAATATTTTACGATAAGTTAGAATTCAATAATAACAATAAAAAATAAGAAATAATATCAGAAGTTATTAATGAAATAAATGTATGTTCGTACGTATGTATCTCGCATAACTCTGAAACGATTAGCCGTAGGATGTTGAAAGTTTGAATTTAGGACTGCTGTAACATCTAGTTGTGCACCTCCCCTTTTGATTGCAATCGAGTGAACCAAAAGTGTCCAAAAAAGCCCAAAATCCCCAAAAATTTGGATTTTTTCTTAACTGCAATAATAACCCCTCATTGAGAGCTTTTCAACGATATATAATAAGTGGTACTTATTTTCATTGATTTCAGAGTTACGGCTAAATAAAATTTTAATTAATGAAATATTAAAATCTTAGGGGAAGGCACATCGGTTCGAATCAAACTTCATCTCCTTTTTTTAACTTTTTTTTTTTAATTAAATTATATTGATTTATTAATAATTATTAACCTCTCATTGTAAAACCTTTTACGATGAATAATAATTCAATAATAACAAAAAAAAGAAAAAAATATCAGTTTTTAATGAAATAAAATTTTATGTACTTTTCATTTTAAAAAAATTTGTAAATGTAATTTAATAGGCGTACAAGGAAGTCGTATATTGTACACATCAGATGTTTTTATTTATTAATAATGATTTTACACAGAAAACTTTGAAAAGTATATCAATTTGTGTTAATTATTCTACGTTGCCGTGTGTGACTTCATTATCGGCAAACATATAGCAAAATGGAATATTTCACAAGAGGGAACTAGATAAAAAAATATATTTTTTTTTTTTATATATATATATCTATCCGTAAACTGATTTTTAAAATATCCATTTTCATATTTGTGATAATTATCTCACAAAATAGTATGAAATAGTTTTTCATTAAACCTTAAGACTGAATGTTCATATATTTAGCCATAATATAACAGCCGATTATATCACGTTTTATCCCAAAAAAAAGGAGTTTTATTGTTGCTGTTCGGCCTCCTGAAATGAGAATACGTACTTAGCTAAGAACCACCTACGAGGGGCACTGAAATGTATTGCACAGTGGAACATAAAGGGAGAACAAAGTGTTGCACAAGGCTGCCATCTTGTAGTTTCATTCCTCTACTGCTAACATTCCAGTCAATAAAGATTCTGATCAGTTACAAATAATATCAGTGCATACTTTGATTATTCAACAACATATTAAAAAAACAATCATTTTTCTTACCAATATTATGTACTTTTGGATTCCAGGAACAATTCAGTACAGTTTTGAAAAAAAATCCGTGAGACGAAATATAAAGTTCTGATTTTTTATTAATTTTCCGTGGATTTTTTAGTAACTTAACTAATCTAGTCTACGTCAATAAAGACGCTTAGAATTCCCATAATACATTGCGGCGGTGTTCAGTCTGGTTATCAACGGATTGAAGTACGACCTTTAAGCATGACCTTTTATTACACTTTCTTTTGTTATGTTCGTAATACTTTTTCTTTAATACTTACTTTGCGTAAAACTTTCTATAAACCTTTTATTTTCAATAAAATACACTCCTGTTCTTATTTTCAATATTATGTAAAAATGAAGCAGCGGTCAACTTTTCAATCTTCTTTGTCCCTTATTTTCGAACTTTCAGTGTGATACAAAGTGACTAAATGTAATCTTAAAACTTTATGTTAGAACTTTATTTTGTACTCTTTTTACTTTTTTTTAAATTATTTTATTTAAATTTTTGAGGATTCGGTAGTCTGTATTTTAATACTCAAACTATTTTCATTACTTATTATAAAAACTTTACAGTTTAATTATTATTTATATTTAACTAATATTTATATAATAGAGATATCATTATTTATATTATATTAATATAAATCGCTAGAATCCAGGGGATCATCCTTACATAAGAGCTGTATTTTATAATTTATTTATTATTTAAATTTATGGATAAAATTAAATTAAAATAATTAATTAAATTTAAATAACTAAAACGTTGAAACTTTTATTAAATAAATATTTTATTTAAATCATCTCAAATTGTACATTATGAAAAAAAATAGAACACGGAAAAAATGAGGAGTTGTGGTATTCCACGGATTACAAAAGGGATCTTCATAATTTATGCGGAAGAAAATCCTTCATAATAAGCACATTAAAGAAAATATATTAAAAATAAATAAATAAAGTAAAACTGAGAAATAAATATAATTTTAATACAAATGATCTGAGTGAAAAAAACCTGCTGTGGACATCACACAACTTCCTTGTACGCCTATTAAATTACATATACACATTTTTTTTAAAAATGAAAAGTACACAAAAATTTATTTCGCTAATAACTTCTGATTTCATTCTTGTAAAAGATTTTTTACAATCAGAGGTTAATAAATCAATATATTTAAATTTAAAAAAAGTTTAAGTTTATGAAGTCGAATTTGAACCGATGTGCCTTCTCCTTACAAGATCCATATATTTCATTAATTAAAATTTCATTTGCCTATAACTCTAGAACCAATGAAATAATTACCACTTATTTTCATTGGTTCATTATTTCTGAAAAGCTGAAAAAAGTTTCAAATCCAATTTTTATTTTTATTTTTAGGCTTTTTTGGACACTTTTGGTCCAGTCAATTGCAATGAAAAGGGGAGGTGCACAACTAGATGTTACAAGAATCCTAAATCCAAAATTTCAAAATTGTACGGATAATCATTTTTTAGTTATGTGGGATATATACGTACGTACAGACGTCATGCCGAAACTAATCTGGATTCAGGGATGGTCAAAATGGATATTCCGTTGAAATATGAAAACCGTACTTTCTTACCGTTGAAATATAATGAATACTTACTTTACTTCATACAAGGAAGTAATTATATTAAATTATAATTATAAATTTTCTCTTTATATAGAGAAAAATAACTTCTTCAAACGGAAATTTATTTAATTTTTTCATTAGGGATGTATAAAATCCTCAAAGAATAATCGTTATTAATCAAATACGAAAAGATAAACTATTCTCAATCCTTTCTTAATAAACTCTTTTATACAGAGTGAGCAAATAAAACCGAACCCATAACGTAACCGCTGCAGAATCTGTTGGTTATGTTGAAATGAAATTTTATGAATGATGCGGATAAATTAAATAAGAAAAACATAAACTGTAATAAATGTTGCATTTATTTACCTTATTGTTACAAAAGATGTTCAAAATGACCACCCTGAGCATCGATGGACTTTTGTGCTCGACTGATCATATTGACTGAGAGCCGTCTGACGCAAAACGTTGTTATCAATTGCGTTGATTTTTCGTTGAATGTTTACCTTTAGTTCATCAATACTGTAGGGATTAGATGCGTAAATGCTCTCCTTTAAGAAGCCCCAAAGGAAAAAATGTAAGTAGACAACTTATCTGTCCACCAACAATGTTTTCGAGAAGCCAGTTGCCATAATCAAGTCGTTTCGGTTTGTCTGTCTCTTCAGTTGTTGTTGCACAGTTGTAACGCGGTATGGTTTCAAATTAATTCATGAAGAATTTTACAAAATGTATTTTTAACACCAGATTGGTGGGAGAACTTGCGTAGTAATTTATTTGGACTTGCAGTAATCGGCAGTGGCCTGTGGAGTCCTAACGGAAGGTTGCCTATTTCGTTTTTCATTTGAAACCGAACCTGTTGTACGCCATTTTTTAACTAAATCGTGTATGCTTCTCTTCGCTGGGATACAAGCATTCGGAAATTTTTCTACGAATACTTGACGTGATTCATCAAACGATCCAGAACAAATATAGGCCTCAACTATAGCTATCCTGTCCTTGATTGAATAAGGCATTTTACAGAAACACGTAAATATTGCCCTGACACGTAACCCCTGACAAACGGCAACAATAATCAGTAGCAACATATTCATCCACTAGTCGCGCTAGTTGTGTGAAAGTCTTTCATAAATACTGTTGGGTAGCGGTTTCATTATGGATTCGGTTTTATTTTGCTCACTCTGTATATCATTCATTTATTAAATAAACATTTTTTGCCCTGTATTCTTAACTACAACACTCTGTGATAATAAATAATAATGATTTTTTTCAGAATAATAATTTATGTTCAAATATTAACGATAACGTGAGTATTAATGCAGATTAATAACCAGTTTTATCAATCTTTTTTCCAAATAAAAAAAAAACATTAGTTTTATTGTTACTGCTCGGCTTCCTAGAGAGAACAAAATGGCGCCCAAAGCGACAGGTGTTGCCATCCTATAGTTTCATTCCCCTACTACTAACATTTCAAAATTCGTTGACTCACGCCCTCTCATTTTCAGTCAGTCGCCATTAATATGGATACACCATATCAACACTCAAAAACAAAGTGCAGTGATATTTTTATCAGCGGAAAAGTGAATGCAAGTGACATTTATTGCAGTTTGTTGTGATAAAATTCTTGATCGAAGTACTGTGAGTAGGTAGACAATAAAATTTGTGCACAGAAGCTAGAAAAGCGAATATTGAGGATGGACCACTAAATGGTTGATCAACTTCTGTGATTGATGAGAAGCATCAATTTTGATTTGATTCAAAATGACCGTCGCAGCACACAACAATGGCTTAGGAGAACCGTGTGTCGTGTTCGATAATCCACGGAGCCGATAATTCTGCAACACGATAATGTTTATCCATATACCTCGCATGGAACCGCCGTGGCTCATGTGAAACTGAAATTTAAACCAATTTTACACCCTCAATATTCACTAGATTTGGCATCCTGCAATTTTAACTTCTTTTAGCAATTAAAGAGTAATATTAAGGATATTTATTACATCAAGGTTGATGAACTGAAGGATACAGTCAAATCATGGTTCAAGAAAAGACCGCCACCATTCTTCATAGACAAAAATGAGAAAACTGGTTCCTGGTCGAGAAAAATATGTATCTGTAAATGGTGATTACATGGAAAAATAGATGTAAGTTTTTTTTGCAAATAAATGCATTCTTTTCATCTGTGAGTTATGAGCGATTGTGTGGATTGAATTGAAATCGATCAGTTTGATCTTGTGTGAAGCCTCGAAAAAATCTGTTGTGGACACCACATGACTTCCTTGTACGCCTATTAAATTACATATACACATTTTTTGCTGCACTTCATTTAAACTTATTTTATTTGAAAGTAAGATACGATCCTCTAATTTTGTAATAAAGTGGACAGTTGCACAATTGCATTGTGGTGGACACCACATTGCATCACATTTTTTGTGGTATCCGTATCAGCATTTTGTATTAGTTTATATATTAATTTTGTTTCATGTCGCCTAAGTAGTGATGTGGTGTAACACTTACACCACAAAAAGATCTGGTTACGAATCCGACATGTTCTCAGAGAACGTGTTGGATCTGTAACCATGGACACATCGGTTCGAATTCGACTTCATAAACATATGTTTTTTTCCAATTTAAATATATTGATTTATTAATAATTATTAACCCCTTTAAACATTTTTGAATTAAAATGAAAAGTACAAAAATTCACTAATAACTTCTGACTCTCGTATTTTTTTTTTTTTTTACAATCAGAGGTTAATAATTATTATTAATCAATATATTTAAATTAAAAAAAAAATGAATTCGAATTGACGTCCCTTCCAAATATTTCAATAATTAAAATATTATTTGGCTAAAATTCTGGAACCAATGAAAATAAGTACCACTTATGATGTGTTGTTAAAAAACTTTCAATGAGGGCTTATTACTGCAGTTAAAAAAAGTCTAAAATTCAAAGTTTATGGATTTTGGGATTTTTGGACACTTTTGGTCCAGTCGATTGCAATCAAAAAGAGGAGGTGCACAACTAGATGTTACACCAGTACTAAATCCAAATTTTCAATATTCTACGGCCAATCGTTTTTGAGTTATGCGAGATACATACATACGTACGTACGTACAGACGTTACGCCGAAACTAGTCAAAATGGATATTTCCGTTGAAACCTGAAAACCGAAATTTTTCGCGATCGTAATACTTCCTTTGTTTCATACAGGGATGTAAAAAGGGTTCAGTTCATAAATATTTATTTCCCTGTAGAGTGTAAAATAAATTGCAAAAGATGGTAATTTTTAACAATTAACGAACGATTTTAATTTTTTGCATCGAGTAAGTACAATCTTTGTCACTAAATTCACAATTATTTATTTGTTCTTTCATTTTCTTAATCGCATCTTGAAAATAAATTTAAAAACAATTATTATAAAATAAATAAAGACTATTATCCATTTAATAATATAACTAATTTCTAGAATTAGTTATAATGTTATAATGTTTCCCGATGGAAACATTCACGTATAATAATTATAGTTATGAAAAGATTTTAAAAATTTGTTCATGTATTTCATTGGTTTTTAGTTGTATTTGATAATGAATAGAGTATTAATACATCAGATGATGAAGAGAAAGAATTCTTAAGATCATAACAAACAAGAAATGAAATTGGATAGGATCCTGTCTGAAATGGCACTGTTTGCTAACTGGCAATTATGTAGGAGCTGGATGCCGGATGAAAATAGATAAGGACAAGGAATTGTAAATCGCAGTAATGGTTAGTAAGTAAACGTAGTTTATAAACTTCAGTAATTTCAGATTACGTGAATTGCACTAGTGTACTTAATAAGTAAATTATTTTCTCTATGTTAGACTGTACAAAGATTGCTTAATTTAATATGTTTTTATCTAATTGACTATTATTATTATCATCATCATCAGACTAAGATAATAGGGTATCTATTATCGTTCAATTATCGTTTAAAATTTATTTTTTGTCATTGCTGTTATCCTATGTCGTAATCCTTCATTCCCATAACTGGTAATAGGCTGGGCATTTTACTGTCATGTTAAAAATTACACGTGCAGTTGAGAAAGAGGATACCCCATTATTATTGGTTTAAATTTTGTAAAGAGTGCGAAATAAAACCGGGAAAAGTAAAAGTGGTGTGTATAATTCGAAAATATAGCGTTAAAATATATGCAATAATAAACAGTAGTGATCTAAGATTCACTATCCTTCCTTTATCTTACAATTATTAATCAGGCAATCGCCTACAGGCAACTCCCTCCGCGAAGGAAGTGCATTGGGCTCTCCAAAAAATGATAGTTCTATCCAGATGCACTTTACATAAAATAATCATTCCAATCAATCAATAAATAATCAACCAGTAAAAAAAGTGATATTTTAATTTTTATGATATTAAAACTTTTTAAAAATAATCCAATAAAGAAAACAGTGTGGTTAAAAGTTCAACTACTGTTATGTCAGTTAACATATAACATGAATTTAACCGGACTTTGCTCATCCGGTCTCGTCAAGTACGGATTACGGAATTTTAATATCTTATTTATATGTTTCTTCGTATTTGTAGAATTTATAAAAACATTATACGAATTATTTAACATAAGCATCGCATACATTTTATTCGGACTCCTATAAATTATTAGGGTAAGATATTGTTTTGTTATTTTTATTTCAAAAGGAAGTATAATTTATTAAATTGTTTAATGAAATACATCATTATTTTTGAAAACCATTTTAAAATAATTATATGTAATTTTTATTTGTTTTTGTATCTAATTCAGTTATATTATTCTATAACATAGTTTCTTACTTCTAATATTTGGATCCCCTTACCTTAATCAGTTTGGAAGTTAAAAGGCGATCAAGTATAATTTTAGTATATTACATTCATTCCCACGGGTGTCATCGGTTAGGAAACAATATGCCATCAACCTTCTCTAATCCTCCTATACTTTCTTCTAACATTCTATAGAGAATAAAATTTTTAAAGGGATTAATTTCAATTCAATTTTATAATCATCTTGTAATTATAACAAACAATACATTAAATTTACGAGATATATCTAATCACTTCTAATTGAATTCTCATTATGGTGAAAATGCTAACTAAAATGTTATATATTAGATAAGGAAAAAGGTTTCATCTTTTCCATCTTCATAAAATGAGTTATGCAGTTAAACGAAAAGTAATTGTTATTAGAAAGTTTAATCGTTTAAGATTAATCATATCAGCATTTTTAATTATTGCATATTCAAAAACTATATTTCTTTCTTTTTTATATAATTTCATGCTTAAATACTAAATAACAAAACCTCATCCACATGAGTAACTGCAAAATTTTTCACTTAAATTATAGTAAATAAACATTATTCATGATTGGTTAAATCACATCAGAACCTGATCAAATATCCTGGTGAAATGAGGTCGTACTGAAATTTTTAGGACGTTAATTAAGGTGCAAAATTAGTGATTTCTTGTGGTTTATGACCTTAAAAATCAAGTAAAATAGATCCCAGAACGGTATCTGTTGTAGTTTTTGAGATATCTTGGTTGAAAACCAATAAATTGGAGTAAAAAACCCCTATTTTTTTTATTTATTATATAATTAATTTATATCAATACCAACGGGCCATGATTAATAATAAAATTAATTTAAATCCCAATAGAATGGTGTGAGATAAGTTAAATAAAATAAAGAAAGGTTTGAAAAATTCGAATTTTATTTAGAAACATTACATTAATACATTTGCCAGGAAAGTACTTATTTAATGTAAACAAAAACCAAATTCTCTTTTGGTGATGTAAAAAAATTCGTAAAAACAAAATTTACTGTTAAAAATTGCTGTTAAATAAGTTTAAAAAACTGAAAAATTGCGCAACAATTGTAAATAAAGGTGGATCTCCAAAATTACACGTATGCAGTCTAATAATTTTATACATATTCTCTTAGTACTAATAATTAAAGAAGGAAATGAAAACGGGAAAAAAATTGTCAAATTGTATAACTGTTGTTTAAAAATTTCAACCATTTCTCAGCTATTTATCAATCGATTTGAACAAATGAGTTATCCAAAAATTTGAGCTAAATTTCAAACATTAGAAATAATTTTGTATATCTTCGTATCTCTAATTCTAATTGACTTAAAATTTTCAAATTTTTAACAACTTAGTACGTACTTTCATCGTAATAAATCTCAATTTTCTAAAAATAATACATAAATTCAAAAATACCCGTCCCCTTTTTTTATTTTGTCCGACATTTATTGTCAGCAATGTCCCATTTATAGAAATTTTTTTAACTATTCTCAAAGAATTTATGTTAAGCCAATGCAGAGGTATTAATCAAAATACAAGCCAAAATATGTACATACATTCATATTTAGGAAATTTTTATGATTGTTTTTTTTTTTAATTTTTGGATTCATGGGGTCGCGAAAGGTTGACATTTTTATAAAAAAAAAAAAAACATGACCTGAAATTTTGGACTGATTACTATACTTTCCCTTTTATAGATGTAGCTGCTATATAGTAGCAATAGAGTTATAGTTGAGAAAATAAAAATTACGTAGTTAAATTATATACCATTCGTTTACATTTAATTAAATAAAACAACATTCATTTTTAATTAGATTGCAGGTTATACCAAGATAGATGTGGTTATAAATAACTGATTACTACTCTTTTCTGAATGTTAATTTGAATTGTTATTGTACATAATAACACTTCATCTAATTAATATTAAAACTTAAAGTTATAATCTTTTTTCCTTTTTAGTAAAAAAAACAAAACATTTATGAATACATGCTAGTCATCCCGTAGTTATCTGGAAGTAAAGAATTATTCAAACTGATTCACAGATCGTGTTCTGATGAATAAAATATAATTATAACAAGTTGCTTTTAATCAGATTTTAAAACTTGACGGTTAAATAATTCATTCCTAATTTTAATAAGTAAAATTACATACATGATTAACAAAATAATAAAAAAATATTGTTTGTGACGTTTACTCGTTGCTTCCGTTTTGAATTTTCATATAAAAGATAGATTATTTGTGATTACCTTTTATTTAATTTTAATTTTAAAATGTCAAAAGATGACTTGACTTTTCTTTAATTTAATTTGGTTTTAGTATTTTAATTTGTTAAAATATTGCTAACAATAGATACCGCAGATAAAGAAACGTCAACATTCCAACTTGCAGTATCATAAGGAACCACGATTCTAACTTATCACGCTCAAATGTTTACGATCTTAAATTGAGCGTAACTCAAGAATGACTCAATAAATCTTTATTAAATTTTCACAAACAAAACTTCAGATATACTGGTAGAGCATATCTAAATTTCAAGGAAAGTGATCTAGTAGTTTTGAAGATTTTCGAACTACAAAATGTTGAACATACGCCTACAAATATATTTAAAAAAAAAAACAATTTAAGAGAATGGTATTTTCGTATTCCTTACACCTCAAAATATAAAGAGAATTTATTTTCATTCCCCCACTCCTACCATTCGACCGAAAGTAATACCTTACTTTTCTTCGAAAATTCGGTAAAAACATAAATAAAATAAAAATATTTTATTTAAAACATTTTCGGATGTTTGAAAATTTACTTAGGTCATTTTTATATACATCTTGGATAAGGTATATTAATAATGTATTTACAATTTGGCACTGTTTATTTATTCTTCTGTTGACATTACATACTTATCTTTAGATACAGCTGGTTAGGTACGGTTTGTTTATGACAGATTAAGATTACTAAAGATAGATACTAAAGATTTTATACGTGTTAAAGTAAAGTATTTTGATTTTTTTATTTATAAATTTCTTGTAACAAATTATAAATCGTTTAAAAATATTTTACACGCTTAAATGTTGTAATGTTATGGTTAATATATGAAAATTTAATGTGTAGAAATTTCCCTTTACAATAAGGTATAGATATTTTACCTAACAAGGAAAATTATAATTAAGAAAGATTAATTTATAATCTAACCAGTGCGTAGAGGTGGTAATACCGAAGTATGAAAAAGGGGGGGAATGCACGTGCCTCTATGCCTCACAACTTTAACCAACCACTTGCTTCCTACTTTAAATCAGAGCACAATATTTTATTTAAACACAAACAGTAGCTATAGTAGTTGTTGTTTAACAGGAAACCGGAAGTAATGGCTGTTTAAATCTTAACAACACGATGCCCTTTAAAAACAGACTATTGTTCTCAACTTTAATTTGTTATTATTATTTGTACTAGCCCACATAAACGTATTTTCAGTTCATAGTAGTACGTAATAAAATAAAGTACATGATAAAGTTTTCTTACAAAGTAAAATCTTAAATGAAAAATTTATGTAAATAATTTCTTGACATGTATAAAATAATAGAAAAGTAATTTTTTAATGTACTAGCCGATATGGAGGCTCTGCCCCTGGACCCCCACTGTGTTCATTATTTTCGTGCTTGTGATAATAATACTGATAAATAACAATTAAAACCTATTCCTTTTTTAAAAAAACTATCAGTGTATTGTAATTTCTGCTGAGCAACATTTTGGTCAGCACAGGACTCTAAACTTTGATTGATCTGAAGTATGCGAGTTTCAGAATAGTCGGTCACCATCTTAAAAATAGCAGTTACCCGTCTTTCGTACGGATAAAAAAGTATTTTGCACAGTTCTTAGCTTTACCCGACAAATATTACGGAAGTGACCTTACTTTATTTCCAATATTTTATTTTTTTATTTTACGTTTTTTAGTCAAGTAACCGGAGGCATGTGCAGCAAGTCACGTCGTACAGGAACAGTTGAGTGGCTGTATTGGTTGAGGTGTCGCCTAGCACATCGTCAAACCTTTAAAATTACTTTTCTCGATAACCGAATGAGATATAGAAAAGACCTTTTTTTTTTATAGAAAATGTAATTTCAAATACTGCAAACGGTCTTCCAATTTAATTTAGCCAATAGTTTTGTCACAGTAAAGTTGAATATCGCCAAGGAATAATCTACTCGTAGTTATTGTTGCAAGTCATCTTGGAACGGTGAAACATACCGTAACGGCAATAGTCTTATGTTCAAGTGTAAACCTATTTTCACGCAAAATTTCAGCTAAATCAACTTGTTTAGAAATAGAATAGTTTTTACGTGAAAGTAACAGACAGATTCCACTAGAATGTATGTTTGTACGACTTCTTTATTTTCACCAGTAAAACATATCCTGAAAGTTTGATATGATCTTCGTGAATGATTCTGTATAATTTATAATTATTTTTCACTAAGTTGTTTATTTATGTTTTAATTTTCATATTTACTGTTAGGATACAAAATTTAATAAATTACATATTTTTATTTATTTTAACCTGATATGATTATTCCGGCTCCTACGACACCGTTAAAACATACGTAATATCATAAAATTTATAAATTTAATAATAAATACAATATTATTTTTATGGATTATTAAAATATTTCGTTAAAAAACATGGAATAGTCGTAATCAAATTAATTATTTAATAGAGTACAAAAATTGATGTGAGACAACAAAATTTAACTTAGCAATTAAACATACGTACATCATTTAATAAATGTTGTTAAATGAAAGACGATAAAATGGTAATTATGTATTTAATAATTAAATAATTACGTAATCTTTATTCTGGACAGGTTTCGCTTGCTTTTCCTGCTCGGATAAACTAAAATAAAGAATTTCTCATCTGGTATCTACTATAAAAGATAGAAATACAATTAAACAGATATTTGTAATACTTTATACTTAAAAGGGCGTCCCCTCAAGTTTTAGATATCTTTTCTAGTTCAATATTTATGGTTTTTTTTATTTCATTTGCAGGAGCAAGCGACGGTCTACCCAAAACCATAATCTGTATACGTTGAAACCTTTTGTTCAAGTGTAAATTACAGATTCATATATGTGTAGAGCAAGCAATTATTGGTCAGTTTCTCTCTTTAAAGTAAGAACAGGTGTGTCGGGTAGTGCAGTAAGTTAACAATTGCTTTCCATTTAGAAGATTAAATTTCAAGACCTGGCTGGACCAATTGTACTTTATCGCTGTCGTCTTGTTGATAGCAATATGAAAGTCTAATAATTATCAGCGGCAAAATTCTTGCAGACTAAGCAGCAGCGTAATGCGTTAGCGTCTCGCTTTACATTCGGAGGGACTTGGGTTCGAATTTCGGTTAGACTTAAAGTTTTTTTATGTTAAAAAATATTTACACCATATTTCAATCCACAAGCTTATGTTGTGAATTAATCATTAAAAAAACGTTAAGGGAGTGAATGAAGAAAAGAGATGATCGTCGTTTATCCGGGGAAATCTTAAACAATGATAATCATAATCCGTTCAAATAAAAATATCAAATTTTGGGAAGATGGTTAATTTGATTCTAAAATTAAATTATTATAATTTCACCCGGAGAATTACTTTAAATAAAACAAAAATGGCTAAGCATTCGTTCAACTTTATTATTAGTTCAGAATTATAGTATCATATAAGTAAATAAGTAGTTTGCAAAGCTGTAGAGATGCAAATTCTCCGAAGAATAGAAAAGAAAATCCACACATCTCCAGTCAAAAATGTTTAAATATCTGAGGACACGTATCCAAAAAATTGGGATTTGAGATTTGCAAAGCCAAATGTAAAAGGATGAGACCTAGAGGAAAATCATAGTCGAGGTGAAAAAAACGCTACGGTAGAAGTCATGTGAAATGGTCGATCTGAAAGAATAGAGAATTGATTTTGAATAAAGTTAATCGAAACTTTAATATCCAAGATACTTAATCTTCACTAAGTATCGCACAGTATCGTTAATCTTACTACTATATAACAAGACCACATCTTTTTCATTTGTTCCTAGTAACTACCAAAACTAGTGAACCAATCATTACAAAATTTTAACTGTAGCTTTCTTATGACCCCCAAATTTTTACCACAGTTCAAATCTCACTAATTTGAAATACTAGGATCGGTCAGTCATGACTGTTTTTAAATTTTAACTATGATTTTTTAAACTTTTGACTTTAATACATTAATTTTAACTCCTGATGATGGCTTCCAAGTAAGCCGAAAGATCTAGAGAACATATCAACGTGTTGGTAAGGTGGATTTTATTAATTGTTAATTTATTTACTATTGAAATCATAAACAGAAAAAAACGTATAAGTAAATAATTTAGAACTTTTTTGACTAAATTTAATGTCATTATCTATATTGATACTTATTGGACTTATTCAGACAGTTATTTATTATGTGATTTTCTAAATCTAATATCATTATGTATAAAAGATCAATTCATATTACTATCAATCTGTAATATACGTAAAAACAAATTAGTTTGGTAATAAAAATTAAAGGGAATATCGACTTTTTGCTATTTAACAAAGTTTTGATGGTTTAAGGAATATTGAAAATTCGGTATCAGTTTCGACTTCATAAAGTTATGTGTTTTAGTAAATCTAATGTCATTGTCTAATCTGGCGCCGACCCGCGAGAACTCATCCTCGCCCGAGCAAAGTAGTGCTCCGTATATTTTTATACCCAGAACTAAGAAGTTCAGTCAGGATAAACCATACACATAATCGGTATAGAATCGACCTTCAATTTGGTATTGATATTTTCATAATAACGGCAGAAGAAATAACACTATTCTTGGAAACTTTTTACGGTATTTCCGTGAATATCTATTACTTTCTGATCAAATTTTAAGCATGGATGATAGAGTCCATTATTCGAATGCGAATAGTTTTCATTAACAGTTTTCATTTCATACGCTAAAATTAAAAGTTGATTGTCCAATTATGTTCTTTTGAATCTTCAACCTCCTAATTTTTGTAATGGTACCAGACTACAGATCAGAGCTATGCGTAAGAATATCCCTGAAGCTATAATTCTTACTGGGCCATTGATAGGAGAAATTGCATTTATTCCTCGAAACCCTGTGATCCCTCAAGATCTACCATTTCAGTTTTAACGTCTATAATTCTTCGTCAGTTACTTTTGCTATTACTATTAACAACTCGTAAGGACAGACTTTCAATCAGGTTGAAGTGGATCATCATTCAGAGAATTTCTTCCACAACCAATTACATGTAGAATTTTCCAGAACTGGAAATCCTAGCAATCAAATAATCTTGATACCAACTGGTGACAAACAAAGAAATATAATATACCCAGAAGTTTTATATTTATTTTATTTTTATCTTGCTTTGTGAATTTTATTTTAATCATCAAAAGGTAATCTATTTTATCTGGTAAGTTCTGAGTAGCGATAACACTGAGAGAAATACATGGTTAATAAAAAATAATTTTCAGTTTTTGAAATTTTACACGTACATAACGCGAGCGAATCCGCGACGGGGCGCGCTAGTCGTGTTATAATTTAATTATATATGTAGAATAAAACAATTTATTAATAATAAAGATATTCTTGTTAAGTTATATACTTATTGGTTTTTTTTATTGTCAACATTTCTGTTAAAAACCAAAAGCAGCAATTTTCAGAACTGCTAATTCAGCATTCAAATAATGTATATTTTAAATCCGTTTCTTTATTTTACTGCTTAGCTATTTTAAATTTTATATCGTATAAATCTTTAAGTGTATCTGTTAAATTTCTTTTCTCATATATTTTTTTTTTTCTACATTTAAAGCAAAATATTTCTGATTATTGCTGTTAAGTAAGTTGTTTCAAAAAAAAAACCAGTACAATTTTCTTGAACAAAATAAATGTTTCTTGTATATTGGTCTAAGTTTCTTCTTTGTTATTAAACTGTGAACTTTTATTTATAAGTTATTCGTAAACCTGTTGAAAAATGGGTTATAGACTAAATGAATTTTGGTATAGATTGATCATCCAAGCTATGCATTAATCTTGCTTAATTTTTTGGGTTTTTTTATTAAAATAAATAAATAAATATATATATATATATATATTTATAAAAATGTATTGCTAATCATGTATGATACTGTACTGAATTGAAAAGCTTTCTTTCTTTGATTAAACTGGCCATATCATATTATTTTGTGTAGTACAAGCAAACTAGCGGGTGGGGGTTAGCAAAATATTAAAATTTATTTTGTTGAGAGAAAAATATTATAATGGTTTTCGAAAGCAGTGATTGAATATCGTAATACATTAGCTGTTTAATCTCTTACGTTTAAGAAAAATTTAATTTCCCCTATTCATGTGTATTCACTTCCCGGATATAACTAAAGACTAATTTATCGGTCTATATATCCTCTTATAATATAATTTAATTACACACTCTATATTCAAACTAAGCAGTATTACGTTTTGCGATAATTATTTTGATTATAACCTTTTGAATACTGAATAGAAAATTAATCAGAAGTAATTTTTTTTTTCATTTATTATTATTCTTTTATTGCAGAATTTTTAATGAAATTAGTAACAAACGATTTTCTTAATCATCCTAGTTATATTGTATACACAATGTTAAAGAAAAAGATCGCACATATTCCAGTTTTAAGTTATAAAATGGCCTCAATTATCTCTAAACTAAAAAGTAAACAGATTTTTTTTCATTATTAAGTACAAAATAAAAATACAATTGTTTGTAAAAGTAGATTTCAAAAATATTTTTTTAAATATTTATATTTTCCATAAAAATGTTATGCCAGAAAAAAGTTACATGTAGTAAAAAACCAAATGCCATTAAGAAACTATCAAAAAAGTATTAACAAATATCATTTAAAAAAAAGGTAAAGTTATTTAAATAAATAAAAAAAGGTAATTGAATTTATTAGAATAGTTAATAATATAATTCAATAAAAAATGTGCAAAAAATTGTGTAAATTAAGTAAGTAGTAAAGTAATTTTAGTACTTATTATACGAGATTATTTTTTTTTAATATTCAGAAATATTAAAAATCATAATAATCGCATTTGTTTACAGTTGACATAATTATAATAGTAAAATTATTTTTTTAATATATTTCTTACTTAATTTATCCTAATTGCATTATACCTATATATATTTGTACGTTTATCCAGTAGTAAAGCTAGATATCTCACGTCGTAATAGCAATAATAAATTAAAGTTTATCTTACTTTGATGGAATTTATCTTATTTTTAATGGAATTTCATTCCATTATTGAAGTTTAACTTTTTTTTTTTTAATTAAGAAAAACTAAATAAAATAATTTTTTTTATATTTTAAAAATTATAATTCTTGATTACTTTTAAAAAATTTTCCTTCCGGTTTTTTTGGGTTCCATAGGTATTAAAACGTCAAGTATTTGAAAACTGCATTTGCCCAAATTGAACCAATTACAGTACTTTCCCTTCTAGAGCTATAGCTCTGTTATAGCGCCATCTAGACGAGAAAGTAAAATGTCTAATAAGTGGAAAACTCTTGGTCCAGAAACACTAAGTCGGGTGAAAAAATGAGAAAATATTAGTTAATAAATAAGCTCTGTTTTTAGAATTATTTGTATGTTTCACGCGGTCGCAAAATCTGATTAGATTAAAAATAAATCAAAAAGGTTATTTTTCTTTATTCTTTAAGAATTTTTAAAGAAAGACTCAAGTATAAAAGAACTGAAGTCATCTACTAACCCATTATCTTTTTTTCGTCTTAATTTTTGACCGCCGTTTCAGCATTAAAAGTGGTGCTAGTAGTCTTTTACACATTTTTTTAAAACAAAACTATGGCAATAAACCACAAAATATATATTTTTTTAAATGTAAGTATTTTTCTATCACACTTTTTTTTAAATCATGTAAAAAATGAAAAAATATATATTAGAGTCTGATGATGAAGACTTGTTGCTGAAAGCGTTGTTCCAGATTAGATAATAGCAAAGTTTTGAAGTGTTTGGCGTAAGTTTATTAACTTTTTGACGGTTATTTTCTTAGATTAATAGTTTAGGTTAAGAAATAGTTCAACTGAAGAGATAATTGAATTAAATTTTTAAATAGTTGCCGAAAAGGATTAATTTGACCAAATTAAAAGAGTTGAAGTAAATTTACATAGAGACTGATATTATTTGCATGATAATGTTATTATAATTATATTAATATTAATATTACTCTAATATTATTTTTGAAGCGAATAAAGATGTCAGTATAAATTACACTTGTCTGTAAGTTCGTTCATTTAAGTATTCTTAATATTGTGTTTCCAACAGCTGCTACTTTACAAAATTTAAGCCAAATTAACTTAAGTACTATTTTCGCCCAAGATTTATCAGATAGTAGCCTTTTCAAATCAGAGGTAATATTTTTAAATACTTTGAAAAACTGGTATCCATTTTCCGGGTATCGGTTTTCCGAGTATCCATTTAATTTTTTTTCAATGATACCGGTACTTTTAATTGATTCAATAATTATTATTGATCATTAATTCCGAACAATGTAACTTAACCTGTAACCATATATCAGATTTGTATGATATATATATATATATATATATATATATATATATATACACACGCGCGTGCGCGCGCGCGCACACAGACATACACATAGAGTGAATCACGAAAAAGAAAAAAATTCATGTTATATACTAGTGAAAATAAAGAAAACCGTTCATTTAAATATTAGTAAATTTATAGCTTGCAAAATATTTTACCCAGATTTCTGAATAAAGAGTAAAATGAAGACACTAAAATTTTTGGAATGCTGATTGAGTTAAATTTGATGGTTTCGTGTAGTTTTTGAATTGAAAAATTGAATAAAATATGTTCCAGAACTGTATCTCTAGTAATTTTTAATAAAATTATTTTAAAACATAAAAAAATTGTGTCACAAAACACGATTTTTTAGGTTTAGTGTACCAATAAACAAATTTACTAGCTTTGTTAAATTTTCAATAAACAAATAAAATTTGAAGAGAATTTAATTCTGAGAAATCTATGTAAGGGACATCAATTGACAGAAAGAAAAAGAGTTTTTAGAAATCTGACTTTTATTAAAAATGAAACAGATTGAAAAATTACTTCAAAATGTATTATAATTTTAAACTGAAATAATAGTCATTTCAATATAGGAAAACATGTAGAAGCAAAATCGATTATTAAAAATAAATAAATAGGAAAATGAAATAAGACGACAGTTTAATAGCATTATTTAAATGTCATTGTGTTATGTTAAAAATAGAAAACAACAAATCATAATTTAGAAATTTAAAAAAAATTTGTAACACTATTTTTTTGTATTTCGTAATAATTTTCTTATAAGTTACTTGATATACAGTACTGAAACCTGTTTTATTCAATTTTTCAGATCGAAAACAAAACGAAACCATCAAATTTACCTCTTAAATTAAGTTTCAAGAAGTCATTCATTTTACTCTTGATGCAGCGAAATCAGAGCGAAATTTGTCATAAGCTGTAACTCAAAAACGAAAAGTTACTGGAGCTATAATTATATGAATCGTTTTATTTATTTTCATTTATAGAAAACGTATCGAAGTTTTTTCCGTTTGTTTATGAAACAATCTATGTAAAAAGTATAATAAGTTTATTAACAAAAAAAAAAAAATCGCTGATAAAATTATGTCCACGTAAGGCACGTAGGGCACAGCCTTGTATACGCATGAAACTATTATTAGTCTATAAAAATTTCATTAAATCCTAAAATAACCTTACACAAATATCATTACAAATCCTAATAATTTTTTTTTCTTTACGGTAATTCTTCGTATATAAATAAAAAATAAAAGATAAAACAGTAAAAATTATTACCTTAGTAAAAAAAAAATTTAATGATAACCAAGCAATTTCAGAGGAGCAGATTGACTGCACAAATATATTAATAAACTCTGAATTAAACAGAAGCAAAATTTATAAACGTGACAAGGATAAAACACTCTTGGGGATGTATAACATTTTTGTTCTTAACTATTGAATTTTCACGTAAAAAGTCAATAGTTAATTATCAATATGAGAAATTATATTGATAATTTCTTAAAAGGGGTTAAGAAATATACCTTTTAAATCGATTACATTATTTTATATAATTCAAGTAATTCTTATTTTCGGTTGTAAAGATTATGTAATGGTACCTACTACCATAAATGATAGGTGAACATACTTCCCTGTTTAACAGGTAGACTTATATCTAGTTACGTTAAAGCAAAAGAGATAATAGTATAGTGAAACAAGAGAAAAGTGAAAATAAAGCGAGAGAGAAAGATGGTTTTATTATATCTGGATAGTTAGAAAGGTAGTGCAACAGGCAAGTAAGAGAAGCTAACTTAGATACTTAGCAAAATTCTCCTTGCCTCTCCTTTACTTTAGTATCAATCTCTTACGGTCTCTATCCACTTTCTATAGAAAGAGGAGTGAGATAGAAAAAGAAGAAGAGAAAACGAGTGAGAGAGTATCTATAATACAAGAGAACAGCAACTTCCCTCCCTTCTCTCTTAACGGATTGGAATAACCTGTAAGAGAAGATATCCCTTTTATCTTCTCTGTAACCTCATACCCCTGTCTTCTCTGACCCGGATTTGAGTCAAGCATATCTTTCGGATGACAGCACTTTAAATAAAATGAACTTCTAAAATCCATCTTATGCCCTTGTATTTAAAATCCGATTTTACTATTATTATTTTGATTATCGTCATCTCGAATTGAGAATTCTCTTATGAATAATACTTTGAATTATTAAAGTTAAATAATATCTTACTTTAAAATATAGATTTAGTATTTATACTCTATTCATATAAATTTTTTTTATGTTAATAATAATCTATATACATAAATTATACATATGAAGGTATGAATGAAATCTGCTTGTCTGTCTCTCTATTCATTGAACACTTTTGAACAGCTTATCAATATTAATTCAAACTCACATCAGTCTAATTAATTTATATTTAATTAAGTTTTTAATTGCGATTAAAACATAGACTATATAATATTTTAAAAGTATAATATCCGGTGTAGTAAGTAGACTTAGTCGAGTCACAGAGGTAGCCTAGCCACAGTTCGCCCCTTGGACCCTACTGTGTTCATTATTCTCATGCTTGTGAGAATATGATAACAATTAAAGCCTGTTCAATTTATAAAATGTATCAGTGCATGGTAATTTCTTTATAACAATTTAATCATCAGCATAGGGCTCGAAATTTTTAATATCTAAAATTACGCAGATTTAAGAATAGTCGGTCCCATCTTAAAAATAGTAGTCTAGTAACCGGTGGCAGGTGGAGCCAATCACGGAGCGTTCCGTCGCATACATAACAGTGGGGGCAGTGGCTCTGTTGGTTGAATCGCCGTGCCGTATTCCGTTGCACATTTAAAGATACTTTTCTAGATAAAAGGAAAGTTATATCGAATAAGACCTTGAAGAGACATTTTTGTTTATAGAAAATTTCATTTCAAATACTGCAAGAGGTCTTCGATATAGGTCTTTCATCAACGGCTTGGCCATATTCAGGTTGAGAATCGGCAAGGAACATAATTCGATTGTTACTGCAAAACATTAAACGGCCAACATCTTGAAACGGTGAAACATTTCGTAACGGCAACTGTTCTGTTTTCTTTCCAAGTATAAAAACTATGTTCATGCAAAATTCCAGTTCTTCGGTTGAGTAAATTTTGAGAAAAAGCGTAACTGACTCTCAGAAACCAATAGATTTTTATATACGTAATACATATAGAAGTGACCTTGTTGACGTATCTGATGTGGACAAGATACTTCTTGGTCAGAACGTCTGAATTTGTTGATCATAATTTTTATTTCTATTTTCTCGGTTGAATATTATCTTATAAAAACAAAACAAACAAAAGTTAATATCGCCGGTATACCGACTGGGCTACAAATTATTTTCCTTGACTGTTAATAAGAAAACGGTTAAAAAAAGCTTTCTGTTATTACGATTAATATACATTAGAGTAAGTACTCTAAGTGTCATTCATCTTTCCTAATATTTTCACGGTAGCGTTATTCAGCGTAACAGAATTCTTCGTAATTGACGTTTAAGAGTTCTTTACTAATATCTCAACAAGTTGCTAGGTTTTTAAAGTTCAAATAGTTCTAGGTCCACCTGATCTCCATCACTTTCAAATTCTGATGAAGTGATAATGGAAAATTAAGAAATTTTACTTGGAGTTCTTCATGGATGGTACCATTATCATTTTTCATAAAAATTAGTTCTTGTTTTCTGTAAGTAATTAAATACTATTATTTTCAACACAGTTAAGAAAAAACTGAACAATAATTGAGTAGTAATTTTATCAACTTAATAACTGCTTAACCAAAATTTATCATATGATGCAGAACTTAAATCTGCATAATAATGATGCAGATTTATGTGTGGTATGTGTGGTATGTTTTCAACATACCACACATACCTATCGTATGTGTGGTATGTTGAAAACAATTATCCAAATATATATATTATAAAAATATATATCTAAATAAGATTATTTCCATCTACAATAAAAACTGGATCTCCATCAACGCCAAGATCAGCCACTACAAGACCATCATCCGACCTGAATGCTTGTATGCAGCGGAAAGCCTGGGACCACTAACAAAATTCGCCACTCAAGTACTTGATCGCAAAGAAGAAATATCCTTAGAAAAATCCTACATCCAAGGAAAACCGATGATAATTACAAGTTCTGAACCAACAAGTAACTCTATGTGCACAGTGAAAATCTCACCCATATAATCCGAAAACGCAATATCCAATTATATTACCATATATCTCACATTAATGTTATAAGACAAAAAGATATTCTTACATATACCAAGACACAAAAGAATCGATGGATCGGTGATATCCGTAAAGATATGCAAGAAATAAACATCATCGATGAGGAAACACAAGACCGGAACACATTTCGAAACAAAATCAAGAGTTTCAATGGATTTCAAAAACTAACAAAACAATCAACAACAATTTTGGCGTGGTTTGAGGAGAGGAAACAACTCCAGAAAAAAAAAATTAAACATTACTGGAGTAAATTACTCATGCGGTTCATCTAGCCCGGAAAAAAAATCTATATAGATTATTTATTCGGATTAAAAGATATCATTTAGTAAAATAACAATGAAACCATTAAGAAAAATAATTTAGACATTTCGAGAAACAGTTTGAAATTTATAGTGGATAAAATGCAGAAGGAAACCTTAACATATTAATTAAATAAATAGATATTTTTGAATATTGATTTCACAAGTAAAAAAAAAAAAAATCTGATGTGTACACTACTTGACTTCCTTGTGCGCCTATTAAATTACATAAACGCATTTTTTTTTAATGAAAATTACATAAAATTTTATTTCATTAATAACTTCTGATACTTTTTCATATCTTTTTAATTGCTATTATTAGATTATTATTATTTATTATAAAGTTTAAAAAAAAAGTTAAAAAAAAAATTAGTGTGAAGTCGAATTCGAACCGATATACCTTCCCCTTGTATGATCCAAATATTTCATTAATTAAAATTTAATTTGGCTATAACTCTAAAACCAATGAAAATAAGTACCACATATCGTTGAAAAGGATCTTAATGACTGCAGTTAAGAAAAAGTCCAAAATTCAAAGCTTTTGGATTTTGGGTTTATTTGGACATTTTTAATCAAGTCGACTGCAATCAAAAGTGGAGGTGCACAGCTAGATGTTACAACAGTCCTAAATCCAAAATTTCAACATCCTACGGCTTATCGTTCTTGAGCTATGCGAGATACGTACGTACGTACAGACATCACGCCAAAACTAGTCAAAGTGGATTCAGAGTTGGTCAAAATGGATATTTCTGTTGAAATCTGAAAACCCTAAGTTTTTCGTGATTACAATACGTCCTTGTACTTCATACAAGAAAGTAAAAATGTTAATTTTTATGGTAATTTATTAAATCTTCCTTTTACATCGTTTGGTTGACCTATATACCGACGTGAACAAAAAAACAACCAAAAAAAATTTTTTTTAAATATTTAATATTTTTGAATACTCATGGTTAGAAATTATCGCCATCAGAAGATATTCTTTTTTTATAATAATAATAAAAAATGTTAAAGCAGATAAAAATACATATACCATTAGATCTAAATAATCAGTCTTAATTTATGATATACAATACGAAAAAGAGAATAAGTCAAAATGGACTTTGAAAACTGCATAGTGAACACTCTCACATAATGTAGTAAAAGGAAAACACATACTAACAGAACTGTCATACACATGACTACTAAATAGACGACAACAATCAGAAACAGAAGGATTTCTTATAACATTTCAAAATCAACTAATAGCTACAAGAAATTATCAAAAGTACATCGCTAAAAACCCGAAAATAACAACAGATAATTTGCAGAAAGTGTCATCCACAACAAGAAAAATAGAACACGTCGAAATTAGTTATAGATTAATGGTAGGAAAAGAACAAAAGGGAAAAAACAAACAACTGGAATAATGCTCGTACATCAAGTGGCGGAAAAAATTCTTAATTTAAAAATAAGAAAACAAGCCATTTTGTACATACAAACCGTAAACGATCATAAAAAATTAGTCACTTAAAGTTTACTAGAACAAAAAATATACACCGATAAAATTATAATATTTAACCACCCTAAACATAACAATAATAGAAAAATCACTTATCTTATAGAAATCTAATATATCTAAATCGAATGATTTCTATGAATCTGTTACTCCTTCACGAAAAAACTACTTAACAGATTAACCTGAAACTTTGCTTGAACGTAGTTTTTATATCTGGAAACAACATAGGACTACTGTCGTAATGAAATGTTTTATTATTTCAAGATGGTGGCTGTTTTAATGACTTTCAGTAACAACCAGTTTTTGTTAGTTTTTTCCTGTTTAGCCTCCGGGAATCACGGTCAGATATTACTTCAGAGGATGATTGAGGGTGATATGTAAGAGTTTAAGTGAAGTGTAGTTTCGTACAATCTCAGGTCAACCATTTCTGAGATGTATGGTTAATTGAAATCCAACCACCAAAGAACACCGGTATCCATGATCTAGTACAATAGTAACTACCTTTCTAGGATTTGACCGTTAGAACTCTCGACTTTGAAATCAGATGATTTGCGAAGACGCGTTCACTACTAGACCAACCCGGTAGGTTGGTTTATGTTACTGCCGATTTTCAACTTTACTATCGTCAAATCGAATTCGAAGACCACTTGCAGTATTTGAAATTAGATTTTCTACAAAAAGGTCTGTTTGATATGTTTCATTACTTCTTTTAATTATCTAGAAAAGTAGCTTTAAATATGCGATAATGTAAGGCACATTCTTTTTAACTTGCCTTTTACTTTCAAACGTCTTCAGTTTTCATTTGAAGTTATTTTTTCAATGACAATAAATAAGTCGGAAGGGTAGAAGCTTCACCTAGCTGGTCTCCGCTTAGAAAGTGGGAACAATCTCTATATGTACATTCCAAAGAGAAAAGCTTTAAATATTGTATTCAAGATCATTCTTTAGATTATATTGTTTGCAAACCGTGCAACAAAAAGCACAATAAAAGTTAAAAATATATATGCATACAAAATAAAAACGACAAAAAAATTAGAAACGTGTTTATCGGGTAACGCTAACAACCGTACAAAACACGTTTTTACCCATAAGAAGGATGGATAAACAGCTTTAGGTATTATTTTTAGGTTGGGAGCCGACTGTTCTGAAATCAGCTTACATCAGATCACTCAAAGTATCGAGTCTTGTGTTGCCAAACTGTTGTTCTGAAGAAATTTCAATATACTGATAGTTTTTATAAATTAGTCAGATTTTAATTGTTATTTATTACAACCATGAGGATAATAACACAGTGAGGGTCCAGGGTGCTCCGCTCCCTAGCTATATGGGGAGGGCGAGTGAAGCGAGCCCTGATCAATTAAGTATCAAGAAAAATGGATAAATAAATTAAGAGAATATAAATCTAAAGGGTTCTGTCAAAATAATACATTTTATTACTTTAGCTACTGGCTTCATACATGGAGATTTCAAAAATAATAACAACAGATGTCAATTGCTATCAGTTATACACCATAATGTACACACACATTAGACTTACTGAAAACATGCCTTCTTAAATTAGTACCCACATAATTAAAATAATTTCTATTTTAACTCATCTGGCACCTCTCTAATTAGAGAAACCTGTATCTGTAACTAACCTCATATACTAACTTGGAATTTCATCCGAGATTTAAAATATATATCAATAATAATAAAATTATTTACTCTTTTATATGCTGGCATGATTTTTCTTAAAGATAAGCTGTAATGTGAGAGTTTCCTTAGATAACTTTGATTAATTTTGATATCCTGTATGTTTGATTTTTAAATCTCAATTTTTTTCTAATTTCCATACAATTCTTGTTTGATATACTCACTTATTAGATTAGAGAAAACGCTTCAAATAATTTATTCATTAATTAATAAACAGAATTATTTTTTATTAACTGTTCAACGTTTACTATTAAGTAGCACAGAGAGAACTTATTTTAAATAATTTTGAATGTAGAAAAAATGTTAATTTTTTTATACTATTTAAAAATCCTGATATATTTATATCAGGATTGTCAATTATTGTAAATCCCATTTTAATAAAACACAAGGAAAATGTTTTCTACGAGATTTAAACGTTTTACTACAAATTAGAAGTGATTTTTTACTGGGTGATTCCAAAAGAATGTAACAAAATTTAAAGACATGTTCTGCTGGAGAAATTAAAGAAGAAAGTTCATATAAACATAGGTTCGAAACGCTTCGTTAGCGAGTGTCAGCTGGCGAAACATTTCGCTCTGATTTCTGCGAATTCGTTAAAATTAAGCTACACCGTAATTCATGGAACCCAAATTAAGGAGTAAATTTAGTGATTTTATATGAAATGTGACCTGAAAAATTAAAAAAAAAGAATAGGTCCCAGAACTATATTTTTAGTGGTTTTAAAGAAATCTTGGGTAAAAGACAAAAGATTGGGGTAGAAAAACACGTTATTTTATGTTTGAGGTAAAATAACTTTGTTAAATGTGTAATAAACAGAGAAAAGTTTTAAACAAGACTTGTAGAAAATTTCATTACGAATAAAATGGTATGAAGAAAGTCCACAGAAACTTCTTACAAACGTAAGAATTTGTACGTTTATTAAATACAAAACATCAAAAAGTGGCAGATAACTAGGTATTAAACGAAACAAAAAAAAATTTATTTGACATCTTTTAACGTAATTAAAAATTAATTATATCTAAATTTCTTTGAAATAACTTATTTCATAAATTGTCAAGACTAATTGCTGATTCCAACAATAATGGTTTTAAATTTCATTTCAACAATAAACATTTAAATAAGTGAATACGTATTTAAATAATTATTGAAATAATACTTATTTAAATAATACGTGACTTCTTATTTGAATGTGTAATCGAATAATTCGAAAAGTAAACTCCATCCTTTTATCTACAAAAGTTACAAAATTTACTTCGTAGAGATCTTCCTCCGTTTAAATTTTTGTCAGTAGATTTGAACAATCTTAATAACGTTTATTTTATTTTTTACCGATGAAGCCACATTTACTCGGAGGGGAAATTTTAATTCAAAAGAACAACCGCATATGGAGTCACGAAAATCCGCACAGCACCGTGGAAACTAAATACCAACACTTCCAAGTAAATGTTTCGTGCGATATTATAGGTTAGTTATAGCAGATTGGATAACAGACAAAGAATAAATAATATGTACCGCGTATGATTACCTACCTTTTTAAAAACCGAATATAGGAATTTAATGGAAATATGTAGGTGTATGACACTGGATTAAAATAAAATTTTGAAAGAACTAATCGAAAACTAATTGTTTTTCTTTGTGAAGAAATTTGCAGAGTGAACAACAAAAATAAAAATAATTTAGGTACAAAACTTTTAATCTTATGTATGATTTCTTTCTTATTTTTATTATTATTATTTTTTAAGAAAAGAAATTAAAGATTAAAGGAAAATTAACAACTATATCAATACACTGAATTTTTTTTTATAGACCTAAAATTAATGAATGTTGAAAACAATAATGTCTTGATTAAATAATATTGTCAATGTTTAATATAAAATTTATATACCGATTTCATTAAACTTTATGACGTCAAACAAGTAAAACCAACCATCCCACACTTTTCTTGCGTAGTTTATTCCAAGCACGTGTACCAAAACCTTCTGCTTTAACATTCAGACTAATTTTATTTTTTATTGGTTTTCTAAATAAATAATATCATCCATTGTTTTTTTTTTTGTTTTTTTTTATTATTATTATTATTATTATTTCATCGATATTTATTTTAGTTTAAATTTCAGCGATAGACAATATTATTACATAAGTAATGCAGCTCTGAAAAGCAAACACTACCGTCCACTTAGTGCACTTTTCAGATATTAATTTAAATTATGAATATTTTTCATGAATTGTATATCAATGTATTTTCTTCACTGTGCAAAAAGCTTAAACATAAAGTTTTATTTAAGTTAATTTAGTGTTTAGAAAAAATAGAGTAATCCATACATAATACAACACGTTGGGAAAGTTGCTCTGCACTGAAATTGTGGAAGTATAACGACGAAACTTTCATAATGATTACTTTGTATTTTTATTTCATTATTTTATAGAAACGGATATTACAATAACTGAAATAGTTTATAAAAGATGCTGTAAATGATCTCCTCCAACATCAATACAACACTTACCAGCTGATATACTGGAATATCTCGTACGTATGCCGTTAATGTGGTTTTTAGTTCGTAAATCATGCGTAGTCTGTTGCGATCCACTACTTGTTTCGGTGGCCCCCATAGAAAGTAATCTAGGGGAGTCAAATTGGGGCTATCGTGCAGGCTACAAACCCCTCGAAAAGAGTCGTTCACCAAAGACATTTCGTAAAAAAGTCATTGATCTGTCAAAAAAGTCATTGACGAGACAACGTCTCATAAATCGATGAACGCCGGCAGCACGCACGAAAAATTGTCCCGTTCCGTTTGAGCCGAACCGAACCGTCGTGCAATGGAATATACTATCATGTCAAGCAGGTTTTGGCGGGCTTTTCAAAAACAGCAATTTCATGAATTTGATTTATGATTTCAATTTCATCGTTTACATCGTTTATAGTTTATTTCTATAACAAATTGTTCATAATTATTTTTGAACAAACCATTCAATTTAAACTTGCAAAAATTATTAATATTACTTATTATTATTATTATTAAATGAAATGACAAATGGAATATTAACGTGTTTCATTAGCTAATTAAACAATCACTTTGATTCAATTTGTTTGTTTAAACAAGTAATTTTTTAAAACATCCAAATCATGGATGAATTTAATTAATATTTTCATCTAGCCCAACGCCAGTTTCTCAAAAAACATGTGTTTACTTCTTAAGGATAAAGTTTTTTTTTTGCGACATTACAGTTTATAAACAATAAGTAAGAAGAAGCAACACCAGCAAATATGAGAAAAAAGAAAGAACATATTTACATGGTTGAACATACTGCCTGTCAAAAAATCATAAAAGTTTTTCTTAAATATTTATAAACAACAAATAACAGTAATAATAATTGCAAAATAAATTAATTAACTTTACTATCGTAATTCATTCATTCAATATCGTAGCAGATCTTAAAACAACTATTCTCGATACAAATAGATCGATACTGGAAATACTATGGATTCACTAATACCCTAATAATAATAATAATAATAATAATAATAATAATAATAATAATTTTTATTTTTATTTTTATTTTTTTATTTTTTATTTTTTATTTTTTATTTGCTTTGTGCAACATGACAGTTACAAAACCTTTGTATGCTGCACAATATCACATAAAGTCACAAAAGAACAGCCACAAGTCAACAACCCACATATAAATTAAAAATACAATATTCAAAACACAATAGTAATAATAATAATAATAACAATTCATAATTGTTATTAATAATAATAATAATAAATGAAACACAATAAAAAATAACAAAAGTATAAATAATGAGGGTTTAAAATCCTCATTATATATACTTTTCATTATTCAATTACTTTACTTTTATATTTTTTTCATTATTTATTCTTTTGAAGGATAAAAATAATGAGGGCTTGCTTTCATTTAGAATCGTAAACATGATTTTTTTTTCGGCCTTGAATTACAACTAAACATACATACACGGAAAACACGTGAGTCAAAACACAATAATAATTATAATAACAATTCATAATTTTTATTAATAATAATAGTAATAAATAAAACACAATAAAAAATAACAAAAGTATAAATAATGAGGGTTTAAAATCCTCATTATATATACTTTTCATTATTCAATTACTTTACTTTTATATTTTTTTCATTATTTATTCTTTTGAAGGATAAAAATAATGAGGGCTTCATCATTCAAAAAAAAATTTTTATTCAAGAGGTAATCAATTTTGGACACCTAATAATCCGATTCCTAGACGTCGCCCGCCAGGGCAACCCGCTCGGAGGACCTAGCTGCGGAACCGTGTCATAGAGACGCCCTGCAGCTAGTAGTTCAATAACGTCACGCTCAAATCTCGTGCGAAACGTAGTTCCTCACAAACCAATGTTTGTATGGAACACTGGTTAATTTTTTGAGCGTGACAACGTATTGCAAAGACAGACAATGTAAATCGACCCCAAAGAGCTGAAGGCATACTAGACGATTATCAATAAACTTCGTCATAAACAGAACCTTATAGCAAACTTAAGGAGTTCAATAAAATTCACAATAGCGAAATCATAAATTTATAATTTTTATTTACAAAAAAATGTTCATTTATTATGTTCATTTGTCCTTATGACAGATTACATGTGAAATTACATCAGGTAAAAATTACAGATTACATCAGGTAAAAAAAACTAGTTCATCGTTGTGACAAGTGTAGTAATATTGGTGGGGATTAAGTTGAGAAGTAGCAAAAGTCTCATTTTGTAAAAATACAATTTTTTTTTTTTTTTACATTAATTTGTCTCTTTAATTATTGAATGTCCCTCTATATCCGTATAATTTGTAGGTGGTGAACTGAAAAACTATTTCCAACTCTAATATACGAATATTAGAAATTGCGTAGATGAAATTAATACAAATATTTTTTTTTATATAAATTGATGGGCTTATTGCTAAATTAGCGTATTTTATATAAACCATGGTTTTTCTGAAAAAAAAATTCATCGTGTTTATCACTGTTTTATATATACTCGTATATATATAAATGTAGTTGCTTTTATTGAATACTGATTTGGTAACAGGCAGCAATGAATTATAGCTGAAAAACCTGGTTAATGTACAAATAATCTAAAAATTGCTCAGCTGTCCCCCCCCCCCCAAAAATTTAATTCCAGGTTTATTATGAAATGAGATGGTTTCCGTTATCTTTCAAATTTCTGAGCTGAATAATCTGTTGTACACCAATCTGACGAGCACACCAAAGTTCAGACGATGTTTTGCGTTTAAAAATATCATCTTCACCATAGGAACAATTTGTTTTATAAAATCATTACTCTCAAAGAAAGGTTATTGACATATGTTATGCTACGAGCACTTTTCATTGTCACAGTCACTGTCAAACTGAATTTTATTTAGCAGAAATATGAATTTATGTTTTTTCATTCGTATAAAAAATTAAATATTGTACGTGTAATTGTAACTTTTATCTTGTTTCTATTCCATTTTTTTAAAGTAAATTTGATATGGTATTTATAAAGTTACTTTAACGTTGGGATTATGTTGGGAATTTATTATAACAGTCTATTCTGAATTTTATACGCTAAAATTGTTATGTAATAGCCTGCCAGGATGCTGAAATGACTGCTGTTAAATAATAATATCACAGATGAACGTTCGTATTTACATGTGTTTCTCTGTAATAAAAAGAAAATAACAGGCAGATATAAATGAAGAATTAAATAATAACATAAAAAAAGAGATACAAACAAGGAAAATGAGACATAAAATGACCAATGAAATAAAAAATATCAAAAGAATGTGTAAAAATGTGATGAACGCTACAGTAAAGTAATTTTAAACATGAGACCATCATAAATTCTTTTATAACATTATTTAAAAATAAAAATTAAATTAGACTTTATTTCTAAATGAATGTGAATAAAGTATCACGAAGCTTTAAAAGTATTGTATATATATATATATATATATATATATATATATAATAATTAATTATAATTTTGAATAAGGCCCTATCTGTTTTAGATAATAATACTATTTTTCAACCTATTCTGACATTTTCGCCGCCATCTTGTTTCCAACAAATTGAATTTAACTTTATTTTTTAAATGGCAGTATGGTTATATCATACATCATTTCGATGTAAAATATAACTTTAAAATCGATGGTGAAAACTCCCATCCCGCAGCCGGGACTCCGTCCTTTGTGCCTTGCCTTTAATGAAGGCACCCCCGAAGGAGCGCCTCCACGATTTTTTATTACTTAGGGGTCTCGATCTTTTATTACTTAGGAGGTCAGGAGTCCCACCGCTTCATCACCCAGACGAACGGCGACTCCACGGCGAAGGGCTGTCCCTCACCCTTCAGCATCCCATTCTTTTTTTCTTCAATATTCCCGTAATGAAGTTTGGTATCGCATCAATCTCTCTCTCATCCTTTAACATTTTAGGAATGACGTTCGCAAGCATGAGTGTTCCAACCATCAGTTCACATTGACGGCGCTTCTGAGTCCACTATCACAGTAGAACACTACATGGTCAGGTGTATCATCATTCCCACAATACGAGCATGGATCGTCCTCAGCCCTCTGTTACCATACAGATAGACCCTGAACGCAGCGTGGTCGGGCATCATCCCATCATTGATGCACACCATCATGGGGGGGCGACCCATCATTGATGCACACAAGCCCAGTAGTTCCTAGTAGTTCTTCTAGCGCTAGTCCTCTGTTGTTCGAGAAACCAGCCCCAGCCGCTACGGTACGGCAATTGAAGTCACCCACAACAATTATCCTCTTTGGGGCGTTCATGACCATCCTCTGAAGTTCCGAGCAGTCTTGCTTCGTACTCCGCGAGCGTCACATTCGGGCTTATATAGACCCCAAACAATATATAGTTACAGAGTTCTATCGCAACGACTCCCTCAGTCCAAAAATATAAGCTATAGTCCGAGTTTCCAGTAATTTTCTTGATAGCCATATCTCCAGCGGTATCTGGCACCCATCGAGACTCAGCCGCAGAGTATACGTTAGGCTCAGTGGCAACAACAAAGTTGTACTCTCCAGTTTTAGTTGTCTCCTCCACCAAGTCATGGGAGAGGGGGCTTCGATGGTTACTGATTAGTAAGACTCCAGGCATCGCGCTTCATTCCGCATTCAGTGCCCCGGTGCGGTGGTTTAGGCAATCCAGACATCTGGATGCCTCTCTGCATTCCCGGATACGGTGTCCTGCGCTACCGTAGTTATAACAGAGATTGGTTCTGTCCGGGCCCTTACAGTCTCTGCTACCGTGTCCGGTGCCCCAACAACGGTAGCTGCGCTCTCCTTCTACGCAAATGTAGGTCCTACAATGGACCCAGCCAACTCGTAGTCTTGATGCCACCAGCTTTGTAGTGCCTCTATGTGTCTTGGTGACGGTGGCGTTTTTAGTGTCACCATATGCTTTCCTAAGGGAGGTGACCTGGAACGTCTCCCCCGTGCCGACAACTCTGGAGACCGCTTCTCTCACCTCTTTTTCGGTTGTATCTACGTCGAGGTCCTTAATATGAACCACAGTCCTTCTGTCACCCCTAGAACGTAGGTCCACCTGAAGTTCTGCTGCCCGATCTCTCAGAAGAGTGGTGAGTTCTCCTGCCTTCTGCGCCCCTTTTATCCTCACCTCTAATTCTTCATTTCGGCCTTTCCGGATGGAAACTGACCTCGCCTGCCTCTTCCTGGGTGACTTTGTTTTTCATTGTTCTCAATAGGTCGGTATAAGTCTTTCCCTCAGTCTTAATAACGATAGTCTTGCTATTATACCGCTATCTTACCGGTGGTGTGCCCTTTCTGGTTAAGTCGATCTTGAGCGAGCTCGAATCGAGTCCTCCAATCTGGGCAGGATCATCTTCGGGAACTCCTTCTCTTTTCTGATCAGATATATGATCAGTTTCCTTATCGTTGTACCCATGGGTTCCGGTGGAAGCACGAAGACTGGAGCCCTGGTTTTCACCACGACTCGTTTCAACGCCCTAAGGAGAGTGGCGGCTGTAGCGCGGTAACTTGCTGATGAGTCGTAAAGGACCGTATATCTAGTCCAATTAGTAGAAACACTATCTTCGTCTATAATGGTGGTATTGTCTATGCTGATTGCCCCCGGTTTAGCGTTAGCATATTTGTCGCTAGCAGCACTAGGTCTCATTTGCTTGTTCAAGTCTACAAAATTACATCTGTCAGAGCTATCAGATTGAGGGTCAACGGAAGTCACTCTATTCATGGCCCATGTCGACCAGCGACCAAGGCAATCTATCGATCAATTTTTCGTCGGTCAGTTCGGATTCAAGAATGTCCGACAATTCTTCTGCCCTGGAGTGTCCGGTCTGTGTCCCCTGTGATTTAGTATCCACATCAGTCATTGCGTCATTAAGATGCTGAAAAGACTTATCTCCGTCAGCTCCCTCTCGTGGACCTTTTGATGAGTCAATCCCGGTCAGGCATGGCATCGTTTCATATACTACCAATTTCCACCGAGCGCTTTACCGTAGCTACTGATACCTGCTCATTTATAACGAAAAAAAATTCTGCTTTCTAAAAATACTTTTTTTTTATATATCTCGGAACGAGTTCTAATCTTCATTTTTCAGTTTACAAAAAAAATGGCTTCTATCAACGATCATTTTATTTAATGCATAACACCGTTTGCTTAATTTAGATTAAGCATTCAGCTTTTATTTCACTTAAATTAGTGCAACTGTTCTTGAGTTAGAAATGCACAAAAAAATACCCCTCAAACAGATCGCCATTTTTCTAGTTTAGTACGGTGAAATTTTGTAAAACACCTTTTGCTTGATTAATTTTTTTTTTTACGTATTATATGTTTTTTTTTTTTTTTTTAAATAGTGTAAACGTTATTAGAGAATATCTCTTAACCTGTTGAAATATAAATATTTTCGTGCCTGAAAATTATAAAAAAATTAAAACGAAAGCATTTATTTTACACACAGAAATGAAACAAGATGATTTGATGAGTTATTTCCCCAATTTATTCAGGTCACGTCTATGCAAAAACGGTCGTAAGCTATTTACCTCGGTCGTTACCAGAGAACGCAAACTGCTGTTTCGCACGGGGACTGAGATAATAACTAATCCGACTGTGCTCACCTCTTCAAATTATTGTTGATTAGTCTACCCGTTCTTCCATACAGAATCACCAGTCACCAGTAATAATCGATGAATTCGTATAAACCATTCTGCTTACCCTTTCCTCTTTCAGTCAATTTATTATTAACTTACACTTGATTGGGTTAAGCAATTGATTTCCACCAATAATAAAAACGCACAGATCTATCTGTGTATGTGTGTGTGACGGATTTATTATATATATATATATATTTATTTATTTACAAATATTACATAATTATTTAATTAGATACCTACATCATTTACTTAAAAGAGCTTTCATTTTTATTCAAATTTATAAAGCTTCAAGTAAATCTATGATTTATAAAATAGTGTTAAAAAAATAATTTTATTGATTTAAGGAAAACTAAAGGATAGAATTATGTCCTTTTATTATAATAATCTCATTGTTTTTTACCGGTTAGTTGAAATTTAATAATACTCTATTAATGATAATTTTAAAAAAATTGAGAGATTTTATCAATTTTTTTTTTTACATAAATAACATAATCTCGAGAAACTATATAAAAAAATGACCGAAGAAAAAACACTCTTTTTAACTGTAATATTACTTATTTAAGTAACTTATCTTTACCTCTAGATGAAATAAAATTTTTTTTTAATTAAATTTTTTCTCGTTAGCCATGTTATTTTTTTATCCGGGGTATTTTATTTATTATTCATTTTCCAAATAACTAATTTAGTCAGAATTTTTTACTTCCTTGTAGGAAGTAGAGGAAGTATTGTGATCGCGAAAAATTTTGGTTTTCAGATTTCAACGGAAATATCCATTTTGACCATCCCGGAATCCAATTTGACTAGTTTCGGCCTGACGTTTGTACGTACGTATGTACTCACATAACTCAAAAACGACTAGCCGTAGGATGTTGAAATGTTGGATTTAGGACTGTTGTAACATCTAGTTGAGCACCTCCCCTTTTGATTGCAATCGACTAGACCAAAGTGTCCAAAAAAGCCTAAAATCCCAAAAAATTGAATTTTGATTTTTTTTACTTAACTGCAGTAATAAGCTCTCATTGAGAGCTTTTCAATGATATATCATAAGTAGTACTTATTTTCATTGGTTCCAGAATTATAGCCAAATAAAATTTTAATTAATGAAATATTTGGAAGGCACATCGGTTTGAATTTCATTTCCTTTTTTTAATTTTTTAATTTAAATATATTGATTTATTAATAATTATTAACCTCTGATTGTAAAAAAATGTGTATATGTAATTTAATAGGCGTACATGGAAGTCATGTGGTTCTACATCAGATTTTTTTTTAATTTACAAAACTGTTATGTTTATTTTCATAAACTGAATAAGAAACTATGTACAGTAATGGAAAATATTTATTATTATATCGCGGATGAATTAATGTTAATAAATAAAATAATAATTAAAAATTTCAACTCAGTGCTAGCAGTTTACAGTCACAACTCTTGAAAAAAAAATTAAAACAAATTTTTCGTATTGATTCTAATCCAATTTTTTTTTTAATTTCAGTCAAAATTTTGTAAAATTATTTTGATTTTAATATTTCTTCATATTCCTAATTTTTTTTTCAAATAATGTTTACACTTATTTATGGTGAAATCTCAACTTTTATAAATTTAATGTAACTGTAGAACAGCTCAAAAATTTTTATTTTCTTTGACTTTCTTACAATTAATCTGCTTACATTAAGGGTTATATTTCAATATTCATTATCAAGAAGGTTGTGAGTAGAACTTTAATTTGGCCTATAGTTGGTAGACAGCATCTTAAGCTAAGCAGTTAATTTCCATACATATTAAATTAACTTGTGATTGGGTCTAGATTTCTATGTCACTGATTTAAATTGTGACCCTGTTTGATAAAAAAATATAACAAGTTTATTCTCTCTTTTAAGAGAAAGGATTACTTCATCAATAAATAAAAATTATATTACTTATTTTCAACTTAAACTTTCTACTTGCTATTAATACAATTATAGTTGCCCAACAATCACATGTGTTCTAATTCCCTCAAATTTTCTTGTACTCCTGCCCTGATTATTTATAGTTTCAAAACTCTTATCTAACACCCGGTTCAGCGGATTATATACTATCTATAATTGCACATTTTGAATTACTTGCTGTAATATTTTGAGAACGGAAGTACGGATAATCGAGATTTTTATAGATGTTTATCACAGAATATACTTATTTTGAATAGACCTGTTAAATGATTGAAAGTTCAAAGTAGATGGTTGTCAGCAGCTCTATAACAATGGTGTGATGAGAATTTGAAATTTATGTAGATTGTGCTAGTGAAGATCATTTTCTGTGTATAATATATGTAGCATTTTGCTAACAAAATATGATTTAGTATAATATATGGTTTTGTAGCACAAATATAAAATTGTGATATTTTCCTCATCAAAAATCTGTATACTGTAGTTATCGCTATTCTGTTGATTGTAATTTAATTTCTTTTTCAGGTATTTATAGTCTGGGTATTTTAATTGTTATTTATTAGTATTATTCTCACAACCATGAGCATAACGAACACAGCGGAATCCATGCTAGACGGGAAATGAAAATATCGTTGCCACTGGAGGAAAATTTTATTGTAATAACAAAATTATAATGATATTTTCAAATAGTATTGCTTTTGAAGTTTTTGAGGAAAAAATAAAAAAATGCAGTCTCAAACATCAGGTTAGTTTTTTCGGGTTTTTTTGCACTTTTTTCGTATTGTACGTGACTTAATCATGGAATCGTCGTCATCTACAACGTCTCATTTTATAGGTTAAGCGATTACCTGAAACCTTTTCCTCCGATATTTTTACAGAATGATATTAATCATTCTGTATGTACATATATATATATATATATATGCAGAATGATTCCAAATTACTCAGCAATCACTCATGAGATGATTCTATAGCCAAAAATAAGAAAAAAAAGTTCATATAAACATAGGTCAGATACGTTTCGTTAACGGGTTTCGGCCCGCGAAACATTTAGCCCAGCTTTCTGCTCCCTTTATGAGATTAAATCGTAATAAAATTGCTTGGGTACAAATCGAGGGGTAAATTTGATGCTTTCTTATAGTTTTTGATCTAAAAAGTTGAATAAAAGTGTCCCAGACCTCTATCTTTCTTAAGTTTTAAGAAAAACGGGGTAAAACACGAACGTTTTGTCGGAAAGTACACTTTTTTAGGTTTGGAATAAAATAACTTTGTTAATTTAACAATAAAGAAATAAAAATTCCTAGTTAACTTTCTAGAGAATTTAATTAAAAGAGAATTGGTATAAATAACGTGTATTAAAATTAAACACAAATTTGAGAAGTTCAACATAAATTAGAAAAAACACACAAACTGGATCCGAAACGTATACGATTTTAAACAGAACAATTTACGTACAAATGCTAAAAATTATAAAAATAAATTTGAAAGTCATCGTTCTAAAGCATATAAAAGATTTTTATTTTTTTTATATGTTGACAATAACAGCTGATCAACAATTAAGTTTAGTGTCTAGCATTTAAATATTCCTTTGAGCGGTGTTTGTGCTGTTATTGTTCGGTCTGTATTCACAATGGGTGATGCTACAATTTTGTTTTCATTCGGAGAGTTAACGGACATGTTGTTAATTTATGGTAAAGTAAATAAAACTGAACTGGCTGCTGTGCGTGAATACCAGGAAAATGATCCAGATCGAAAAGTACAGGATGGTAAAACATTTGAAGCTTTGGAAAGGCGATTTCGAGAAACAGGTATGTTTAAACCAAGAGTCGATGCTGGTCGTGAATGTTTTCTGAGAAGTGTCAGCGCTGAAGAAGCAATATTGAACGCGGTACAATTATCTCCCAGCTCAAGCACCAGAAGGTCGTCTCATAGCTTTCATGTTCGCAATCAAGTTTGTGACAAACGTTACGGAAGTAACAATTATACCCATTCCATACAATACGTGTACAAGAGTTATTACCACCTGATTTTGATAAACGGATGAAATTCTGTCGATGGTTAATTAGAAAATGTGTACATCATCCCGATTTCCTAAATAATATTCTAATTACTGATAAACCCTGTTTTACAAGAAATAGCTTGTAAATTACCGAAACATTCACACTTGGGTAAAAGAAAAACCCCATAGACTACTAAATTTCAAACGAAATTTTTCGTTTAATTTGTGGCGTGGTCTTTTTGGTGATAATCTCATAGGTCCTTTTTTTGCCTTCAAGACTCAATGGAGAGCGGTACTTGCATTTTTTGCAAACAAATCTTATGGAACTCTTGGAAGATATTCCACTTGCAGATAGAGTGCAGAAGTGGTTTTTCAATGATGACGCGCCTGCTCACTATTGTCGTGATGTGATGAATCATTTAAATAACACATTTATTAAGCAGTGGATTGGTTGAAACGGTTCACTAAAATGGCCATCTCGATCTCACGCCAGCGGCTTTTTTCTTTTGGGGTTGGATGAAGTCGTTATGAACTAACTGTATGAGTTACGAGGTAACAGAGAGTTACCTCGTAACTCTTAATCCTGTGAACCGATTCGCTGGAAAATTAATAAAAGTCCATTACCAATAGGTTTACATCCCTACGTCAAGTTTCGTCAAATTCCGTTGTGATTTGTGTCCGGTAGAGCGTACGAAAAAATCATAAACATGACCGAGCGCAGTAGTGATTTCCAAATTCTTTGAAAATCCACTAAAAAATAAATATCTATTTTATTTAAAATTAGTAAATTTTAATTTCTGACTTGTAGAATTCTATTAAAATTCTGTTTTTTTTTGGAGGGGGGAGTATTCAATTTGTAATTAATGCAGGTTATTTTTAGAAAATAATTTTTTTTAAATTTCAAACTGTTATTTCCACTTTTTTTATGAATAGATTTCATATTAATAATATGTTGAACGATTACACTGAAAATATTTAGTACAACTTTAAAAATATAATTAGTAAAAAAGAGAAAAAATATCAGAATTAATGTATAAGAATTGCTGCGCAAATATGTATTACCACACTTAATTTTCCCTAGTAATATAGTAGTAATAAGAGAGTTTTCAAATTACCTAAATTTTCTTTTAAGTTGACTATTTTACAGTTTCATTTTGGTGATCCCAAAACTTTTAATGGACAATTTTCTTACTAAAATATTTTTATATTGTTAAAAGATTAAATTTAATTTAATTTATAACTTAGAATAATTATCATTTTTTGTTATATACTTCTTCAGGTTTAAATATTTTTTTTCAATGTTTTTATATAAGTTCCTATTACAGATCTTTTATTCTCTACAAATATTTTTACATATTTATATCTCATTTTCTAATTTCTCGTTGCTTTTTTGCGCGTGTATTTTTTTGTATTTACCGTTCACTGGTCTTCTTTTGAAATTTTTCTCATTTACTCTTATGAGTTCATTTTATAAATAATAAATTCTTCACATCGCATTTTACTCCTTCCTTTTATACTTTTTTTATATCTTATTACAAATTGCCTATATACAAGCGTTTTTATGAACAAAAAAAAAATATTTTCTTTCGGTTATTGTTACTTCAAAGAAATTTGCATAGTATTTTTTTTTTTTTTTTGTGACAGTCACTAAAGCTTATATTTGATTATGTTTTTAAGCTCTATAGCACGTGTTTTTTTCTCACTCTTTAACTTCTTCGTAGGTGTTTTTCTCATAAATATTTTATGAAGACTCTTCATGTTTTTCATTCATCTGTATTTTTTTATAAACATTTTTCTTTAACATGTACTACACTTCATAGTATAATATATCACGTTACATTATTACATAAGAATTAAATATTATGTTTTCGAATATGTTACATAATATTTATTCATCTACATAACAGTTAAAACTAATCAATAAATTTATATTATTAGTTCTACGTCTACTTTTAATAAATAAAAAAACACAGGACCTGTTTTATATTTTTATAAAAAAATATACACTGGACAAAAACTGTTATCAGATTAAAAAGCTGGCTAAGTGTTATTGCATGACTTTCCCGGCTAAGCCGGTCATGTCATTATTATCAAAATAACATTTAAGCATCAAAGTTCCCAAATTTCGAATTAAAGCATTTTTGATTTTAGGAACTTCCTTCCTCTTTGGGAAAAATGTATTTATAAAGTAGTGATCCCTAACAAAAAAAGTAATTTAAATTAAAATTGTTTAAAAATATTGAAAACATAAAGTATAACCTGTGTGAAAGTAAAATTGCTTCTCATTTTCGGTCCGAAATATATTTTAGGGGTCAGAGCTACCTTAATTTTAATAGTCCTTTAAGTGATGAAAAAAAATATATAAAAAAAATAATTTTTAATAATAAAGATAAAACTTAATAATAAAGAAAAACTTCTCTAATAATATTTATATATATATATATATATATATATATATATATATATATATATATATTGATTAAAATTAACAAATTTGCTTAAGTAAAGTTTTATATAAATCTAACACCCCCTTCAGTAAAGGTTAAATAAGAAAAAGAGAATTTTCAAAAAAACGTTTTACATTTAAGTCCGAGGTCTATTACTTAAAAAAATTGTAGAAATTTTTGATAGCTCTCTACATAAATATTTAAACCGAAAGGAGATAAAGCGAAAGAACAAAAAAAATTTAATTTTAATAGGTAGGGGTTGATTTTTTTGAAAACGTTTTGGATTATTCTATATACACGTTATACATAACGAATTTGCGTAAATAAATGTTTTTCTAAAATGCCTGGAAGGAAATGAAATTCTTTATTTCGTGGTATCCTCCCTATCCCCTTAACGAATTTAAAAAAAATAATAATAAAACTGGTTAAATCAATCCTGAAATAAAGCCAAAAGCAGTGCGACACACACACATGTACGTACATACGTTCGCACATACAACTTACATATGTTTTTTGGTCTAGGTGAATTGGTTGGACCCTAACACGTAAAGATTTGCAAAAACCCTATATTGCATTTTTGACATGATCACCATACGTTTACCTTTAATATAGCTATTCTAGTTATATTCGCCTGAAAAAAAATCTTTCGTTCATGCAAAATAATCTACTAAAAATTAGAATATTTTTTTAACTGCATAGAATACACAGTTCTTTTTTTATATGGCTTTACAGTTAATCAAAATATGTAGATAAACAAATCAAATTATAGGTAAATATATTTCAATAATTAAAATTTTATTGAACCTCTCATGTACACTAACATACAATAATTATGATAATTAATAGTTGTTGATAATGTTGATAAACGATTTTGTAAATTAAACTGCATATAAATAACATTTTTCTGGTATAGAAAAAAATATTTAAAATTGATTATTGGCCTAATTATGTAATTAATGATTTTTTTTAATGTAAAACTTAAGCAGTTAACAAGAATGTATTCAATAAAAGTTTACACGACCTTTTTTTTAGAATAGCATCTGGTTTGATTACTGGTGGAAAATTTTAGGAAACTTAAATAAGTTTGTTTAAATAAAAGATCCTTTAAAAAAAATCCATTAAAATTCAACTTTATAAAATCTTTCACATATGTTTATTTTTGTCATTATATAACTGTTTAACGAAGTCTGAGTTTGGCGAAAAAGGTAAATTTAAACTGAATTTTTAATGAGAATTATTATATGATATATGAAAGATCGAAGAAATTATTTCTATTGTATGTGTGTGCTTGCGTGCGTATTTGTGAGTGGGTATGTTTATATTATGTAATAACGCTATATAAAAGGACTACTACCCAAAGAACACTCTTCTAAAATATTATCATTATATAGAATAAATGTGATGTAAATTTCCATTACTCGTCAACCATTCAGAAGTTTTGAATAATTAATAATGCATTTTATGCATTAGGCTACTATGGAGAATTTAAAATGGTTCTTATATTTTTTTTTTTCGGTAACTTAAAATGGGAAATTTATCCAATATAATAACCGTTTACAAACGTTTAAATTGTTTATATTTAAAAAAAGTTATTAGGATTAGATTAAACTATATTCTCTTTTTACCTGACTACAGTAATATGGTTGATTATTACGTTTGATTTGCCTGTAAAATCACAGTGGTTCAGTTTTCATTAAATGTGTATGAAATGAATTGCATGTAGTCCAATTTGAAGAAAATAGAATATGGGACCTTAGATGCTATTTCCATTTTTTTTAGCCGAAAAATCAGTATTATTACAAACTTATCAAATTGCGTATGTAAAAAAGGTTTTCATATATATATATTTATATATATGAAACTAGGTAAAATAGAAATAGTAGAAATATACCAAGCCCACAAATCTATATAAAAACATCGATATTCAATAAAACAGATGTTCTCAGCAAAGAAACATAAAAAATATCCCTAGTCTAAATTAAATATAAAATCAAACAAATGTCGCGCAGTTCTACACAAGAAGAGCGACTTTTCGTTAATTTAATTTGGTTTTAAAATTTAATTTAATTTAATTTCTCTAACAATAAATACAACAGATGAAGAAATGTCAACGTTCCAACTTGCAGCACCAAAACAAAACATGTTTCTAACTTGCCCCACTCAAATGTTTTCGACCTTAAATTGACCGTAACTGAAAAGCGATTCAAGCAATCTTCATAAAATTTTTACATACACAACTTCAAATACACTACAACAGCGTATCAAAATTTCAACGAAATTAATGTAGTAGGTTTGGAGATTTTTGAGCCACAAAACTTTATACGTAGCCTATAACTCCCACTATGCGACAGAAAGTAATACCATAATTTTCTTCGAAAGTTTATAAAAAGTAAAGAAAATATACCTAGTCGAACCTAATCGTAAAATAAATATTCCCTTGAATAGGGGAAGCCGAGGCATTTGGGATGCGGTTTCGAGCCGGGCCAGAACCGGAGCGGAACGGCGATCACAATGCACCGGATCTAAATTTCGTTCAGTTGCCCATTTCCCGCCTGCGGAAGAGAGTATGGAGCTTCGCGATGGAGGCATGGCAGCTTGAATGGCACACCACGACTAAGGGAAGATCCTTGTATAGATTTATACAGGATCTGGGGGGATGGTACGCCTCGGGTTCATTTTTAAGGGCAGCGGGTGCCCAGGTGCTCACCAACCATGTGGATTTGAAGCAATATCTGTTTCGGTTTCGTCTATCGGCTGACGAATTGTGTGACTGCGGAGAGGTCCAGTAGAACGAGCATATGATGTTCAACTGCCCTGCTCTTGGTGGGGGGGGGGGCAGAGACCGAGCCACCCTGGAACTTAGAGGTCAGGGGGAAAACTGGCCGCTCATAAACGGCGAGTCAATGTGGCGAGAGCCGCATTGTCGGACCGTGTGGGAGTTCCTCGATGTGGATGCGATGTGCAACCGTCATCGCTAGAGTTTTTTGTTAAATCTGGGTTATACTGATTCCTATAGCGCCACTGTGGGAAGTCTTTCCTGAGATAATGGCTGGCTACCAGCCAGATACAAGCTCCAAGCGCTTTAAATGGTGGACAGGCACTAGCTGGCATACAGCGACCGAGGCGTGACAACCTAAATTGCTGTCTTTTATTTTATAACTTTTAGTTTATTAGTAACAAGGGGTGCGCCTCCCCGATATAGTTTTAGTTTTGACAAGTGAGCGGTTGGGACACATAAGCGGGTGGTGAATAGCACCCTGCTTAATCCGCTCACGCTGATAGGTAGCTTACTAGGAGCTTTTAGGTAACGAGGTCGCTAAACTGTTTTAGAGGCACAGTAGCCGTATTTTGGCACTGACATTTGGTCTACGCTCTAGGGCGACCGAATAGGGTGGTGACGGGAGAAATGCCAGTTAGCCAACAACAATTCCCTTGAATAGATTAAATACTAATGTCAAGTGTAAATGTAAACAAAGTAAAACTACCCAGTATCGGATACGGCTCGGAAATAACAATCTGTCTGTTATTTAGAGGCGTCCGCTATTCAGAAAAATGTGAATACAATATTATATTCGGTTATTGTACAGAAAAAAAAGCATTTTGAATAGAACAGTGTTGCGTATTTATTTCATGTAAATTAATTTTTTTTAAAAATTAGTTGCTAATTAAAACGATTTTGTAAAGTTCAAGTTTTTTTATTGTTTTTCTGAAAATAGAACGCTGCCGTCTATGTTTATATATGAATAAAAAACGTACCGTACTACTGTAATCAACCAATAAAATAAGAGAATAAAATTACTGTACTGTACTAAAATGGAATAAAAACATTGTAAGCTACAAAAGTATTACTCAAAGAAGCTACAGTATACAAGAATATTAATCATAATACACGTATAAAAAATAATGTATAATTCAAAACAAAAATCAATCACGAATACGTATAATTTATTTTGCGTAGTTTAAAATAGCTATTTTAGTTTGTAAAGTCTTGGAACATATTTTTTTCTATAAGCTACTGCACTTCTGATATTAAAATAACGCCTTCTGGTAATCCTTTTTGTAAGAAATATTGCTTTAATTTTCTAATCTCTTCTCTTGCTTCCTTATTCGTGATTGTAAATCCGGGTTCATTGTCATTATCGTTGTCAGTTTTGGAAATAGTGAAGTCTGTAGCAAGAAGATCACGGATGCCAGTCGTTACGTCCTCTATGTCGAGCGCGTCGTCAATGTTCGGGTACTCCTTTGTACCAGATGTTCAATAAGTTCTTATAATTCATTCTGTTCCAAGAATTTTCATTTGGTTTAGTAAGATTTTCATTATCGGAATTGAAGTTAGTTTGCGATGGTTTAATAGCGGCTTTTACCATAACAATTTCTCAGTTTCGTAGTAGTAACCAGCTTTATAGCCAGCCATACGAATCCATAAATCTGCATCCAGTACACTAATGCTTTTAGAAGGTTCATGAGCATCTTTCATTGTTGACAATAAGTACCGTGACAACTTTTTTCTGTACTGGATTTTAAAGATCTAAATGATCCCCTGATCAAGCGGTTGACATACTCAGTAGTAGATGTGGGAAGAAATATCGATGAATTATTTTTACGCCCTTGAAACATCGTTACTTTGCAACTTTACGGATTATTAATGGTTTATGGAATTCACCTGTTATTCACAGTCAACATCAAACAGTCAGTCTTTCTTTTGATATCTTCCCCCCTGTACATTTTTCATCTTTCAAACACATTTTTCCACTGGGCAAAGCCCGTAAAAAATGACGAGTCTCACCACAATTAAATTTTTTTTTTTTTCATTATAATTCGCGCATATTTCATTTAACTTTTCCTTCCACTCAAGACACCAAATTTTCATCCACAGTACCAGTATACAGCACCACAAACATTTTTATATGAAGTGTTATGTCTAATTCAGTTTATCTAAGTTTATCTAACCGATCCCTGATGCTTTAAACTCATCGTAACCGAATTCTTCAGCAATTTCTAGGACTTTCTCACGTACCAAAGTTCCAAAGACCGGAATTTTATTAGCGCGAGCCCTACACAATCACTCATAAGTCAAATTATCAACCGGTAGGCCTGGCGTTTTAGGAAATGCACATTTGCTTTACTGATTGTCATTTTCAGTCTAGTACTTTAGGATACAAAGTTTGCTTTATAAGATATCTCTTATCTGAGTTTTCCCGATATCAAAACGTTTTGCCATATCACGCACACTGAGTTTGTCCTTTTTGTAGACATTTATAATTGCTAATTTTTCTTTAATGTCAAGCGTTTACAATTTTTTGATATTTTAAGTTGCGGTAACGATGGTTGTAACGATTTTTAAAAAATACGTAAAACTGAACGTTCAGTAAACGTACGTATTGAAAATGTACTACAAGAAAAATTACAGAACTATACCGTAAGAAAAATAATACACGTGTTCAATGTACAGTATACACTTGTACGGCAACTGATGAAGAACACGCTGGATGATGATGGAGTGATTGAAATCATAACATCAACGTCTAGGGGATGCGATGCAATTCACAGCAGATAAACAAACTGGGCACAATGCGTGTAAAATAAAGCAAGGAAAATTACAATTTTTATTCCTCCTGTCCGTTTTTCAGAACTGACTGAACAGTTTTTGTAGGTAAATTTATTGTCCGCGTCCGTTATTTAGAAGGTCCGTTATTGGAAGTATGTTATCCATTAATACCACTAACTGCCAGGTATCTTAAAGTGTCGGGGTATTAAGAGAAGTCCGTTATTGGGAAGTATCCGTTAAGAGGAGTTTCACTGTAATTAAAAAAATAAATAAATAACAAAAAAAAATAAAGAAGTCATTAATGTTATAAACATTACGAGAGTATTTAAAATATAAACAAGAGGTAAATATTAACAATTAAAAAACACGAACGCCACAAAAAAACATTGCTACAAACATTGCTGTTTAATTTATGATAATTACTAATATAGGATAATTAAAGAGCGTGCGAGTGACAATTTTGTAAATAGTATCTGTATGTAGTATAGTTCTGTTTTCAAATTTTTTAAATTTATTTAAACAATATATATATATATATATATATATATATATATAGTCGTATATATATATATATATATATATATAGTCGTATATATAAATTTATATATACGACTGCCCATAAATGAGTGTAATGTATTTAGGGTGTATATATTTATGTATGAATGTTTCTTCCATCGTAGCAACTCAACAACGGCTGAACCGATTTAGATGTATGACACCTTTTCTTTTTCCTGTTTAGCCTCCGGTAACTACCGTTTAGATAATACTTCAGAGGATGAATGAGGATGATATGTATGAGTGTGAATGAAGTGTAGTCTTGTACATTCTCAGTTCGACCGTACCTGAGATGTGTGATTAATTGAAACCCAACCACCAAAGAACACCGGTATCCACGATCTAGTATTCAAGTCCGTGTAAAAATAGCTGGCTTTACTAGGACTTGAACCCTGGAACTCTCGACTTCCAAATCAGCTGATTTGGGAAGACGCGTTCACCACTAGACCAACCCGGTGGGTTTAGATGTATGACCCCGCGCGTTGGAATCCTCACGTTACCGGGAGCGTCATAGGCTATATACTCGTAAATATGTTTATATTTATACATAACAAAAAATCTTATTAACATCTATGTAAATCTTATAAACATTACAAAAAATCTTATGAATTTGTATTTAATTCATAAGATTTTTTTGTTCAAGTCGTGTTATTAATAAAAGTTGATTTTTTTTTTTGTTTGTATTTCGTAGTCTTTATTAAATCAATCTTCTCAAAATAAAATTTTACACGTTTTGATATGATTTACGCATCTATTTGTCATTTAAAAAGTTATTATTACTTCGTCGTAACATTTTCCGTCTCCGAAACTTTCTCTTTTGCGTTGGATATCATAAAACCTACGGGAAATACATTTCTGGGACCTGTGTATTCGACTTTTCAGGTCAAAAACATAAGAAACCTGTACTGAAATTTCACCGAGAGAACTGAAATCCGCGCGAAATTTTTCGCTAGCCATAACTTGGTAACAAAGCGTTTTCAGACATTCGTTTGTATGAACTTTTTCCTTATTTCAAGCTCTATAATCAGTTTTCAGATTATTTCCCTTTCCTTTTGAATCATATATATATATTGCAGGTGATACGCAGGAAATAATGTACATAATAATATACCGATTTATGTAACCTATGACACTCCCAGTAACGTAAGGATTCCAACGCAGGGTCATCCATCTAAATCGGTTCAGCCGTTGAACTCCTGTGATGGAACAAATATACGTAACGAAAAGCCAGGAAAATTACGAAGCTCTTTCTTAGCCAGCTTTATTTCAGTACTAATTTTATAAATTATTTTTTAAAAGAATTTACTATAAGTAAGATTAATTTTATGGTCAATTAATTATTATTTATATTAATTTTTGTTTACCTTATCTTTTTTTTATTATATTCCAATTATTATTAAAATAACACTTTCTATATAAAATACATTATATATATATGTAAAAGAACATGTCTTGAGTGATTGATAATCATCGCCCCGCAAAAACTACTGAAGATAAATTGATGAAAATTTGTATACACGTTCTTCTTATGGTTTGAGTGCACACTAAGAAAGGATTTTTTAATTTCCGAGTTTTAAGGGTAAAAATGGAGTGATAATGAAATTTACAATTTTTTGAATTTTTCAATTACAAATGAAGATATCAACTTGTTTTTTTTTTTTTTGTTGTAATCTTCATATCTTCATGAATATCTAAAAACCAATTTCTTCTTTTTTCAAAATTTCACCTTAAAAGGGGTGAATAAAAGTAAAACAAAATTTTGTTGAACAATTATTGCAGATCTTCCCCATTTCCGAATATAATAAACAAATATCTATAAACCATTTTCGGATTTTTTTTAATTTCGATTTTTTAAGCAGTGCGACGTATACAGAGCGGCGACTCAAACAATACACCCACTGCCACAGTTACTGTGTGCAATGTGACTGACTCCACCTGCCTCCAGTCATTTGACTAAAAAACATAAAATAATTATTATTTTTAAAAAAATGCTACTGTGACACACGTATCTAGAATTATAAGATTCCCACTGTCCCTATCGATTATAATGTATATTATTGGGTCTGAAAGGTTTAAGACGAGATATCTCGATTTTTGATGATTTTATTGACGGTGCTACATATCTTGTGAAAAAATTCACATTACCCACCCTACAGAAGACCATATAACATCATCTAACGTGACGCATACATGTAGTATATCAGGATTCCCACTGTCTCTACCTACCCGCCGAACGGCGAAAAAGATTTTTTTGTCAATTTTCAGACTGATTTTTGTATCAAAAAGGTTTTTACAACATTATGGTACCACCGTGAAAAGCAGCTGCGTCGATTTCAACAAGATTTATTTCAATCAGATTAATAGGAAAAAGGTTATGCGCGTTTTATGTATGTAAATATACATAATATTTTATGTATATTTTTATACATAAAAATATATACAGGTCGAACATAACCTCCTTTTTTGAAGTCGTTAAAAAAAATGACCGCGACGGGAAACGCAAGGAATCATATAGCGCAGGCGAAGCTGCAACGGAGATTCATATAAATTCTATTAATATTTGTGCCCTCTCTAGCTGAAATCTCATGTTTAATCGATTTTTTATTAAATACTTTTTAAAATACAGAAAACTTCCTCCAGTAATCTGAACTAATTAGTGCCGAAGCTTTTTGGATTATGCCAGTTCAAATAATATGTCAGTATTATTTGTTTTCTTACTCGGTTAATTTTATTTCTTTTTTTTTGCATGTTGTAATTTTCAACTTAGGTAAGTTGTAGGTAAATTCGAATCAAACTTTGCAGCACGATAACAGTTAATTCTAGAATTTATTTTATAATTCGAGGAAAACTTTATAATACCCCATAATTTAAAATAAATTGCAGTGATTAATATCATTTAATCATTAACCGTTTCTTCGAATTTTCTATACATTAAAAAAATTGTGGAAAACGTTATGACCGGAAGTTATAAATGGTAATACACACGACATAGTGAAGAACATACGATTTATGTGTTGAGATTGCAAAATAATTACCAGGGTATGAGGGCATAGAAAAATGAACGATGAGAGTGGATCCAAAGCAAACTACAATAACCATGGTTATGAAGATTTCACTGATATGAGTTATTTTCATGATTAATTCAAGGAAGATAGATAATACTACTGATAAAAATGATATTGATGAACTAGTACCGATAATTTCGCAAACCGGAAGGGTAGCGACACTTGAGATAGTTAGATTCATCGAGCAATATACAAAGGTACCCAAAGAAAAAATATGTTACATTCTGGCTGTTTATTATGTTCGTTCTTCGATAAAGAATTTAAAAAAGTTATTTTTATGAGGTAAATTGATTTGTTGACTTGAGATAAGTATGAATTGTAATTAAACCAAAAAAAAATCTGCGTAAAAATAGTTTTCCGAGTAACTGTTCATATTATGCAACTTTAATACAACATTAATCAAATACAAAAGGACGGAAAACTAACATAAAATAAAGACAAGCTTAATAAAATTGAAAATTATGTTGACAGCACTCTTTAGTTATATATAGTTGTTCATCGATAAGTAGTTACAATCGTCTAGTACGTTTCAATTAGTATTATCGATTACTATGTTACATTTAGTAGTTGCAATTTAGTACCAATTTCAACTACAGTTGTTAAGAAATAAATAATTAATGGCATTTTTTCTTTTGTGTCTCCGGATTATTAGGAGTTCCGAATTACCGAGATTTTCTTTACATTTAAAAACTGTTAGCGTCATAATAATTTAATTTATTGTTTGTTTTAATAATCCTGAAAATTATTGAAATATTTTATTATCTCTCCTATTAATAGAAAAATAATTAAATAATTAAAATTTATATGATATTTATTAGGTATTATTATTTGGTATAATCCATTTTATGCTAGTTACTTAATTTATATTTTATTAGATTATAAAATTGTTAAACTTTATTACTATAATGGAACGGTGATTATCCAAACGCCAATTTTCCGGATATCCAACTATCCGGACTGGTTACATCCGCATTTTTTTTTGTCCAATCATTTGACTGGTTTGATGCAGCTCTCCAAGATACCCTATCTAGTACCAGTCGTTTCATTTCGATATACCCCCTACATCCTACATCCCTAACAATTTGTTTTACATATTCCAAACGTTGCCTGCCTGCACAATTTTTCCCATCTACCTGTCCCTCCAGTATCAAAGTGACTATACCAGGATGCCTTAATATGTGTCCTATAAGTCTGTCTCTTCTTTTAACTATACTTTTCCAAATGTTTCTTTCTTCATTAATTTGCCGTAACACCTCTTCACGTGTTATTTTATCTATCCTCTGATTTTTAACATTCGCTATAGCACCACATTTCAAAATCTTTTAATCTTTTCTTCTCAGGTGTACTCCGATCGTCCAAGTTTCACTTCCATATAAAGCTACGCTCCAAACATATACCTAAAAAAAAAAATGTTTTCCTGACGTTTAAATTAATTTTTGATTTAAGCAAATTATATTTCTGACTGAAAGCTCGTTTCACCTATGCTATTCGGCTACTTCCCAAATAACAAAAAAAATTCTTCTACCGCCATAATTTTTTCTCTTCCTGTTTTTATATTCAGTGGTCCATCTACATTATTTTTACTACATTTCGTTACTTTTGTTTTGTTCTTGTTTATTTTCTTGCGGTAGTTCTTGCGTAGGACTTCTCCATGTCATTCATTGTTTCTCCTAAATCTTTTTTACTCTCGGCTAGAATTAATATATCATCAACAAGTCGTTGCAGCGTATCTTTTCACCTTCCACTGTTATTCTGGCTCTAAATTGTTCTTTAACATCATTAACTGCTAGTTCTATGTAAAGATTAAAAAGTAACGGGGATAGGAAACATCCTTGTCGGACTCCCTCTTTTATTACGGCTTCTTTCTTATGTTCTTCGATTATTACTGTTGCAGTTTGGTTCCTGTAAATGTTAGTAATTGTTCTTCTATCTACATTTGAACCCTAATTTTTTTTAAATGTTGAACATTTTATTCCAGTCTACGTTATCAAATGCCTTTGCCAAGTCTATAAATGCCATGTATGTCGGTTTTTTTCTTAATCTTCCTTTGGCTATTAATCTGAGCGCTAAAATTGCTTCCCTTGTTCCTACAAGTTTCCTGAAACCAAACTGGTTTTCTCCTAACACTTCTTCCACTCTCCTCTCACTTCTGTACAGAATTCTAGTAAAGATTTTTTATGCATGACTAGTTAAGCTAACTGTTCTGTATTCTTCACATTTATCTGCTCCTGCTTTCTTTGGTATCATGACAATAACACTTTTTTTTAAGTCTGACGGAAATTCCCCTTTTTCATAAATATTACACACCAGTTTGTATAATCTATCAATCGCTTCCTCACCTGCACTGCACAGTTATTCTGCAGGTATCCCGTCAGACCCAGGAACCTTTCTGCGATTCAAATCTTTTAATACTCTATTAAATTCAGATCTCAGTATTGTATCACCCTTTTCATCCTCTTTGACTTCCTATTCTTCCCCTACAACACCGTTAAATTATGGTCCCTATCATTGTCTGCTCCTGGATACGCTTTGCAGTCGATGAGTTGATTTCTAAATCTTTATTTAACCAAGATATAAAACCTTGTGTTTTTTATTATTAATTATTCAGCCGTGTCGGATAGATTTGTTTTAATAGTTTTCTTTCGAAGTGTAATGCTGTAGATCTCTTTTAATAAATTTACTATTTTCCCTATGTGTATGTAAACATATTCATTACTTTTTGTGCTGAACAATCTAAATTACTATATGGATCTCTTTATTTTTAAGAAAGTTTCAAATACGTTTTTTATTATTATTATTATTATTATTATTATTATTATTATTATTATTATTATTATTATTATTATTATTATTATTATTATTATTATTATTATTATTATTATTATTATTATTATTATTATTATTATTATTATTATTTGTTTTAAATACGATTTCGTGTCCATATTTACTTTCTTTTTTAATATTTTTTTTTTATTTTAAATATATTTTAGTTATTGAAATTGTATTTTATTGTTTTTAAGTAAGATTATATTAGTTTATATCGTACTTCTTCTATTAAAATAATACAGTTCATTATTATAAATGTAATATTCTACTTTAAAAAATACATGATTTATTTATATAAATAAATTAAACTAATTTATATTATTAAATAATGCATGATTTTTTTCCGAACTGTGAAATAGTATTTTATGTTAACAATTTTTATACATTTTAGTACTATATATAGGGTAAATACCAGGAAATATTGTCTTAAAGTGTTTAAATGAACACAGTTTAATGCAGTCGTAAGATAATATTAGATTACCTGTATTAAGATCTCAACCTATAACATGCACGTTTTGCCTCTATTAATATTATTATTTCGGCGCGTATAGCTATAATAACCATATTAAAGGGAAAATTATGGTGATGATGTACAAAATGGGCCATCGGGGTTTTTGCAAACTTTTGTATTTTAAGGTTAAGTTACACTACTTTTGACCTTATATCTCAGAATTGACCGAACAGATTTTCTTCAAATTTGGCTCAAATATTTCTATATATGGGGCATTGAGCATATTATTTTTTTCTTAAATTCGATAAGGAGATGGGTATACCGCAAAAAATGTAATTTAGATTTTCTTCAGAGGTATTTTAGAGAAAACTTCTTTTTTTTCTGTTTTTTACCTCCGGGACCACCTTTAGGTATTGCTTCAGAGGATGAGATGAATGATTTTTAGCGTGTATGAAAATTCCATGCCTGACTGGGATTCGAACCCGGGACCAACGAATGAAAGGCCGAGAGGTTACCACCCGCGCCACGGAGGCCGGCAGAGAAAACTTTATCAAAGCACATTTGTTACTTATAATGCATATATCAATGAAACTATTTTCAAAAAATCAACCTCCGCCTCTTAAAAATGAAATAAATATTTTTCAAAAATGTTTTAAAATTTATACTTCCTATATTATAGAGTTATTAAGAAATTCTTCTTTTTTTAAAATTGTAGACCCCCGGATCTAAAATATATAAAATTCTTTTGAAAAATGTTTTTTTCTTATTGTAGCCTTTATTGTAGGTGGTGTTAGATTTATTAAAAGCTTTATTTAAGCAAATCTTTTAAGCTTAACCTATGTATAAATATTTGTATATGTAGTTAATATTTTATATATTAAATGTATATTAAAATTATAATATTATTCTTATTATATAAAAATAATTATTAATATGATACATTAATAATTATTTCGTATAAAAATAACTGCATTAATACCTACCCTACTAAAGTGCATTTGTACGTGTGTGTGTGTGTGTGTGTGTGTGTGTGTGTGTGTCCGTCCCAGTTAGCTTAGCACCGGAATGTACCGATCACTAGTGGAAACTCCCGATTCGTTAGTACATCTTGTGGTGGTCAGGTGTATACTTGTAATACTTCATCCTCTGAAGAATTATCTAAACGGTAGTTACCGGAGGCTAAACAGAAAAAAGATACTTGTTAGCCGGCCTCCGTGGCGCGAGTGGGGTAGCTTCTCGGCCTTTTATCCGGAGGTACCGGGTTCGAATCCCGGTCAGGCATGGCATTTTCACACACGCTACAAATCATTCATCTCATCCTCTGAAGCAATACCTGACTGTGGTCCCGGAGGTAAAACAAAAAAAAAGGAAAAAAGGTGTATACTTGTTATATTATTATATATCGATATATATATGCGAAATACATATTAATAATATTCTTTTTTTTTATTATGTGATTGTTTTTCTTCATAAAATAATAAACTATAACCCAGAAGGTAGGCACCGGAATGTACCGATCACTACGGAAAATACCGATTCGTTAATATCAATTTCTAGAGTTAAATTTCTAATTTAACTTTCGTTATATCAATTTTTATCATTCGAAAAAAAATATATTTTTACACAAAAGATAATCAGTTTTGGACACCTAACAATCCCATTCTGAGACGCCACCCGCCAGGGCAATCCTTCCGAAGAGCCTAGCTGGGAAGGGCGTGCCTACGGCATGCCTCTGCAGCTAGTAATGTAATAAAAGCTGTGCAAGGTATTGCATAACTTGACCGAGGTAGTTGGGAAAGTCATCCAATACTTTGCCAGAATTTTTATTTTATTTTATTCCGATAAAAATAAAGAAACGTCGTAAAGAGCCAAGACTAATAAATGTGAGTTAAGCTTTTGGAATTCCGAATTTTTTTTTTACCCTAAATTCTCTACTAATTTTTTGGAACGAAATAATAAACAATCATGATAGAAAAATAAGCGACTCTTCAAATTATATTACGTAGATAAAATATTCTTTGCATTTAAAAAACTTTCTGCTCAAGAAACGTAGAAAAGATTTATTAGACCACCAGAGAAATTTACAAAATTAAAAAACAATATTGAAATCTGTTAATTTGGCGAATAGTACTCTTTAAAAAGAACTAAAAAACATTTATGGTCAAATTAGGGATTTCTTCCTTTTTTCTTAAAAAAAAAGTCTTCCAGAAACTTCATTAAAATAGTCCTGATTTTACGCACTGAATAATTAACTTTTTGAGATTTTTATAAATTTTTTACATTTGTAAATTTATTTTGAAATAGTTTAATTTTCATTATCTGAAAGACAATAAATTTCCTAAATATAGATGGGGCCGAGATAAAATCTCACTACTGATAGTTTATAACCGCTAAAGATGAATGGATTTTAGAATGAAATACATGTATTCTCAGATAATTTATTTTAAAAAGTAGTACCGTTTGAAGGAAGTAATAATTTTATGTACTTTCTGTTTGAGCACATCAAAGATTACAACCCTTTTAGTTTAATTAAAATGATAACTCTGGTTTTGATAATATTGATGAAAATCATCACGTTTTCATGAAATATTACCACCACCTATATAAAATATATCGCAAATTGGATAATTATAAAACACAAACTATGTCAATTTTTGCTTGAAATTCTTTTTTTTAATTAATGATTTTTACTTATTTTAAATTAAAGATTGAAACGAAAAATGATTCAGTTTAATTCAAAAATTTAATTAAAATTGCTGGAATTTTATTTCTGTTATTATTAAACTAATTGCCTTAAATCTTTACCAATTAGTTTTAATATTAATAATTCGCTTCATAATCAATGTTAAAAAAGAAGGGTTTTAGCGGATTTCCAAAGAATTTGGAAATCGCTATTGCACCAGTCACGTTTATTTACATATATTTGTTATGTACGTATAAGATTTTTTCGAAAAATTCCCTATAAAAACTAGAGATATAGGGGAACAATCCCTCTAGGTTTACATCACCTCACCAGGTTTCGTCAAAATCGGTAGCAATGTTAAGCAATTGATGCAGTTACAACTCTACAACTGTGTGAAAAGGAGGAAGAAAACCAAATATACAATTATAATGTATTAATTGGAAGAACATACAGTACCTGGCAGTATTATGAAAGAACATATGATACTAACATAATATGAAATAAAAAAATTAAAAAAAACCGAAAGCTAACTAAAACAACGAAAGCAATATTATTTTCAAAAATCATTATAGCAGTTCAACAACCTTTCTTTCTTAACTAAGGTCGGAAATCCGCCCTTCTAACGCACTTTAACTGTGACAAAATTGTTTTCGTTATACTGGGCGTAATGTTTAACTGATTTTGATGAAACTTGGTAGGTTGACGTAAACCTAGAATTAGAACTCTATTGATTTTCCAGCAAATCTGTACACAGGAACCGCAATTGGAGGAAAAAAGTGGGTTTCGGGGTACATTTTCAAAGTTAACTAAAACCGAAAATCCGGCCTTCTGACGCATTTACTGCGACAAGGTTTTTTTTTATTTTCCCAGTTACTCTGATCTTATAAAATTTTATTCAGTTACTAAAATCTGTTTTCAAAAAAGGTTAAAAACGAAATAACAGTCCTCTTTTTTTATATTTATTTTGTAACCTAACATTAATTAACCCATGGGTAATTATGAAAATAAATTCTAAAAATATTAACTACCTACTTATGCCCATCTTTTATCATTGATCTCGCCCATTCTGGCGTTTTACCACTACTTTAGCCACCGGCCGTTTTTCAAATAGTAGTTGTTTCTGTAGACTCGGTTAAAAAATTTAACTTAAAAAATATACTGCTGTGTGGTTTCCATAGTTTGTTTATGAACATGATAATTGCTCGTATCGACAGCTTTATTAAGTAGTATTTAATAAAGGAACACTAAGGAAAGAGTATTCGTATGATCAAGTAGTTACATAATCCCCACATAAGTTCTACTGTGGACTACTACTCTTAAGAAAATGCGAATTCTATGTGGTTTTCTTCACGCACTAGCGTGAAATATTCAATTACATTGCGAATTTGTAGATAATGACAGAACCTGTATGTTTGCTTTACTTGGTATTACAAGCGTCTTTACTGCTGAACAGTACGCTAAGTACCGTCATTAATATGCTGAACATTAACCCTAAGTACCGTCATACGCTTATTTGTAGCGACTTGTGTAGTGTTCTCCAAGCCTTAGAAAACTTTTATTCCAGACATCCTATCGTCACCCAAACCTACAATGCAATCGCTGAGTTGAACCACTGCAACACACAAGCGAGTTTCTGCTGGATCCCTAGCCCCGTGGGAATTCTGGGTAATGAACATCCAGATTCATCTCCTAAAGACGCATATAATCAAACGTCTTTCACACTACTGTGTGTACCGTGTAGTAACACTACTCGTGTTACTACACGAGTTACACGAGTAGTGAAAGACGGTTTTTACTTTGTAAAATACACTCTTCGAACAAAGTGGCAAGATAACAAACATTGACTTTTCAAAGATACTGTGTTGCCATGAGACTCCTCCTACGGGAAACTTCGCCGAGAGGAAGGGGTCCTCTGCCGATTGCGGATACGACATACGACAGCTATTCACGGGTACCTGATATCAGCAGAATAGCAGAAAACTATGCGTAAGATACGACTGCCGCTTAACTGTGTGCCATATCCTTGTGGATTGCATATTTTATGCGGTCTTATGTCGCAAATTTAAACTATCCAGTAACATTTTCCATATCCTAGGTGGTCATTAACCTAGATTGTCATTAATCCTAGTTGGTGCCACATTAAGGCTCCAAGCGCTTTAATGGCGGACAGGTACTTGCTGGCATTCAGCGGTCTAGGCGTCGCAGCGAATTGCTGTCATTGACGAAATAAATTTAATTATTAATAGTCATATATGTTTTATTAGTTGACGGGGTGCGGCTAACCATTTTAGTGATATATGATAAATGGGCGGTGGGACACGCAAGCGAGTGGTGTATGGTACCACTCGTATTCCGCTCACGCTTTTAGGTTAGCTCTAGGAGCTAGTTAGGACACCGGTCGCTAAACTGTATCGTGGCTCAGTAGCCATTTGCAGCACAGACATTCGGTCTTATGCTTTAGGGCGACTGAATGGGGTGGTGGCGGGAGAAATGCCAAGCAAACCAATATTCTAGGTAGAAAAATCCTTTACCAGGGGAAGCCCGCAGAATTCCATTCTCGGTCCCTTGCTGTGGAACCTGGTATTCAACGGATTTCTGGGATTGACATTTCCAGAAGAGGTTATGGCCCAGGCTTTCGCCGATGACTGTCTCTTTTTAGTTCGTAGTAATTCACGACCACAGCTAGATGACCGGGCGCAGGCGGCCTTGTCAACCGCAGAGGGTTGGATGGGCATTCAAAATTTAAAGATTTCTGTGCCGAAGACGAAGTTATGCTTCTCAAGGCCGCAGACAAATTATCGTACAGTCTCCCCATATTAAATATGAAGGCTTGTAATCAACCGAGTTAGAGTTCATAAGTACCTCGGTGTTTTAATTAATGAAAAGTTGCTGTTTAGCAACCACATTTCGCAAGTAGCGGCGGTCACCGTCTCAGTGATGCACAAACTTAGGAGGATTGCTCGGAAAGACTATGGGTTGTCGGGTCGTCAAATGTATATGGTGTATCGAGGTATCTTCAAAACCATGACCTCTTACGCGGCGCCCGTTTGGGCGCATAGGTTGGATATGAATAGAACACTTGTTCAAAATTTAAGGAGTGCCTTAATTGTATGTACTGGTGTTTTTAAAACAACCTCCTACGAGGCTACCACCGCATTGGGAAAGGCTCTCCCAATCTATTTAGTGGTGCAAGTTCGGGCAGCCATGTGGAGATTGCGAAGAGGTTGGAAGGCCAAGGTATTTGGGATGCGGTTTCGAGCCGGGCCAGTACTGGAACGGAACGGCAATCTCAATGCACCGGATCTAAATTTCGTTCAGTTGCTCATCTCCCGCCTGCGAAAGAGGCTGCAGAGCCTCGCAATGGAAGAATGGCCGCTGGAATGGGACACCACGACTAAGGGGAAATCCTTGTATTAGTTTATACGGATTTGGGGAGATGGTATGCCTGGAGCTCGTTTTTAAAGGCAATGGGTGCCCGGGACTCACCAACCACGTTAATTTGAACCAATATCTGTTTCGGTTCCGCCTGGCAGCTGATGAGTTGTGCATCTGCGCGGAGTTCCATTCAAATTAACATCTGATGTTTGACTGCCCTGCACTTGGGGAGGCCAGAGACCAGCCACCCTGGAACTTAGAGGTCAAGGGGAAAATTGACTACTCATAAGCGGAGAGTCGATGTGGCGAGAGCCGCATTGTCGGACCGTGTGGGAGTTCCTAGAAGTGGTTGCTGTCTTCAACCGGCATCCGTAGTTTGCTTAAGGGAAAGACTCTTACCGCATTGGCGTGGGAAGCTAACCCTGAGTATGGCTGATCACCAGCCAATTATTGTGGCTCCAAGCGCTTTAAAATTGTGAACAGGTACTTGCTGGCATTCAGCGATCTAGGCGTGGCGGTGAATTGCTGCCTAGACAAAATATGTAATTTTATTATGGATGTCATATATATTTTAAGTAGTCGACGGGTGCGCCTACCCATTTTAGCAAATATATGCCAAGTGAGCGGTTGGGACACGTAAGCCGATGATACATGCCACCACGCTTAGTCCGCTCATGCTGTTAGGTAAGCTCTAGGAGCTATTTTAGGATACTGGTCGCTAAACTGTTCAAGGCTCAGTTGCCGTTTGTGGCACAGACATTAAGTATTATGCTTTAGGGCGACCGAATAGAGTGGTGGCGGGAGAAATGCCAAGCAAACCATTATCCTCGGTAATGATAAGTAAGGGTAAGATCAGGTGCTGTTATTCCTATGGAGTATAAATATATTTCATAAAATCTAATATTTACCTGTACTAATTCTTGTGTTTGTGTTTTATTTTTACTTCCTTGTACTTCTTACAAGGACGTGTTGTAATCGCGAAAAATTTCGGTTTTCACATTTCAACGGAAATATCCATTCTTACCATTCCTGAATCCATTTTGACTAGTTTCGGCGTGACGTCTGTATGTATGTGCGTATGTATCTCGCATAACTCAAAAACGATTAGCCGTAGGATGTTGAAATTTTGGATTCTGGATCTTAAAGGGAAGGTACATTGGTTCGAGTCAAGCTTCAATCCTTTTGTTTTTTTTAACTTTTTTTTATTTATTTTTTAACTTTTATTTTTTTAAATTCAAATATATTGATTTAATAATTCCCATATGTGTATATGTAATAAATTTGGTGAAAATCTGATTATTTAATAATAATTGAAAATTATAATTTAGAATCGTATTATTTTTGGATTTTCTTATAAAAATTGTATATTTATTTTTTTAAAAATCATTTTATCTAATTATTTGACAGAAAAATAAAATACATTTTTGAATTGTATTCAATTTAAGGTTATTGTTGAAAATTGTTTTCACTTGTGCGTAATATGCACAAGATTTCTGGTGTCTATTTCAGATTTCTGGTGTGTCGTATAAATAAAAGTTAATAATAAACTATTCCGGTTAGTGAACTCCTGTATACTGGTTACAAATATTAATTTTGACCTTACGGTTTAGAATAATCAATTTTTATTATTGGATTATTTGGTAAACAATTTATTTAAACAGTAATCAAGGGACTTTTATTCTAACCTAATATTTCAGGTAAGATTGTTGAATTAATAATTGTATAAATATTTGATGTTAATAAAAACTAATATTTTAGCTGCTGTGTAATTGCCACTTTTATTAAAGAACTGGAGGATTGTATCTCACTTTCAAATAAAATAAGTTTAAATGAAGTGAAGAAAAAATGTGTATATGTAATTTAATAGGCGTACAACGAAGTCATGTGGTGTCGACATCAAATTTTTTTTCTCGAGTGTGATATTAGTAAGTTTTTAATGATAGTTTTAAGTTTTTAGTGATATTTTATACATGCTTAGTTTTAAATTTTAGTTGTTTTTTTATATTTTTATTTTAATCTACCTTTGGTTTGTAGGCTTTTAATTTTTTTTTCTGTTTATAATATGTTTGTTCCGGGCGATGATACCGCGAAAGCATTTTTCGCCAGCCAAAACAAAAATAATCTATTTCATTTGCAAGCTGCTTGTTCACACTTTTCCTGCATATGAAGTGCAGGTTGTGCTGTAGGTTGGTGTCAATTGCAGCGCTGTGCCGATAAAGCCCAGGTGGAATATTAATTTGGTCATGCAGCATTTTTCTTACGTTTTTCTAAATTTTATTGAATAAAAATTGCAGTAATACAGTTAAATTTGTTTTGAAATAACAGAAACCTTATTTGAAAATAATTTTATTTTTTATTTATGTTCATGCAAGAACATAAAAACATCTCGGCGATTCTCCGTGACGGAGTGGTATGTCTCGTTCTTTCATCCGCGGGTTCGAATCCCGGTCAGGCGTAGAATTTTCATACGCAACAAAATTTCAATTTCGTATTCCCATGCACAAGCTTCGAGCTTATGTGGTGAATTAATCGTCCAAAAAAAATTATAAAACTAAACTATAATCTGATCGGCAAAAATATAAGTCATTAGTATAAATTATTTTTATTTTATGTTATTTTTTATGGTTTCTGTTCTGTTTCCTCCAATGAACAAAACAACTTATCGTTTAAGCAAATTAAGTAATAGAGGTATTTCTTTTCCAATAATCTGATTAATATCTGGACTGAAATAAAAATGTCGCAAGTTAAGAAGGTAAGGAGTCAATAAATATATGTTGCAGATGTGATACAGTAGCAATATTGAATTTATTTTCTGTGACATATCTAGAGATCTGTTCATAGATTATTAAATTATAATAACAACATTGAAAAATTCAACTGTTCCTATGATCCAATACCGGGTAATACGTGAACTTCATAGTAAACTGGATTTTTCAACAGTTTTATCTGCTACCTTATTTAATTTTATAATTTTGAGATAATTATCAATTATTTTAAAATTAATTCTTATTATTTAATTATTTAAGTTTCCATGTAATGAAGAATCAGAGAATTTTTTCCGGGGCAGCTAAATTTATATTAGGGGACCTTTATTCGGAAAGAATTTTGCTACCCTCGTCTTACACAGAGTGATATTAAAGTAAGGAAACTGCTTCATATTTCAAAACTGAGGAACAGTTGGTAAAAACAAACGCGGATCTGATTGGTTACAAAATTACTTCTTTATGATGTGTTTGAAATTTGTGTCCCCCATCTGAGATCCGTCATACTGAATCAAACTTTTATTAAAAAAAAAAAAAAAACTAGGAAGGTATTGGATGTGATACATGATTTTAATGTAATGTTTTACCAGAAAAACGACGGCCAAAACTATTTCTCGATAAATGCCTTCGTTTTCAAGTTATAAGCATGAAAGTTGCAAAAACTTAAAAATCGTAGTAGTAAGAAAACAAGGTAACACGTCCCGTCGTAACTTTTTTATTTCGTATTACCTTCAGAATTTCATCCAATATAATAATAATATACAATAATGCGTATAATTGACGAATCTGCTCGTTTACCACCAAACGTGCTACAAGTTATTAACTGATATTACTTAAGGTTAGCGCACTCCCAGTCTACAGACGGAAAGCATATTGTACAATTCTTGTAGATTTATATGCTTTCAAAATTTATTTTTATTAAGTATTTTAGGACCGAAAATATTTAACTAAATTTTTAATTTTATATTGCGATAGTTAATTTAGATATATATCATTTGCAGGAATTTTCTAACATTAACAGGAATCAAACAGCAACAGTAATAGAACAATTTAGATCCGGAGTAACGGTACAAGGTGAAAAGATACAGATGCTACGATTTGCTGATGATATAGTAATTCTAGCTGAGAATAAAAAAGATTTCGAAGAAACAACGAACGGCATGGATGAAGTCGTACGCAAGAACTACCGCATCAAAATAAACAAGAACAAAGCGAAAGTAATGAAATGTAGAAATAAAGTAGATGGACCACTGAATATAAGAATCGGATGAGAGAAGATTATGGAGATAGAAGAATTTTGTTATTTGGGAAATAGAATTACTAAAAATGGACGAAGCAGGAGCGATATAAAATGCCGAATAGCACTGACGAAACGAGCTTTCAGTCACAAACATAATTTCCCTACATCAAAAATTAATTTAAATATCAGGAAAAGATTTTTGAAAGTATATGTATGGAGCGTAGCTTTATATAGTAGTGAAACTTGGACGATCGGAGTTCCTGAGAAGAAAGGATTAGAAGCTTTTGAAATGTGGTGCTGTAGGAGAATGTTAAAAATCAGACGAACGGATAAATTGAAAAATGAAGAGGTGATGCGGCAAATTGATGAAGAAAGAAGCATTTGGAAAAGTATAGCTAAAAGAAGAGACAAACTTATAGGGCGCATCTTAAGGCATCCTGGAATAGTCTTTTAAATATTGGAGGAACAGGTAAATGCGAAAAATTGTACAGGCAGACAACGTTTTGAATATATAAACAAATTTTTAGGGATGAGGATGTAGGGAGTATACCGAAATGAAACGACTAGCACTAGATAGGAAATCTTGGCGAACTGCATCAAACCAGTCAAATAACTGACGACAAAAAAAGTATGTATATATCATTTGACCTAACCATTTTATTTGTAGTAGTGTTACTAATTATTAGATATTGTGTATAATTAGTGTTATTTATTATTGTTAAAGCTTTTATTTTTAGTGTTTGGGCCATTTATTCCAACATTAACTGTTTAAAGTTAACATTTAAAATCTGTTTACATTAATACCATGTATCACATGTCCACCGTCCAGTTAAAAAAAAGTTTGATTTAATGTGACGGATCCAAGATGGCGGACAAAATGTAAAATATACCATTAATTAGTAAAAAACCTAGGTAGATCCGCGTTTGTTCTACCTCCTAGTATCCCTTAGCCTTGAACTATTAAGCAATTTCCATACTTTAATATCTTCTGTATATGTGTTCCCAATTTTCATTTTTTCTAATAGATAGGTAAGATTATTTAATTCCAATTTTATTTTATTCCTTTAATTTACTTACATAGCAAAACCCAATAACAGTTATTGATGCACGATAATGAAAATTTTAGCGTGTGAAAATTTCCATGCCTAATCGGGACTCGAACCCAGAACCTCCGATTGAAAGACAGTGACACTACCGCTCCGTGATCTAATCTTATCTATTTAATTTAATCTCGTCTAATCTTCGAAGCTTAATTTTGTGTCTCTCCATAAAGTCTCTTCTTTTTTAGACAAATAATAATTTTCTCGTTAACCAGACACCACATCAGAAAGTAGTTAATAAAAGCAAATAGTCTTATTGAATTTTCGTTAATAGATAAAAGATTTTTAGCTTTATTTAGTCGCCACTTGAAGATTTCGGCGAATCCTATTTGAATGGTGATGAAGTATGTATCGTCGTATTAAACACTAAGTTCGTCAAGCTGTAATTTGTTGTTAAATGAAAAAAAAAATGGATAGAAATCAGAGCCAACAGTGAATTTAATTAATACATCTAAGCATCGATCTGTCGATCTTCTACATAAAAAGTAAACAGTTTAACCTCTTTATCACTTGATTTGCTGCCGAATGTTTATAAAATTTAAGGTAAACTATAGTAACCTTTTATAAAAAAAGAAGTGGTCTTGATTTTATTAATCGGGGAATTGTTTAAAAATGAAATAAGGATATTTGCTTTCAGTTCCTAGTACATATTTATATGTATGTCGCCCCAAAACACCCTTCTCATTAATTAACACAATATGACCGCACCCTTATCTTATATTCAATAGTAATGTTACGTTAAAACTACTTGTTTCGATTAGATAATTTGAAAGGGGTATCTAGTTAGTGGAAAACTAACTACCATCCCCAAAAAATGCAAAATATCTTTTATCGATTAATCAATAAATATTTGAACATTATAAAACAATTTTTAAATATGTTATGATTTATCTCGTACGTAGTTCGAGTGTTCATTGTTAATTAGATATTTCTAAATAGATTTTTTCTCGAATAAACTGTTATGCACAGACACAGATAAATGTTATCAAAATAAACTTGTATTTAGTATGATAAAAGAGTGGGGGGGGATTTATCAATAAAAATTGAAAATCATTTATAGATTACTGATTAAATTAATTTTTTTGGCGCCGTATTTAACGGCGCTAATAAACATTTAAAAAAAACCTTTTTCCATCGTTAAATTGCGATTTTTATTTTTTTTCCCCTAAAGTGTAAAATGAAAAGTACGGTTTACTAAACTGTTGTTTTGTTTGTGTTATATTGTTTGAAATAAAAATCCTGAAAGCCTGGTTTTAATAACCGCTACAGCAATACATAAACCACAACTCACCGAACAAAACTTTTTACTCTGAATATTTAAAAATAAATGAAAACTGGTAAATTGTAAAGTTAAAAATAAAAACATCTTATATATTATGATAAAACAAATCTCATGTAATATCAAAAAGACAGAAGTTAATGTAGCAAAAATAACGTAGTAGTTTAAATTATGTTTTATGTAACCCATTAGGTAAGTTTTATTTTTTATAATTCTTAAGTACAATATTTTATCCTGAAGTTGAATATTAAAATAAACTATAATAGTTGTCATGAAAGAAAAACCTTGTCTTTTAGATTTAACTTACAAACCACTTAATGGAAAAAAATGAGTTTTGTACCATATTAAACCTTATTCTTTTCTGTGTTACGGTTATTTCTTTCAATAAATTAAAATAAAACTTGTAGTAATTAGGCAAATTAAGCATAAATAGTATGTTTTTAGGACATTGAAATTTTAGCGTTCCATAACTTTGTTAATAGATTATTAAATAAAATTGGGATTTTAAGCAAAAGATATTTATAAAAACAAACTTTTTTATGGATTAGGAATTTAAAAATTGTTCAGTATCGGTTTACCATTTTTTTTTATCAGTACGGTTACCATTTTATAAAATTAACTATTTTTACTCTAATAAAAATAAGAATTTTTATTTTGTATCGGATTATGCATTTAATAATATTGTTACAGAATACAGACTTCATAGTTTAAATTAATGGAAAAATAGTTGTGAAAGAAAGAAGGAAAAATTTCCATTAAAATGGGAGAAAATCTCTGCTGATTGTTAAGAAAAAGCGCTGTCATTTCACATAACCATGAAGTATGAGAAATATGTTAAGCTTAATTGAACAACTTTTTTTAATGTAGAAAAATGTGAGGTGACTGAACTTTTCTCTAATAGAAAACCAGGGTTGCCAACCGTTCTGGTAAAAATTCTTCCCTTTACAACTTTTTTTACAACGTTGTTAATTGAAATTGATATATCTATAATAGTAATAACATTATTGTTAAAATATATAAATCAGTTTAAGAAGAAAACTTTATTTTACCGAGATTCAGAATAGTTTTTTTAAATGGCATATCTAAAGGAATTAAAAACTTTTTAATGTTAAAATGATAGATAAAAAACTTTGTTCTTAAACGTACTTAAATAATACGATTAGTTTTTATTTATTGATTTTTTAATAATCTGTGGACGAACGTTATGGAATGTTGAATTTGCTGTACCACAAAAAAAAATTTAAATACGAATTATTTTTTACATATAATTAATCAAAATTCCTTCAGATTTTCTTTAAATAAATTGAAACTAACAAAAGTAGAATATAAAAAACAAGTGGTTTGTAAGATGTAACTCGCAAATCAATTTTTTTTTACCCATAAAACTACTATAGTCTTTCTTACCCAGTTTCTCCATCGTAAAAAAGAGCAGTCAGACTGATAATCGAATCGACAGACAAACAATTATTCTTGTACTAAAAGAATAAGTAGAAAGAAGTATTTGTTTGGGACTACAAAAGGTAGACTCTTACAGCCGCTTTCCTAATGGTTAATAAGGATGTATTTTAACCCTATTACATTAAAATGGTAAAATCTGTTTATAATTTTATACTTATATATTTATTTATTATTATGAATTTGAATTAAAGTATTTTAATTCATATTTTAATAATTTCATTCTCAATTAAACTAGCTATACATTTATCAGAATTTTTTCTTTTTTTTTACTTACATAATTTATTTATAATAAAAAGTGATTTTTATACCGCAAGTTGGTTAATTTTTCTTTTCTTACAATGTTAATATTTGTTAAAATGGTTTTATGGAAATAATGAATTTTATTCAGTAATTTAAACAATTACATCATCAGCTTAATCCTATTGAACACAACCTAACCACTGTTGCCAGTAACGTGGTTAGTCTTTCTTTTTCCTGTTTAGCCCCCGGGAATTACCGTTCCCGGATGAGTGTTACTTCAGAGGATGAGTGAGGATGATATGTATGAGTGCAAATGAAGTGTAGTCTTGTACTGTCTCAGTTCAACCATTCCTGAGATGTGTGGTTAATTGAAACCCAACAACCAAAGAACACCGGTTTTCAAATCCGTACAAAAATAACTGCCTTTGCTAGGACTTGAACGCTGGAACTTTCGACTTCCAAATCAGCTGATTTGGGATGACGCGCGTTCACCACTTACCAACCCGGTAGGTAACGTGGTTAGTCAAAACAGAAAGAACAGTCAGTCTATTGACTAGACAGCTTGATAAAAGTAGGCTTTTTTATAATTAATATGTAAACTCCTCATCGCAAAATCAACTTAATTTCGAAGTCGAGAGTTCTAAGGTTCGAGTCCTTATAAAGGCAGTTGCTTTTATACGGATTTTATTGTTAGACTGTGGATAACGGAGTTCAATTAACAACACATTTCAGGAGTAGTTGATCTAGTCTACTCCAGACTCTACATGTTCACCGATACAGTACATTTACATTTACACTGCAGCTACGTCAGGCCTGGCAACCCAACTTTTTTTTTTAAATAGGATATCGAAAAGAATTAAAAACGTTTTTGGTTAAATGACAGATAAAAACTTTGTTCTTAAACATACTTAAATACTACTATTAGTTTTTATTTATTGTTTTTTTAATAATCTATTGACGAACGTTATTATCTAATAAATTTACTACAGCTAAATACAAAATTTTAGGTTAGGTTCTCACTAAAAAATTGCCTATGGTCTGTTTTACAAGAGTACTCTTTATTATCTCTGTATAGTTAGTATAGTCAAATCTCGCTTAACGAGCACCCTCCCAAAACAAGTGTTTCGCGTAACAAGCAAAACAAAATGTAAAAAAATGACTCCCTTAACGAGCGATGCTACGTAGAACGAGTGACGAGGAACGAGGGACATCGTGACGTCACATTCTGCCTGCATCTCGGCTATCAGTCTGTGTTTCGCGCTCGTTCAGTTAGCATCTTACTATTACTTGTGAAAGTTGTAAGCGGACACATTACTGTAGTTTTTTTTTGTAGTATTAAGTTTAAGCATGCTTACACGTTTGTCTCCAAAGGAAATATCGTAGGAAGAGAGAGGTAAGAGAAAAAAATCACCGTAGAAGTTAAACGCCAAATCATTGAGAAGCGAGAACAAGATGTGAGCGTGCTGACCTAGCCCGCACATACAATCGGTCTACATCAACAATTTGCACTGTCCTCAAAAACAAGGATAAGATTAAGGAAATTGATGCTTTAAAAAGTGTCACAAGAATTTCTATGCAACGGCCACGTATTCTTGACTATAATGAAAGGTTGCTTCATCAACAGACGAAGAAGAAGCATTCAAGGCAAGTCGTGGGTAGTTCGAAAAGTTTAAAGGAAGAACCGGCATCCACAGCGTTGTGAGGCATGGAGACGCAGGAAGCTCAGACATAAAGACAGCCGAAAACTTCATCAGCGTATTCAAGAAGCTTTTGAATTCTGAGGGTTATCTACCGCAGCAGGTTTTTAATTGTGATGAGACGGGTCTCTTCTGGAAAAAGATGCCGAAACGAACTTATATTACGGCAGAAGAGAAGGCATTGCCGGGCCACAAGCCAATAAAAGACCGTCTCACGCTGTTTTTTGTACAAATGCAAGTGGCGATTTGAAAATTAAACCGTCGCTTGTTTACGATTCGCACAATCCACGAGCCTTCAAGAAGGATGAAGTCCAGAAGAACAGGCTAAATTTCATGTGGATTTCCAACAACAAGTCTTGGGTGACACGTTACCTTTTTAAAGATTGGATTGATGAAGTGTTTGGTCCGTCTGTAAAAAAATATCTGTTAGGGATGAATTTGCCACTCCGTGTCTGGCTTGTTATGGATAACGCTCCTGCACATCCTCCAGGCTTAGAATATGATCTCCTTGAAGAATTTAAATTCATCAAGATCCAGTTCCTGTTTCCCAACACCACTCCTTTACTGCAGTCCGTAGACCAGTAGGTCATTTCAGATTTTAAAAAGCTCTACACTAAAACGCTCTTTGAACGTTGTTTTAAGGTAACTGAAGAAACCGATCTCACTCTCAGAGAGTTTTGGAAAGACCACTTTCACATCGTTGCCTGCCTGAAGATGATCGACAAGGCATGGGAGGGGGTCACAAAGAGAACCCTTATTTCTGCATGGAAGAAGCTTTGGCCGGAAAGCGTTGTCGAACACGACTCCAAGGGGTGTGAGCAAGTGCCTGTGGAGCCTGTAATTAACGAGATTGTCTCGGGCCAAGAGTATGGGGGTAGAGATTGATAGCAACGACATCGATGAGCTAGTGGAAGAGTATACCCAGCGGCTGATCACCGAAGAGCTTATGGAGCTGCATTATGTGTCACAGCAAGAAGTTGTGGAGGAGATTTTGTCAGGGGAGGAAGATATAACAGCATCAGCAGAGCAACAACCTTCCAGTGAAATAAGGAAGATGCTGAAAGCATGGGAAACTGTTGCATCGTACGTTGAGAAGTATCACCCCTAATAAGGCAGTAGCTATGCGCGCTACAGATTATTTTACGGTAAAGCTGAGTCTCATTTTTGCAAAATTCTGAAGCTTAGGCAAAAAAAATCTTTAGATAATTTCTTGTAAAAAAGTATGTATTATAAATAATAAATTACATTATTATAAATTTGTTTGAACGCATTATCCTATTTTACATTAATTCCTATGGTAAAAATTGTTTCGCATTACCAGTAAGATTTGGAAAAGAATTATGCTCGTTAAGCGAGGTTCCACTATATTTTTAAAGACTGAAAAACGTTAAAACATAATCTATTATACTATACTTAAAAAGTAATGAATTACTCAGATTAAAAGATATGCTAAAAGAAAATAATTAATTTTTTTTTAAAAACCGCTATCAACGTAGGTTTTTGTCTTAATAAAAAAAAAACCTACTTTCTTTTTTGGTATCATAGCAGTCGCCATTTTCTTTCTGAATTTTAAAATAGTCACTCGAAATGATTTTTTTGCCATTCTGATAACTTTATCTAATGAATTAAAAAACAGTTGTTTACATAAAATAGTACTTTTGGTTCGTCATTTTCCCTTGTTTTCCTTCTGACAAATTTTAAAACTTCTTTATTAATAACACCATCATTAATTTTTTCTACCTTCTCTGGTTATAAATTAAATAAAAATCTTTCTTCCTATAGCTGTTTTCATACATTTCAGCGGTTTCAACATAGATTAACTTTCTTTTAACCACCACCTCTATGGTATAATTTTTCTCTTCAGGAATTTAATATTTTTTATTGTAATTCTTCAAGCATTCGCTTAATGTTCAGTTTTTATCATTTTCCATACTTTCAAACGATCTAATCGAACACAAAAATGAATCACTGATATATTGTACGGAACAGTAATAAAGAATAGGTAAAAATACCTTTCCTTGCAATGTTGTTATTTTTTTTTTAAATTACACTTCCTGCGTCATGTAAGGAAATATTTGTTTGTGTTTTAAATAAATATACTGTTATTATTTAACCGTGTAATAATTAAGGAAATATATATTAGGTGTATACGAACAGTAGACTACTAAAAAAATTTTCAGTTGACGAAAAGTTTTTTTTTATGGGGAGGGGGCTTTAAAATTTTAGGTGAGCTGCTTTCTTCAATATATTTTATTGAGAAACTTATATTCATTTTCATGTCATGTTATGTTTATATTTAATTTATGAGCTTTTGATAAAATAATGTTAGAATTTTCGCTTTGTATGTAATTACTTGAGAGTCTACTTCAATAAATTTTTAATTAATTTTATTTTGTGATACATTCAAATTAAAACATTCTATAAAAAAAGAATTGTAACTATTAAAAAAAAAAAGAAAAAACATTTGATGTGTACTCTGTCTTTCATGTTTTCAGGTTGCTACCAATGTATATAAATCTTGGCAGATCTACTAGTTTAAATTAGACTATTTGTATTTGTTAAGAAATAAACAAGTGTACATAGAAAATATTGTGTTTTTTTTAACCTTATAACTGATGTAACTCTTCTTTTTTTTCTTAACATAGATGTTTAATCAACAATTCTCTTCTGAATGTCTTTGAATTATCTGAGATTTTTATTACATTTATGAAAATATTTCTAATGGTCTGTACATTCACAGACAGTTATTTATTACATAAATAACGATTACGAATTTGATTATTGTTTAACAAGAAATCGATATTTTACTAAAATTGGAAAACAAGAAAACGCTCGAACACTTTGGAAATATTACGTAAAAAAGTAAATAAACAATTTAATAGATAGCCCATATCCGTGGCGGAGTGGTAGCATCTCGGCTTTACATGTAGAGTTTCTGAGTTCGAATCCTGGTCAGGCATGGCATTTTTCATTCACTATAAATTTCCATTTTTATATCACCACGCCCAAGCTTCTTTGTAAACTCTATGGTGAATTAATTCATCAGTCAGAAAAGAAAAAATATATATTAATAAAGAACATTATATAAGTGAGTATTTCTAATAATGTTAATAAATAAAAAGTTAAAAATATAAATAACAGTAGTTATTTTTTTTTAAAATCCAACTGAAATCTTACTATTTAATGTTCTTACGGCGGAAAAAACTTGTTAATAAACGTAAAAATTCTAAAAGGTTACTTCTATTGTTTTTCAACAGAGAAGTTTCTACATCATTGTTGATTCAATAATGACACAAAACTTCATTTTTTATCTAATAATTAATATTTCAAGAGATAAATATTAAAAATTAAAAAAAACACAACTGCCAAAAAAAAAAAAATCCTCTTTAATAAAGGATAATTTCTAATACAGAATAATTAAAGAGTGTGCGGGTGACAATTTTGTCTATAATATAATTTTTTTAAATTTATTTAAACACACACACATTTATATAGCGTATAACACTCCGGTAACGTAAGTATTCCAATGCGGATCATACATCTAAATCGGTTCAACCGAGCTGCTACGATGGAACAGTCATACATACATCCTAAATACATTACACTCCTTTTTGGGCAGTCATGAATAAATTATTCGAGTATAAACCAGTGAGTATTTTTTAAAAGTAAATTGAAAATATTTTAATTAATTAATTAAATTAAAAATATTTTTTCAAAGGTCTAAATTTATTGTACTAAAAACGGCTGTTTTTAATTTTTACAAATTCATAAGATTTTTTTTATTAAAGTTGACCTTTTTTTGTATTTCATAGACTTTATTAAATTTTTTCTCAGAATAAAATTTTCTACACGTTTTTTAGTTTTTTATAATAAAATTAACGCATTTATTAGTCAAACAAAGTTATTGTACTTCAAACGTAAAAATATGTTTTTCGTCACCGAATTGTTTCTGTTTTACCTTGAATATCTTGAAAACTACGGGAAATACAGTTCTGGGACCTGACCTGTTTTATTCGATTTTTCCGGCCAAAAAACATAAGAAACCTATACTGAAATTTCACCGGAGGAACTGAAATCCGCGCGAAATTTTTCGCTAGCCATAACTCGCTTTTTCGGACATACGTTTTTATGAACTTTTTCCTTATTTCAAACTCTAGAATCAGTTTTTAAATTATTTCCCTTTCCTTTTAAATCACTTAAGAGTGCTTTTATACATATCACAGAGTTCGTTAGAACTTTCGGTAAGAGTCGACAATGCCAACGAACTACGTTTACAGTTCTAAACATGACCTAACCTAACAATGAAATGAAAATGTGGGAAAAATAAGCATGAAAACATTATATTTCAGTTCAATTAGATTAGTAATGAAGAATACTTTAAAAAAATAACTCGAATTTTGCTAGATAATGTTTTTTCCATTTGATGAACCGCGGGATTCGAATATGTCATTTTATTCATTTTTTACGGTGACTTTACGAGTCGCGCCACTAGATAGCAGTACTTGATAGTACTAGGTAGCATACAAAAACTTGATAATGTACTTGAAATAATAAAATTTAAAAGAAAATATGCTAGTTTGTTTTAATAGTAAATGCTGTTATGTAAATGAAAGTACTGAAGATGAAACAATTTTTTTTAATTACCATCACTTCTTAAAAAAAAATAAAAGTATTAGTTTACAAGAGATTACACTAGTTTTATTAAAAAAGGAAAAATATGGTATGAAGTGAATGATATGACTATCAACAAAAAAAATTGGCTGTGAAATTCAATTTGTTTGTTCTAAGGCAATAAATTTTAATAATAAATCCATAAGTTAACAATCAGTAATTCATAAAAAATAAAAAAATAATCTAACAAAACGCAGTGATATAAAAAAAATTACAATGAAGTTGTAAACCGTACGATAAGAGTCTTGTAGATACCATTTCTTCCGCTCAAAAAACAAAAATTTCTGTAATATAAATAAAACTGTATTTAACAAAATAATACTGATATCAAAAAAGGTAAGACACTTCATTTCTATTATCAAAATCTGTTATTAATTTAGAATTTTCTTTTAAAAAAATGTTAAATATATGTAATAGACAATAAATATACAATAATAGATAATAAACCATGTTTAAGCGTTCCATATAATAAACAAAAAAAAAAGAAAAATTTGTTACGAAACCCTTACCGGCCCGATTTCATTTATATATAATTACATATCACACTTACAGAAATAATAAAATTCTTATGATTATTTGTTGTTTAATAAATGACTCCACTTTGGGTGATATGTAACAATACTACTGAACCGAGAAAAAAATTCATTTTAGAAAAATGCAGATGGTACTCGCCGACGTTATCCGTACTCAAGAATATTTGTAAACGCATTTAAATTCAATTCAATTACAACTTGCTGCTTGGAAAAATAAAAATTAATGCAATTAAATCACAATTAATTACTTTTACCTATGATCAGCAGTTAGTCGTAATTACACTATTTAATAACCGCTAATCAAAGTCATTAACCAGCGTTATTCAGAAGTTATATTCGACCGACGTGTTACTTTGAAACTATATACAACCCGTTTAGAAACTCTCTTAGAACTAAGGTTAAATAAATATACGGTTTCATAAGATGGAATCATCATTCTCTCATGCGTTTAACAGTGCTGTTATGTAAGTTGCTAATCAGTCCTGTTTGAACTTAAAATAGATGTTTATACGTTTATAGATGTTGTCATACGTCTACGGTAAATGTTACTCAAAGACATCAATCAAAATCTCTTAGAACCACGGAACCTGCTTCTACCCGATAACATAATTACTAGGAACTGGCAAAAAATTAAAGTTAATTCAACCACACGACAGAAAAAAATGCTTTTTTTATAACTTCATTTTACTTCATTTATTAATCGATCAGATGTGTGAATGTTTCCACGTCACAAGTGGCCATCGGGCCAATTCAGTTCATGTCAGATTTTTTTTACAGTCATCTAATTAGCTAAATGTGCGTAGTTCGTATTTGAATATTTGTTTTTATAGGTGAGTGTTTTATAGATACTCACGGTCCATATAAGAGTTTTGCAATGAAAATGTCACCAGAGTCCGTGAGTATTCCTGAAATACTCAACTGATGTAGCTAAGAATAAAGAAAATTTGTTTTATGTTTTAGATTTTGTTAGAAAATTGTAGTATGAAAACATAAAGTGAAACAGTTACAAGTTTTATGAAATAAAAGATCGTAATATGAAAGAAAAAAAACAATAAGATACATGGAAAGCAAATCTATTAGTTTTATTACAAAATTAGAAACACTTAGGAAATAATGTATCAAGAAAAGCGTTCTTTTATATTATGTCACAAAAACTATCTCTTGAAGCACTTATGATAATCAAAAAAACATTTTATACACATGAATTTTTTTTGTGGACATGAAGGGCAGGTCGTGCGAACTTGTGATGTATGCTTTTGAGCGTAACTTCTATCATGGGTTATTGAAAATTTTTCATAGCATGAAACGCATCTTCCTTTTCTTAGTTGTTATTGTAGACCTAGAATAATTATCCATACACTCACTGTCACTTCCAGAAGTCATATCAGGGGTATGAATTGATAGATCATCTGTGTCACTTAGATTGTGAAAAATACTGAGTGAGCTATCATTACTTTCATAAGAGCAGTCTAATTCCATTCTTATCTCTTCTTCATCCATTTTATAAACATAAAATAAACCACAATTCACGAAACAATCACAACTGTTTAACGAAGAAATAACGAATTATAAAGGTTAGAATAGCACTAGACGTTCTGACAAAGAAACAAAAGAAAACACACAAATACAGCAGCTGTTTTTCAATAGCCGACAGTGTAGCCAACTGCTAATTTTTTAGAACCCAAACTCGTTTTTTTATTGCCAGGGGGACCAGACGAACAGATTGAACCATTTAAAACAATTCTAACTGTGTGGCTGCTAGATACACGATCCGTTGAAGTGTGCCTCTACCTGAGTATCCAGGATATACTCATGGACTGGCAGTGAATGTTTACTGTGTATCTGTGAGATACTCACGGGAGTCAAAATGTTAACAGGAATATTTTTGCGTTATTATAGATCTGTAAGAATTGACATCACGCTTATCTCTAGTTTGCTTTCAAATGAAAATGGTCATAATTGTTTTAGCCTATACAAAATATAATTCAGTTAAGGAAGAAAAATTTGAGCAGTTGTAATTTTACAAAAATAATACAAAATAATAAAATTAATGTATGGGCTATTTTAATAAGAAGTAATTTCAACAAAATTTTTTTTAATCATTTTTTCGTTTATGTGATTTCAAAATAACATTAATTTTTTATTTTTTACCAAATTTCATTGATTTTTTTCATTATTTTAAGGATGATAGATAGGGCTTCTAAAGTAAAATAAAGATAAAAATTGGTGTATCGTCCTTAGGTTTTATATCAAAACAACTTTTTTTTTTTTACATTAAGAACAGTTTTTGTTTTTTATTTATTCATGAAAATAAAATAAAATTTTATCATTTTATGCTTTTTCTCTCTTATTTTTTGGGTTTTGCGGTTTGAATATGGCGGAGTTGTATGTCAGATGTTTTTCCTGATTCTAATTTACAAAACTGAATTAAGTATGAGCAGTTTTTACCATATTTGACACGAATTCAAACTGGTATATCCGGATGAAGTATGGAGACGTTACCATTTTGGACACAGAGGTTAACAGAAAAATTTAGTTATTTCAGATTTTACTAAAAGTTAAAAAATTAGTAATTTATTCACAATTTAGTACAAATTATTCTGTTAGAAAATTTTAAATTAGTTAGTCACGTTAATTTTCACATTTATTAATTTATTAAATCACGTAAATATTTTTATAATTACTTTGAAAAGATTATATTCGCGGCCGGCCTCCGTGGGTGAGTAGGTAGCGTGTTGGCATTTCATGCGGAGGTCTTGGGTTCGAATCCCGGTCGGGCATGACATGTTTTCTTATGCTACCAACTTCCACCGGCTAATGACCATAACTGTTGATGGCCGCTCTTTCATACAAAAAAAAAAATTATAGTTTGAACTTTTATGTTTATTTTTCAGGTGATAAATTTTATTTCTATAGGAATCTTACAATATATTTTTTATGTACAATCAAAATTTCTTTATAAGTTTTACATTTGATAACAATGGATAAATTTTTAAAAATGTTGGTTTTTAAAACTTTAAAGATTAGAAAATAATTTTTCAGTTATTTCTTAAATTTTAATTTTTGAAACCAAAAAATGATCAATTTCCAACAAGTTACTAACTTATACAGTTAATTGAGAGCCGATTTTTTTTTATAATTAAAATTTAAATAATATTTTTGTTTATTTTCCTAATGTGTACGTTGTAATCTGTTCAACTATTGAACAATAAGAAACTCCACCTCCCTTCACGGCCCAATGAGATGAGGATGATATGTATGACATGCAAATGAAGTGTAGTCTTGTACAAACTCAGACTGGCCATTCCTAAGACGCGTAGTTAATTTAACCCCAATCACCAAAGTATTTCGTATTCACTGCCTAGTATTCAAATCCTTATAAAAGCAACTAACGTTTACTAGGTAGAATTTGAACTTCTGAACTTCGGCTTCGAAAGCAGCTGTTAATGCGACAAGTTAACCGCTAGACCAGCCCGGTGGACTAAAAAATATTTTTTAAATATTATTTTGCAATTACCATAATAATAAAAATTCATCTTCTATAGAAAAATCCCATTAAATTTAGTAAATAACATAATAACTGTCTGATAAAGTCGATATTGACGTAGACAATATCTAACGATGTTGACAGTGACATTAAATAAAAGAAATTCTAGGTTATTTATTTATACTTTTTTTTACTTATGATTTATGTAGTAGTGAGATTGGTGGGGTTTGAACTGTGGTAAATTTTCCGGGATCGTAAGAAAGCTACAGTTAAAATTTCTTGATGATTGGTTCAATAGTTTTCACGATTATTGGAGAACAAACGAAAAATACGTTGTCTGTTTATATAGTAGTAAAATAGAATCTTTTATTATGATCGATATATAACAATTAGCGTACAATAAATGAATCACATCAAGAGTAGACGGAAATGTTATTCCTCGGATAAATATATACATATAGTAGTCGTGATACTATTTTAGTTAAAAAAAAAAATTTGGTTATAAAAATCCTTATAGATAAATATTTGCATAGAACGGTCTACCTTTTACTCATGTATTGTAAATTCTGATCATTTTCGACTCGGACGAGTTAATAGATAGACTTTTATTATTATTATTTTATTATTAATAGAATAGACCTTTAGAACCTATGTGCGGTTATGTTTTTATTCCAGTATTTATTTATTATATTTCGATCTATTATTACTATTAATAGGTCTGTTTTCTGCTAAAATAAAAATCCTGTGGTATTTCAATAATAAGTTCACCGCTTTGTTACTTATTGACTTATTTGGAGCAATATTGACAGAAATAATTTTAATGTAATTCTTGGCGGTAAGAAAGTAATTATCGAAACAAGCATGGAATATTTAATTGTTTATCTGGATGGCAGAAGATTGATTTTAATTTTTATTGAAAAGATTTTATAAAAATATTTTTTAACTTAAAATATGGTCGCCGTTTTTTTTTTTTTTACATTAGTTAAAATAATTGTCTTATTCATTTTATTTCTTAATTTATTTTTAGTATAGCAATGTGTTTTTATCAATTACTTTAAATTACTTTTACATTTACCTTAATTACTATTATCTTCTACTTTAATTAGTTTTAATTAAAATTAATTATCTTTCAAAAAAAACAGAATTTCATTTTATGTAATTAATGTAACGTTGTAATCAGTAAAAGAGTAATTCTTATAAGCTTTAAATTAGCTTTGATGGGTTACCAAATTATTGTTTGTTTTGTTTATTGGAAATAAATTCAAACTACAAATTACAAATATATATATATATATATATATATATATATATATACATATTAATGATAATTTTTTTTATAATTAAGATTATTTATTTATAAATTAAAGAATTACGCAAAAGTTTCATTTGTTTTTAATGGAAGTTTAATGTATTCGTTAAAAGAAAGCCTTGCATGAAAAATTGTTCCAGTCTTTCTATCTGTAACAGATTATTATTTACAAATCAACATACATGGCGTTCAGTAAACCAATTAATGCGACAGTATATATTAGAAACTGCAACTTGAGAGTCCCTGAGGCATTAGTGAGCAACCTTTATAGTGCTCTTTTGATAGTAACATCCAACGCTTAGATTTCATTACTTCCGCTTTCACTAGACACCCGAAATAATTCTGTATGTAATACTTTACGACGATGGATCTTATAAGAACTATCGATATAGTATAGATTGTGTATTAAAATAATTTTTTGTAAAGATATAATTAAAAGAGGAGTGTCTTATAATCTTGAGATGATCGTAAATTGAATTTTCTTGAAAATTGATATGTTTATATCATTCTGATATAACCTGCATATATTCCAGTAATATTGTATAAGTTAATTTTTTTTGGATCATATTTTTTTATGAATTGTAGAAAAACTTAATATTTATTGAATAATAAAATCTTTATCCCAACATTTTTAAAATGTTATTCGAATTTCAAAAGGTTTTCAAATGTAAAAAAGTTTTTGCAATTAATTTCTAAAACGACCTGTAGATGCAATAAATAAATGCAAATATTTGTCTGATTTAATCGATTTTATTAATTTAAAAACTAATTCGTTTAATTTTATCGATTTTTTTTTATTCTGAAAAGATCTGAGATCTGTTCTGTTAATGAACCATGAGTAGAAGATACACAAATTAAAAAAAGTATTTGGAAATATTTTCCATAAAAATTAACTACTAACAGGAATTAATTACTAAATAGTAAATAAAAATTAAACTAATCAGCAGTCAGAATTTTACTTGAGTTTTATCACTTTAAGAGACACTGAAAATTTTTTTCTTTTAACACAAATAAAAATAAATAAATATTAGTGAATTGAATACCGATAATATGAAACGTAAGTAAGTAAAATTCATTGTTTCCAATCATCAGAATTTTTATGGGCTTACAAAAATGATGAAATGTAATATGCACAGGTGTTCGAGTACTGTTACAAGAAATCTATTGATCTGATTCACCGTAGAGTCAGCAAAAGTTGCAATTATGTCTTTTTTAAACAGTGAAATCCGGATGTCTATAAGCTGTAGAATTACACAAATAAGCTGTAGTTGAGTAAAAAACTCAACTGGAAATCACTGATCATATTTAATTCTCTATCAGCGGTTGAAATATTCTCAAAATAACTTTTTCAAACACTAACTAAAAGACGCAGTGAACCAATGGACCAGAATGAGAAAACTTCATGGATTATTTTACCTGATTTAGGAATTACAATTATTTGTGCTATTTTCCATGCACTTAGGAAGTAATTTAGATGAAAGACTGCATGAAATAGCTGTAAGTAACCAAACATTCTCGAAAGGGAATCCTTTTTTATTTTATCGGTAATCAGATCAAAACCTGGAGTTATCTTTGAAGTGATGCAATTATTTCTAATATTTTTAATTCATAAATTTTGTCTTTTTTTTATTGAAAACACCATCTGGAACGGAGATCGGAAAGAATCTTGGGTTTCATTTTACACTTCAATAGATTGAGAGGAAAATGGAGTAAAAACTTCTCCCAAATGTAAAGAAAGTATATCTGCTTTTTCACCAACGAAATTTAGCGTTTTAAAAAAATAATATTGTCTAATATAAATTCAGAGCAACCGAATTCAAAATGGAGTTAACATAATTTGTTTCATCTATCTGCATGAATTGTTTTTGGCGGATATATGATGGTCATATATTAAATAATTAATTTTAGGCTCGGTAGATCACATTTAAAACATTATGTCAAATAAACAAAATTTACTTTCATTTCGTCTTGAGTTGGTCTATGTAATTTTTAAACAACTATACATCTACATCTCCAAAATCGGAAATTGTTTACCAATAAGTTTTCGTATCGAACTGTAAAGTAAAGAATTATTTTGAAAAGTTCCATTAAAAAAAGTTAGAAACAAATGAAGATTTACTTTTCAATAGGTAAAACTCTGCATTTATTGAAGATTTTCTAGTATCTGTTCAAGTCGAATAATTTATCTATTGTGCATCGTATAAATAAATGGGTGATATTTTAATATAAATGAAAATTTGTTTTGTTTTTTCTAAAGCTATTTTATCTTATTTTAAGAGTAGTTTGTTTTTTACTGTATTGGTAAAGAATAAAAAATGGAAAAGTATTGCATGACTTTTTATTAATAATAAAACTTAAAAGAGTTAGAGGCAAAAAAACACAACAGAATATATATATTTTAGAGGTGGAGCACAGATCTTAAGAAACATTTTTTTTTTTTAAATATTAATATGTAGGTTAAGCTTAACAAACTTGCGTAAGTAAAGTTTTCTCTTCGTTTAACACCTTTTTAGCCTTCAATAAAGCTAAAATAAGAAAAATGGAATTTTAAAAAAACTTTTCTGCATTTTAGATCCGGGAACTATAATTTTTTTTTAAATTGTAGACATTTCTTGGTAGCTCTGTGTATATGAAGTACAAACTTTCAAAAAAATTTGGAAAATATTTAAACCGATAGAGCAAAAGAACAAAAATATATATTTCAATTTTTAAGAGATGGAGGTTGATTCTTTGAAAATACCTTTTTTAGATTATTTATATATATGCAATATAGGTAACAAATTTGCGTTAATAAAGTTTTTTCTAAAATACCTCTGAAGAAAATTCAAATTGATTTTTTCGTGATATCCCTCACCACCTTAACGAATTTTGAAAAAAAAAATTAATGTGACCAATGCCCCATATATAGAAATATTTGAAGAAAATCGGTTCGGTCAATCCTTAGATTTCCAAAGGCAGGATTCCAAAGGCAGTGCGACACACATACGTACGCGCACACACATAAATATGTGTTTTTGGTCTAGATGAAATAGTTCTACCCTAAAACGTAAAGATTTGCAAAAAGACTCGATACCCCATTATTGACATGATCACCATACTTTTCCCTTCAATTCTTTTTTTTTTTTTTTTTTGATAGAGCATATATTATTCTAGTTACTATTACAACTTAATCTAGCTATATTCGCTGGCAAAGTAAAATGAATGAATTTTGTGCTATGTTCGGTTAAGAAATATATATTATATTATATTAAAAGATGTAATTAACTGAGGATCAATGGACCAGAAACGAAAATGTATTTTTAATAGAAAAAATAACACAACCTAAATCGAATTCAAGTTATAATTCTTTCATAATTTTTATAATTTTTTTATAATTCAAGTCATAATTTGTATTAAAAACATTTATTTTTATTATTTAAAAAAATTTGAAATAGTTTTTCTTCATTTTAATCGATTTCAGTAAAAAAGGAAGTAATTTTTATTCTGAACTGTTTCTTTACGATTTTATTAATTTACTTTTTATTAAAAAGTACTTACCTTTTTTATTAAAGTTACTTTACGATTTTATTATTTTCATTTTTCTACTTATTTTCATTGAATGAATAATGCCTCAGGCTTACTCTTTTTACCGGATGAATTAATTTCAATGATTCATCTTTTTTTTATTTTGTTGAGAAATAAAAAAAAATTGGTGATACCGTTGTAAGTTTTCTCCAGATTGCTTAAATGAAATTTTTTTTAGAAAATTATACTATCTGATTCGAAGATATATATTTTATTTGTCGTAATCATTGAATTATTATAATATAATTATATACAACCTGACATAATTCTGATATTCAAAGTAATTACACGTAAAAATTTAAGAAAATTAGGTTAAATAAACAATATATGCATTCCCTCATCTCAAACACTAGCACTAGATAGCACTAACACTAGCACTTAACTCGCACTAGATAGTAGTCCATTTACGTCGTCTCTTTGCGTTTTTTTCTTATTTTTGTCAAGATTCAGCTTTTTATCTTGACTTTTTTCATCAAATGACCGGTTTTTATAGGGTTATTCAAATTTAAAAAAAAAATTAAACTTATTCTATTATATATTTTTTTGTTTAATTTTTATTGAATTACTTTTTTTAACTTTTAAAAAACTAATAAAACAGGCTTAAAAAACTCTTTATTAGTTGTATAGTATAATAACTACACCAGTTATTGTACTATATATAAACATACATTTTATTTTAGTTAAACATAAAATTACGAAAAGTTAGTATTTCAACCGACCGCTAGGCGGCTTAAGCGGCTAAACGGAATTCCCACACGTAAAATGGGATCTCAAGAGCCTATAAGAGAGAGAGTCTCACGATCATATCTCATGAGTTCGCTAAGGTATAT